>NC_069374.1:1078125-1437500 GCF_021730395.1 Mercenaria mercenaria | reverse complement strand
GATAACCCAATATCAAATTCGTCCAAGATTTCATAAAGGGTAACATTCTGACCAAGATTCATTAAGATTGGGCTAAAAATGTGACCTCTAGAGTGTTAACAAGCTTTTCCTTTGATTTGACCTGGTGACCTAGTTTTTGACCCCAGGTGACCCGATATCAAAGTCCTCTAAGATTTTATTGAGGGTAACATTCTGACCAAGTTTCATTAAGATTGGGCCAAAATTGTGACCTCTAGAGTGTTAACAAGCTTTTCCTTTGATTTGACCTGGTGACCTAGTTTTTGACCCCACATAACCCAATATCAATCTCGTTTAAGATAATATTAAGGGTAACATTCTGACCAAGTTTCATTAAGATTGAGTCAAAATTGTGACCTCTAGAGTGTTAACAAGCTTTTCCTTTGATTTGACCTGGTGACCTAGTTTTTGACCCCAGATAACCCAATATCAAACTCGTCCAAGATTTTATTGAGGATAACATTCTGACCAAGTTTCATTACGATTGGACCAAAAATGTGACCTCTAGAGTGTTAACAGTCAAATTGTTGATGACGGATGACGGACATAGGGCGATCACAAAAGCTCATCTTTGAGCACTTCGTGCTCAGGTGAGCTAAAAGTGTAAACAGAGTTGTGGAACCTGTGCACTGCATGTCAGATCATGACAGTTAACAAGTGTGTGAAGATTCAAAGCATTCCCATTAGTGGGTACTGAGATTCCAGCTAACCAAATATTTGTAAGTCGAAAAAAGGGGCATAACTCTGCAAAATGCAAAAAAGAGTTATGGAACCTGTGCACAATATGTCAGATCATGACAGTTAACAAGCATGTGAAGTTTCAAAAGATTCCAATCAGTGAGTACTTAGATTCCAGCTTACATACAAAACTTTAACCAAAACTTTTTAAGTCGAAAAAAGGGGCATAATTCTGCAAAAAATACAAAATAGAGTTATGGAACCTGTGCACTGCATGTCAGATCATGACAGTTAACAAGTGTGTGAAGTTTCAAAAGAATCAAATCAGTGGGTACTTAGATTCCAGTTTACATACAAAACTTTAACCAAAAATATCTAAGTCAAAAAAGGGGCATAATTTTGTAAAACGTGCAAACAGAGTTATGGAACCTATGCAGTGAATGTCAGATAATGACAGTTTAACTTAACAAGTGTGTGAAGTTTCAAAGCATTCCCTTTAGTGGGTGCTGAGATTCCAGCTTATATGCAAAATTTTTACCAAAAATTTCTAAGTAAAAAAAGGGGCATAATTCTGTAAAAATGCAAATAGAGTTATGGAACATGTGCACTGCATGTCAGATCATGACAGTAAACTCGTTTGTGAAGTTTCAAAGCATTCCCATAATGGGTACTGAGATTCCAGCTTACATGCAAAAGTTTAACCAGAAATTCCTAAGTCGAAAAAAGGGGCATAATTTTGTAAAAATGCAAAATAGCATACCCAACTTTTTTCTTCTTAGGCGTCTTATCAAGCCATCCGCAGCGGGGTGTGAGAACAGCCGCCGCAGAGGCTTTCCGATATCAGACACACCTGAGATTTACATTGAAATATAGAAGGATTAAATTTTGTTTCGACCATTCTTATTTCCTGGTCTGATATTTAAATTTATCACTGTTCCTGCCATAAAATTCATTTTCTTATCTTTCCACTGGTGCATTTTTTATTAATGTAACACTATTTGTTCTTGCTTCCAATTTCATTTGAAACCAACCATAGTATTTCCCTATATAACCTATATAAAATGCAAGCAAAACACGTTTTTCGCTTACTTTAAAGGACATTTAATACTGTTTCTCCTCTGATACAAATTTTATCACTGTTATGACGTGAAAGTATAACAAACAAAGAAAATTATGATATAAAAATATTTAAAGTAATTCAATAGCATCTTGCTTCCATTTGCATTTAAAAACGGCTGAAATTGCACTTTAGCCACTCTGCCCAAAATGACCGAGTTATGTTCGGTTAGCTGATAAGATTCTCTGTCTTGCTTGAAGTAGTAGAGGCAAAGATATTAGAACTATTATTGCTGGAATACCATATGAGAGCTTAAGTGTTTTGGCTGATTGTTTTAAAAATAAAAGACAAAACATTGCCTTTATCCCATTTTGCGTTACATGTCGTTTATTTTATGTAAAAAAAAAGAAAATGGTGTCAAAAATTACTGTGTATTTCGTTAAAAGTCAGTCATGTGTCATTGTTACAGTCAAAAAATGTAAATTGTCTCAACCACGTGTCATTGAAATACTCGATCTTAGAATATAACAGATTTAAAATGTAAAAAATTACAGTTTATAGTTTTGTAAATTGTACATCCACGCTTCACTGTGACTGACAGAATATATCGGTTGCATATTTGTAAAAGTGAAATTGGTGCGTGCGAAATAAAAATAGTATAACGTGCACATTCAGTATAGAAATTAAACAAAATCAGAATTCTAAACTGTTTTTACAGGGTTTTCGCTTCTATTACTATTTATCAGAATCGGATCAGTGCATAACAGAATAAATCACAGCTATACCAACATACGACTGTATTAATTTTACTGTGTATGTATTACCAGATTGCTATATGATATAATGGACTAATATATAAATTTAGTACTACAGGAAGTATATAAAATATTCTATTGATTCGAGTGTTTAATTGTAATTATCATGTTTACAGTCGAACAAATAGTTGTCAAAACTTTTCTAAGTTTAAATGTGAACAATGACCTGACATGATGTATCTTTTAACTTGATATCTTTTTATTTAAAATAGATTTTAATATTACAGTAAAATATGATTAAATGATTTTAAAGTAAAATATCATATAGCATGTTGGCTGTTTTGCTTATTATATATAAGCGTGTAATGTGTTTCTGATTGCTGTCAGCATGACAATATGATAAAACTTCTGTTAACACAGCAGGTATTCGCGCCTGTATAAGGGTCAGCTATAAAAAGAAAAACTTCATGATGAAAAGAAATGAAAGAAAATGAACTGGATGTTTAATTAAATCATCATATTTCTATCCTAAAAATATATCCTAAAACGTTGACTTTTTCGGAAATTATTGAATACTTTTGATCACAGAATTGCGAGTTTACACAACTGCATGCAGTGTGTGCTATCCATACGGATATATACAACCAGATGATCTATTGCGCAACATTAGCCTGGGAAGCCGTTGATAATATTTGTGCTTTGTCAGAAGAAATCATACCTAATGTTTATTCATTAAAGATATCACTTAATTTGAGCTAATTAGTGTAAATTGGCATTCATCGAGTTTCTGATATTATCAATTTGCAGGTAGAAAAAAAAAGTTAGAAATTGTCAGACTGGATTCCCAGGCTAGCGCAACATATCAAACTTGATTAACTAAGCAAATGCAAATGCGATAGTGGTCTGATAAACCTAAAATTTTAGTACTTAAAATTATGTGACCGGTGTCTTAAATTTTTATTTCTTTCTGTACTGTTACATATTGTAAATACATGTGTTTAGTTGCTGCAAGTTAAAGTTTCCACAATGCCAGACTGCCCAAGTCCATTTCATAGCCTGTACTCATTTGATAAAACCGAAAGAAAGCGTAGAAGCAAAATGTTATTTTAACACTAAATGTTACAAATCGAGTTTTAAAAGCTTTTGATGAATCAAAATTTTCTTATACGGGTATCTTTACAATTTAAATGTTTTTTAATTAAAATTTCAATCACATATCACTGATGAAATGATTTTTTTATCATTACAATTCATATGATCATAATTACATCATAGCTATCTTTTCATAAGTTTGGTTATTATTTGAGGTGATCATGAAAATATTTTATTCTGTAAAATTCTTGCATTAATTATACGGACTCCCATTTAAATTCGTCTTTCCTTTTCTTTTATAGATGGTAATAACAACACTGTTTATTTGCGAAAAGTAGCCTGGGTTCCAGTCTGTTGATTTTTCATGAGTTTCTGTTCTACTGTTAGAAACTAACCGGGCCAGTAACAGCAACTTTCTCATACACATAAGATATAGCGCATATGTTATGAAAAAGCAAAACTTATCACCGACTGAATCTCAGGCTAGGTGATAAGATACCGGGTAGATAAGGGGAGAAACTCGCATATCTAATTCTTCTTATCAACGGTAAATACAGGGTACTGTCCCTTGATGAAAGAAGACTTTAGTTTGACATGAGTTACGGGACCTGTGTATTGCATGTCAGATTATGACAGTTAACAAGTGTGTGAAGTTTCAATACATTCCCATCAGTGGGTACTGAGATTCAAGCTTATATACAAAACTTTGACCAAAATTTTCTACAAGAAGTGTGACGGACGGACGGACGAACGGACAAGGTGGCGACTATATGCTCTCAACCCTACTCCCCTTCCTCCCACCCCTACAGGGAGCATAAACACTATGTCATTCTGTCATTAAACTACACAGGAATTGAGAGTAACTGTGGTCAATTTGGAGACAGAGCTCAATTAACTTTTTTAATGAAACAATTTTACAAAGATGGCCCTTTTTAACATGACGTGGCTCAATTCTGTAAAATTGTTTTATAATATGAAATCAAATTTAGAATATAATAAATAAAAGCAAATAAAATGACTTACTTGTGTATAAATCCATGTTATAAGAACGTCCATTTTTTCCTCCAAGAATGTATCGATGTTTATTTTATCACTCGCGACTAGCGACTGTCACTATTCCTAATTATGCACACGTGTAGATCTATATACATGTTACACATATGTCATCGTGTAATGATTTATAGTAACACATTTTGAATGAACAATGTTTATATACATTGACACTATCAGTCTGAGTTTATTTAGTAACTAATTAACTTTCAACTTTTGTTTCAAACACAAACTCTCCTCTATTATCCCGCGTAACTCGGAGATTCTGAGATGAGCGTATATATTGTTTAACGTGTTCAAACTCTGTTCTCGGTTCTATCTTACACCAGTATATTGTTACTGTGACTTTGTGTGAAAGTTTCTCCACTACCTTAACGAGATCACGCAATGTTGAAGCAGACATGTTTACAAACCGCAAATCAACATGTTTAATATTTCCCATTTCAGAAGGCAGCGACATTTCACCTAGATTGATACCCACCAACTTCACGTGTTCCACTTGACTATTAACTTTCAATTGTGACACTTCAGGTATCGAGCCCAATTCTAACTTCCTTAGATCTGAATGCTGACTAAAATCTAAACTGTAACTACACGACTTGTAGTGCTCGACACAGTGTAAGTCCCGCAATCTAATCTCCGTCATTGTTTTTCTGTTTATAATATAATTCAGAAACTCATTCAGCACATTGTGGCTCGTAAAGAAACCGTGGATATAAATTGCTTGTAACAGAGAGTTATTCTGTAATGTTTCCAACATTTCACGGCTCAAAGGACCAAACGATAGGCCTATAACAGTGAGACATTTCGGCGACTTGTTAAACAGTACAGGAAGTAGGCCTAGCGGCTGTTTAAAGTTACCCCGGCAGTATATTTTATTGATCTGGAACAGTTCGTGCAATGCACAACAATCGATAATTTCACGTAAACTACGACCACTGTTTGTGTTGATATTTATTGACGCCATGTTTGTTTTATTGTGTACTGCGAGCCGTGCTAGATGCTTAAAGTATTTTTCTTCTTTACAATCTTCACTAAAGAAAAAATCTTGGCAGCAAACTTTGAGTTCCTTATCGCTTGTGTTTTCTTTCATACAAGACATGTACATGTCTTGTATGTCTTTCAGAGGTTCACAGTACTGGTCAGTCGTAGTTCTGTATTCGCTCGTTCTCGTATCTTCACTGATTACTGACATGAAATTAGGAGATATTGAAGAAATGATTTCTGCATTCACCATTCCACTGGTGAAAACAAACACTGTCGACATGTCAAGAATACTTTGCACACTTTTGCATTCCTTCAGAAAGATTTCTTTGACATCACTTTCATTTTGACAGCTAATGTACAATGCACAAAAAAATTCTTGTATTGTTTTGTGCGAGAAAGAACATTTAGAAATTTGTTTTGTTAGTGTCTTTTCTGTACTTTGTGTTAATATTCCCGAGTCAAGACTAAATTTCAAATAATTTGATGACAGATACTTTTCAGTCACTGACTGACTGAAAACAAGAGTGCTCTCCTTAGTTTCACTGAATAGTGTTTCAAATGCTAATTGTCCTAAAGCTTTCAGATATGTGCAGTATTTAGTACAATGTTTATATTCACTGAAGCATTGTGGAATATCACTCTGGGAGGGTTCGCACGTTAGTTTCACTTCCGGATGTTTGCTTATCGTTCTTGACAGCAGAAGTTCAATAATGCTTGCATATAGTCCGCACTTTGACTGTCCAAGTGGAATATTGTCACACCATAAACAAATGAGATACATCGTAAGAAGGGGGACGGATTCCAAATCCTCAAGTTTATTTTCCTTGACTTTTTTATTCAACTGTTTGGCCCGGAGTTTTGCTTCAGCAATATGCAGATTCTTTATTTTTGAAATCGCCCTTTCCTCTAATATCTGTGCTGACTCAGAGGTTAATTTTACTAGTTCCACTTTCTTACCTATTTCACTAGTTTTAAGATTCAACACACCTAATTTCCAAGGTCTTGACGTGGTTAGGATTACACATGTTTCACGTGCATTACGATGAGGGTTCGTTTTGGGCACTTTTGCACATTTCTTTTCGGGATGAATCCACTCGTCTAAACCATCTAATATTATAAGATGTCGTTCGCGATGCAGAATCTCCTGAACGAAATCTTTTGTCAATGCAAAATCCCGAGACAAATTTTGCATAATTTGGTTCATTATCAAATCATCAATGCTACAATCATCAGAAGAATCCCGCAATAACACAAGAAACAAAAACTCAAAACCAAGCATGGCCTTTATCACATCTTCGTTGAAGTACTTTGTGCATTTAGTTTCGGGCCGATGAGCCTGGCACCACGTGATAGCAAGATATTTTGAAAATGCAGTTTTCCCAAATCCAGCATCTGCGGATAAATATATTTCAGAACTTTTTTCAGACTGGAATAAGTCCGACAACGATTTAACTGGAGTTTTAGTCTCTTCCCCAGCTGGATTTTTCTTTTCAATGAAATTCATTTCAGGCAAAATGTAAAAATCTACAAGTGGAGTGTCGTGCTCCTCGAATAGCGGTGACAGTGGTATTGTACTGTATCTGTTTGAGTAGAAGGTTGCCAAATCGTCTTTCAGCTCTGAAATACAGGGAAAAAACATTTAACATTACAGTAAAACACATTCAAGCTTACATAGTCAATATCTGTAGTAATTACGTGACCGTTCATAAAATTCGGGCCATAGATTTGCCATGTATAAACGTTCTCTATTGCACACATGTTAACCGAGTTATAAGAAAATAAATAGAAACTAGAAAATGCTTTTGTAAAAAAGCGCATGTCTCCCCCAATGCAAAGTCCTATAGGCAAGAAGTCAATAGGGGTCAGGAGCGAAAGTCAAAGAGACACTGATGGTTGGCTGCAATAGGGATCATCTACTTGGCATGTCCAGTCATCCCGCTAAATTTCAACACTCTTGGCCTAGTGGTTCTCAAGTCACTGTTCAGGCTCCTGTGACCTTGACCTTTGATCAAGTGACCTCAAAATAAATAGGGGTCATCTACTCTGCATGTCCAATCATCCTATTAAGTTTCAACATTGTAGGTAAAGTGGTTCTCAAGTTATTTCCAAAAAATGATTTTACATGAACAGGCCACTGTGACCTTGACCTTTAATAGACTGACCCCAAAATCAATAGACATTCTGGGTCAAGTTGTTCTCAAGTTATTGATCGGAACTGGTTATCAATGTTCAGGCCCCTGTGACCTTGACCTTTAACGGAGTGACCCCAAAAACAATAGGGGTCATTTACTCTGCATGAACAATCATCCTATGAAGTTTCAACATTCTGGGTCGAGAGGTTCTCAAGTTATTGATTGGAAATGGTTTTCCATGTTCATGGCCCGTGGCCTTGACCTTTAACAGAGTGACCCTCAAATCGTTAGGGGTCATCTACTCTGCATGACCAATCATCCTATTTAGTTTCATAATTCTGGGTCAAGTGGTTCTCAAGTTACTGACCGGAAATGGTTTTCAATGTTCGGGCCCCTGTGACCTTGACCTTTCACAGAGTGACCCCAAAATCGTTAAGGGTCATCTACTCTGCATGTACAATCATCCTCTGAAGTTTCAACATTCTGGGTCAAGTGGTTCTCAAGTTATTGACCGGAAATGGTTTTCAATGTTCAGGCCCCTGTGACCTTGACCTTTAATGGAGTGACCCCAAGATCGATAGGGGTCATCTACTTTGCATGTACAATCATCCTCTGAAGTTTCAACATTCTGGGTCAAGTGGTTCTCTAGTTATTGATCGGAAATGGTTTTCAATGTTCAGGCCCCTGTGACCTTGACCTTTGATGGAGTGACCCCAAAATCAATAGGGGTCATCTACTCTTCATGAGCAATCATCCTATGAAGTTTCAACATTCGGGGTCAAGTGGTTCTCTAGTTATTGATCGGAAATGGTTTTCAATGTTCAGGCCCCTGTGACCTTGACCTTTGACGGAGTGACCCCAAAATCAATAGGGGTCATCTACTCTTCATGACCAATCATCCTATGAAGTTTCAACATTCTGGGTCAAGTGGTTCTCTAGTTATTGATCGGAAATGGTTTTCAATGTTCAGGCCCCTGTGACCTTGACCTTTGACGGAGTGACCCCAAAATCAATAGGGGTCATCTACTCTGCATGACCAATCATCCTATGAAGTTTCAACATTCTGGGTCAAGTGGTTCTCTAGTTATTGATCGGAAATGGTTTTCAATATTCAGGCCCCTGTGACCTTGACCTTTGACGGAGTGACCCCAAAATCAATAGGGGTCATCTACTCTGCATGACCAATCATCAAATGAAGTTTCAACATTCTGGGTCAAGTGGTTCTCTAGTTATTGATCGGAAATGGTTTTCAATGTTCAGGCCCCTGTGACCTTGACCTTTGACGGAGTGACCCCAGAAACAATAGGGGTCGTCTACTCCAGCAGCCCTACAACCCTATGAAGTTTGAAGGTTCTAGGTCAAATGGTTCTCCAGTTATTGCTCGGAAATGAAGTGTGACGTACGGACGGACAGGGCAAAAACAATATGTCTCCTGGGGGAGACATAATAACTGTTAGATATAATTTCTGATGGCATGTTATTGTCCGTAAGTATTGACCTGTCACTCATGAATTTTCCTTTTATTTCCGTAAATTAATTCTCGGTGTCCGAACATGAAAAGTGATATAAGTTTAACATATATATAATTCCTTGTCACATGTGCAGACGGCTGTTCGGACAAAGCGTTTCTGACCGGATTTTTTTATAGTTAGTTTTTTTATGCAAACTAACCATTTATCGGATCAAACGTCAACCGTTGTAGAAAAAGCGGAAAAAAATTGTTTTAGAAGTATCTTTGATATACAAAAATACAAAATACTTGTCACCAGCGTTTCCAGAAAATAAATACAACAAGAAACAATAAAAATTCATAAAAATATGATGCATAAAATAATGAACAATAAAACAGGCATCGATAGCATTACATTACATAAAAATGATATAATGTGATTTCGAAACCGTGGTAACATGCTGGGAAGTCAGACACTTTACCACTGCGCAATCGTGTCATCTGTTAACTGTATCTGTTACTTAAGTAATATGGATATTTTCAGATTACAAGTATTGCGTAAATTAACGAAAACGTCCGAAAATATTGGCGAAGATTAATGAGTGCCAGGTCAATACTTACAGTTGAATAACAAAAATACTTGTCCTCGGCCTTTGGACTTCTGGCAGTACCTTTGATAACTAATAAATTGTATCAAAATGAATACTGCACTTTGATTGGAAGAAAAACTAAACGAAAGTGGCCATACAAAATCAGGTAACTTTATTAAGACTTAAGAAGTAAATTTTTAGCTTTGATTTATAATTATTGCAAAGAAACTAGTATTCAATATAGTCAGTGCACATAGCAAAATCTATGGACCAGTGTTACGTAATAATAAACGTATATCAATCAAGGACAGTGTAGTAAATTTTTATTTGTTAAAAAATCACGATCGTATTCATATATATATATATATTATATGTTATCACAATTAATCAAATCGGATCACATTTTCAGGTGCTGGTTTGTGTGCTTATCCTTACGTATTACATAAAATATTCGCACTTGTTAGCGTGCATTAGTTTGATTATAACTGTCTTCCGTTTAAGTGTGCAGTGGATTAAACTATTCCGGGAAGGAAATTGACTATTGATCTACACCCAGAACCTATGGACCGAGCCGAAGTCATTTTCCGAGGCTAATTTAGTCTAATTAATTGACCACATTAAAAGTATATACATGTTTTATTATATCAACAAACAGTACGTGATAAAAGTTTTACAGGTGGAAAGTTGTACGTTATCCTGCGATGTCACGCTTTTTTGCAAGTTGACGTTACGTCATTTACGTTTATCATTTAGTTTACCTGACAAAATGTTACATGTACTTTAAATCCGTGTTTGATGACATTCACTTTAACTAAAAATACACAAAACACTAAAATATACACCTTCGTATGTAAATGTCAGATAAAACAAGAATGATATCAACAGTGCATGACAGAATGATAAACAAAATCCACAATAGGGCTTAGCTAAAAAAATAATCGGACATGAAAGTTTTGAATGTTTCATTTCAAATAGACAGAAACTGTAGCAGAAGTTATGCTACAAAATACATAAAGGGGCAACAACTCCAAATAAACAAGAGGTCTCAGAGCACGAAATTCCCGATAACTGCACAAGGAATAGAAATTATTGTGTCACTGTGTACTAAAAGTTTGACTTATTGACCAAAACTCAAAATTAACGGTCATTTACCAGTCATACATGCGACCTCCGTGTCATATGTGATCTCGGACCAAAGCATCATTCTCTAGTTATTTGGCAAAAATGTGACATTGACCTTTGACCTACTGACGTGCTGTCCTCAAAATCAATATTGGTTATCTGCTGGTCATGCTAATCCTAGGCCCTAGCATTCTTAAGTTATCGTCAGAAACGGTTTAACTGTTCCGAATCACTGTGACCTTGACCTTTGAGCAACTGACCTTAAAATCAACAGGGGTCATCTGCTGGTCATGATCAACCTTCCTCTTAAGTTCCGTGATTCTAGGCCTAAGTGTTCTTAAGTTATTGTCCGGAATTCGTTTAACTGTTCTGGGTCACTTTGATCTTGACCACTGGCGACCGTTTACTTTTTATGATCCTTCGCCCAAGCTTTCTCAAGTTATCGTCCGGAAATGGTTTAACTTAATTTATGACCACTATGACCTTGATCTTTGACCTACTAACTTAAAAAGTAAGGGCATTTTGCTGGTCATGATAAGCCTTTCTAATAAGTTTCACGATCCTAGGCCTAAGCGTTCTTGAGTTATTATCCAGAAACTGTTTAACTGTTCCGGGTCAGTGTGACCTTGACCTCTGATATACTGACCTCTAAATCAACAGAGGTCATCTGCTGGTCATTTTCAACGTTCCTATTAATTTTCCTAACTAGGCCAAAGCATTCTTGGGTTATCATCCCGAAAGTGATTGGTCTGTAAAACAGTCATGATTCTTCGCAGGGGACATAATTGGTCAGATATAAAAGTCACATTAATATGCTCACGTCCACTTTATGTCGATGAGGTGCAAGCAAGTTTCATTTCAAACGGTCTGAAACTATAAGAGTTAAGTACACGACTGTAATATGTGTTCAAGTCCGTGTCTCTAAAATATATCGGACATGAATGTCCCGAAAATATGCACATGTCCACATTATGTTGCTGCCGTATCGATATACCAAGTTTCATTACAGTTGTATGAAAACTGTAGGAGAGCACACAACATTTTGCTGAACTGAAAAAAAAGAACAACAAATACTTAATTAAATAGATTAACTCCTGGAGAAAGAATTAGACATACATTTTTTAAAAGTTCCGAAAATATGTGCATGGCCACTTCGTGCAGATGGTGTTTGCCAGGTTTTATTTCAATTAGATGGAAACTGTAGGAGTTGAGTACGCCGAAAAGAAAATGTAACGGACGGACTAACGGACGAACAGATCAAACATCATATGTTTCTCCGTGTCTTCGATAAATTTGATATAAAAAGAGGACCAAGAAACATAAAACAAATAGTCAAAACGTGTGTTTTCAGTTGTTTTTAGTTGTTTTCTTTTTAGTCTGCAGCAGCCGACAATCTATTGACACAGCTTTATTCCAAGAAAAAACCTATATTTTCATACTAACACAAAGCGAAGAATAAGGTGACTATAGAAGAAATCTACATACCTTTTCTTTTATTTATAGACATCAAAATTTTATATTTTATTGATATTTCTCTCGTTTATGGCTAAAATGACACACCAACTTACGCTGTAACCAGCGTCTAATGAAAAATACAGCAGTTCTATAAATAGCGCTGAGTGCAAAGTGTCAAAAATCTATTGACACGATATATAATGGAGCCGCGCCATGAGAAAACCGACATGGTTAGTTTGCGACCATCATGGATCCAAACCAGCCTGCACCATGCTGTTCGCTTTCAAAGCCTATTGCAATTAGAGAAACCGTTAGCGAACAGCCTGAATGGATCCTTACAAGACTGCGCGGATGCGCAGGCTGGCCCCGCAAACGTATTATGTTGGTTTTCTCACGGCGCAGCTCATATATAAAAAGAAATAGATCACTTCCGTACGTTTTCAAGTATCTTAGTCCTACGTACAAGGTTTTGAGTCCTATGAACATTTAATGACCTTTATTCTTGTTTATTTATTTATTTATTTATTTTGCTGGGTTTAACGTCGCACCGACACAATTACCTGTCACAATGTCATGGCGACTTTCCAGCTTTGATGGCAGAGGAAGACCCCAGGTGCCCCTCCGTGTATTATTTCATCACGAACGGGAACCTGGGTAGAACCACCGACCTTCCGTAAGCCAGCTGGACAGCTTCGTCACATGAAGAATTCAAAGCCCAGATTGAGGCTCGAACCCAAATCGATGAGAGATAAGTGAGTTATTTGAAGTCATCGGCCTTAACCTCTCGGCCACGGAGGCTTAAATAAACACTCGATATGAAACACAAGAACTGTAAGGATTTTCGCATGTTGCTATATAACGCTTCCATAAAAGCATTTTCTATAACTAGCATGTTAAGACTATCCTTTCAAAGAGAGGACCAAGCGGTCAAGCGGTGAAATGCCAGACTACGGTCATGAGTTCGAACCACCTCTAGGTATACTAAAAACCTTGAAAATGTACCTTTCAATCTTGATTCGTGTAATGTGCTTCGAACCTTGTCATCTGCTGACTACATTGAATAAATTTAAAGCAGAACAAAGGCCTGTTTCCAAAAACTTCGTACGCGTTTCGTTCGATTAAAAAAGACTGTTTTTTTCGTACAAATGTTTTGTTTTCATTTTGCGATTAACAAAAATATAAGTAAATAAAACAATGAATAAACCCGGCCATAATTATTCATTATCGGAATTTTATAATACATGTATCATTATAATTTTCATGTCCAATATATTAAGTTAGAATTCATTGTACAAGAGATTGTTAGAAACACCTATTTAAAGATCAACATTCAACTTAAAGCAGATACAAAAGACGCTCCAATTTCAGAAGCTTCTTTATCTTTACAAGGTGTAAAGCATCCATACACGTACGGGACTCTTGTCCAGATGATAGCAATTTTAGTTGGAGGAGCGGGGGCTTGAACTAATGACCCCTGGTTTCGTCGTCAGACAATGTTACCACTGTACCACTGCGTCCGCTCTGGTAATTGTTGAGAAACCGTGATGCAATTATGTAAAGTGTTGGTCAGGCATGAAATATCAATATATTTATTATTGATTACACTTTACTTGAAAGTAAAGACACCGCTTTGCGGTAGCATGCCCAGTTTTATGCAACATTATGGAGATATTTCGAGCGAAATAAAGACTCACGTGGCTTTCCGTTAAAGCCGAACTTGTAGAAAACAGATACATCAATACTCAAATTTTCGGATGTTTTTTTTTCTTCTTCTTTCAAGTTGTATACGGGAGATGACGTTTATAGTGTTAAGACTATGGAGGTTTTATTTCCTTTACTGTAATTCTCTACATTTGATAAACCGGAAATAATGACATAACGTCATTTATCCGGATTACGATGGGTGGTTATACATCGGGCGTAATAATTTGACGAGGGCATAGTCAAAGTGAAATTATTTGTACGACGTATTACCACCCGTGTGTATAAATAGTGTCAAAACACGGTTGTTCTATAAGTTATTTCGATTCTAATATGCCCTTAATCTACAACAGTAGATACAATATAGAAGCGCTCTTTCTTGGTCGCAACATAAACTTTGACGTCACCGCACATTAACGTGACGTCATTCTAGCATAAGTGTGTTTTAACAGAGACAAGCATATTAGAATTTATCATCTGTACTGAAATATTATGTTTCTTTTTCCGTTAAATGACTTTTTTAATCGATAAATATTTTATAAGGAACAAAGAGAAACTACCAAGATATTCAATTTTTATCCCGTTTTACGTAAAACATAATTATTACTATACAAATCTACTATAGGCCTACAGATGTAGTTCGTCATACGTCATTTACTGCACGAGAGTCATCTTTCATCCCGGGGGTAAGATGGAAGTTCCAAGCACCGGTGAAATCACAAGAAATTCTTGTCTGATATGCAAGAAGACTCCTTCTCGTGTGGCGGTAGCTTTTAGTTCGGTGTGTTAGAGGACAACGATCTAAAGTTCATACTGGCACATTTCATCAAGTCACGCCCATCACGGAAATAGGTGAGAAAATCCCCTTTTTCTCGAAAACTAGAATACGTGGTCAACGTACGAAGCTCTGCCACTTTGTTGGATTTGTACGATGGTATGTATAGGACATGCAATTATTTTTTTAGATTAAATTATCTTGTGCACACGACATCTTATTTCGGGTGCATGGCGTCTTATCTCGTGCGTACGACATCTTATCTTGAACGCTCGACATCTTATCTCAAGCGTTAAACATCTTACCTTGAGCGCTCGACATATTATCTCGAGCGTTCGACATCTTATCTCGAGCACACGACATCTTATCGTGAGCGCTCGACATCTTATTCTCTTGTGCACGGCATCTTATCTCGAGCGCTCGACAGGTTATCTCATATGCAAGACATCTTATTTAATGTGTACGACATTGTATCTTGAGCGCTCGACATATTATCTCGTGCACACAACATCTTATCTCAAGCGCTGGACAGCTTACCTTGAACGCACAACATTTTATCTCGGGCGCTCGACATCTTATCTATTATCTGTGTGTATTCAGATCATAGGACTGTCGCCGTTTTTGCATTTGTTCCATTTATTTATAACCGTTTCATGGGTTCTCAGGGTAATGATTTAAAAACACAATCTGATTTAAAGAAGCAACCAAAATTCAATGATGTCTTAAAGGCTTAAATAAAAGTCCTTGACAAAATACAGATTTAGTATATAGACTCCGCCCATATATCAAAGAATTTCTCGTCAATTCATACCTGCAATTTTATAACTTTTCTCACAATGTGCGAATTGATACTATCAGTCAAACAGCGATTTGTTGCTATTCCAATATGCAATAAGCATCATATATTATGCTCCTTTAATTATATAGGATTACCAATTATGTGCGCTGCACTCCAAAAAGGAGTGAAACACTTGCACTTGTTTAAACAACATCTGAATAGGCGAGATCCTAATCAACCACTTGTCCGTATGTTTTTTTTCTGATGATGTAAACTTACAAAAAGGCCCAAATATACATATAGAAAAATTTCGAGTGCTGGAGATAAGATGTCAAGCGCTCGAGATAAGATACCGTGTGCTCGAGATAAGAGGTCGTGCTCACGAAATAGGATGTCATGTGCATGAGATAAGATGTCAAGCGCTCGAGATAAGAAGTCGAGCGCTCTTATCTATGATGTCATGCGCACGAGATAAAATGCCGTACGCTCGAGATAAAATGTCAAGCGCACGAGATAAGATGTCGAGCGCTTGAAGATAGGATGTCATGCGCACGAGATAAGATGTCGAGCGCTCGAGATAAGACGCTGAGCGCTCGAGATAAGATATCGTGTGCTCGAGATAAGTCTTATTTTCAATTTCGTTACATGTAGCACACAGTCTTTCTTTACGTGCCATGTTGGTATATCTGCCAGTGCCTTTTTTAATAGTGTGTGAACTGACTCTGACTGTAGATAGTATTTGTCTCTTTGACACTTTTCAATGACAGATATTTCTCTATATAATATAATTTCTTAAAACTGAAATACATATCAAGTTTACGAGCATTTAAAGATTGCTGTCTTGACATATTCCACGACTGTATATATTGGTCTATGAATAGAAGTTTAACAATTCTGGAAGCCTTTTCAAATGTGAGACTATATTAGCCATTTTGAGTAAATAAGTGACACTAGATTTTAACAATCTTACATTATTTTCATGGAGCTCCTTTACATCATTGAATACATTAAATGGCAGGTTATTTGAAGTATTTGCTAACATGTGCAATGATTTCAACACAGGTACAATAAGACATAAGTATAATGGAAATCTGACAGTTTCAGACAAAACAGAAACAGAAATATTTGAACATTTTTCGGGAACACCTAAAATATAATTTAAAAAAAATTAAATGAGCATTGTCTACAATGTTTTCTTTACATATTGACAGTATACTCTCAGTCCTCTTACATTTCGCTAAAATAGGTTTTGCCATTGAGACAAATAAATAAGTTCTAACAATGGCTCTGCGTTAACAGTTTAGATTTTTTTACGATTAAAATATATTAAGCACTGGATTGTTTCGCATCCAATTCAACTGTGCCATTAGCACTATTTAAATATTCTGGTAGAGTGTAGCTTTTAACAGTTCATTAATATTTTGAATAAATTAGGACTCAAAACAACATATTGTCTCACTTTAACACTGGACATCACTTTAACACTGGACAGGAATGTTTCTGAAACACTGTAACCGACCTTATAACGTACAGTGCAAATTTCGTGTATATTTTGTAATTCAGATTAAATTGTTCATGAAAGTTTAGATAGTACTACTGATCGATATATCCATCATTCTATCAATCGCACTGCGAAAAAGGGTCAATATCTGGGAATATACGGTCCCGTATATTTAAACAAGAGATCACAGAGTGATCTTGGTGCCCACCAATGTGCCAATTTTGAGTGTTTCAAATTTCAAGACTTATTGACTACCTCAAAGTCAAATTTTCATTTCCGTATAGAACACTGTGCATGTGGTCCAAATTCAAAAGTTGCAGCTTGAAAAAATGTGAAACTAGGTCACTAGATCAATTTCAAGGACAAAACTAAACATGTGCATCAAGTTTGAAGGCTGTAGTGTGAGAAATTGAAAGTAGGTCACTAGGTCAATCTAAGGGTCAAAGTTTATTTCGGTACACAAAACTACGCAAGTGGTTCAGATTTGAAGGCTGTAGCTTGAGAAATGTGAAAGTAGGTCACTAGGTCAAGATCAAGGGTCAAATTTCACTTTAGAACACAAATCTATGCATGTGGTCCAAATTTGAAGCAAAAACGTGAAAGTTTGTCACTAGGTCAATGTCAAGGTCAAAGTTTGTTTCGGTAAACAATCCTATGCATGTGGTCTAAATTTGAAGACTGTAGCTACAGAAATGTGAAAGTAGGTCTCTAGGTCAATCTTAAGGTCAAAGTTAATTTCGGAACACAAAACTATGCAAGTGGTCCAGATTTGAAGGCTGTAGCTTGAGAATTGTGAAAGTAGGTCACTAGGTCAAAATCAAGGTCAAATTTTATTTCGGAACACAGAACTATGCATGTGGTATAAATTTGAAGCATGTACCTTCAAAAATGTGAAAGTAGGTCACTAGGTCAATGTAAAGGTCAAAGTTTGTATCGGTACACAGAACTATGCATGTGGTCCAAAGTTGAAGGCTGTAGCTTGAGAAATGTGAAAGTAGGTCACTAGGTCAAAATCAAGGTCAAATTTCATTTCGGAACACGAAACTATGCATGTGGTCCAAATTTGAAGCCTGTACCTTCAAAACAGTGAAAGTAGGTCACTAGGTCAATGCCAAGGTCAAAGTTTTAATCAGTGCACAAAACTATGCATGTGGTCTAAATTTGAAAGCTGTAGCTACAGAAATGTGAAAGTAGGTCACTAGGTCAAAATCAAGGTCAACTCATGTCAAGGTTCATCTTGTCACTCAAAACCATACATGTGGTCCAAATTTGAATGTTGTAGGTTATTGACAAGAAGATTTTAAAAACTTAAAAGCTTTTCCCTATATAAGTCTATATCAACCATGTGACCCCCAGGGCGGGGCCATATTTGACTATAGGGAAATAATTCCAATAATCTTAGTAGAGAACCACTAGATGATGTCACATACAAAATATCAAAGCCCTAGGTCCTGTGGTTTTGGACAAGAAGTTTTTCCAAGTTTTTCCCTCTATAAGTCTATATAAACCATGTGACCCACGGGGCGGGGCTATATTAGACCCCAGGGAAATAATTTGAATCATCTTGGTAGAGGACCACTAGATGATGCTACATACCAAATATCAAAGCCCTAGACTCTGTCGTTTTGAACAAGAAGATTTTCAAAGTTTTTCGCTATATTAATCTATGTAATTATAAAAATAAACAAAGGCCATAACTCATTCAAAAATTGTTGGACATATCTGATTTTCAGGGGGACACAACTAGGGTATCAATACATCATTCTGATCAAGTTTGGTCAAAATCCCCCCAGTAGTTTCTGAGAAGATGCGATAACGAGAAATTGTTAACGGACGGACGGACGGAAGGACGACAGACCACGGACGCAGAGTGATTTGAATAGCACACCCTCATCAGATGGTGAGCTAAAAATGCGGGAGTATACTTGATGTATATTACAAATACACGGATATAGTATACGATCCCGGGGCCTCCGTGGCCGAGTGGTAAGAGTCGTTGACTTCAAGCCATTTGCCCCTCATCGATGTAGGTTCGAAACCTCATTTGGGGCGTAGAATTCTTCACGTGAGGAAGCCATCCAGCTGGCTTACGGAAGGTCGGTGGTTCTACCCAGGTGCCGGTGTAATGAAGTATTTCGACCCCCCATAGAATAATGCCCCCCCCCCCCCCCCCCGGTCATTATTCTATAGAAAAAGTGACCCCCCGGTCATAGTATTATGACCTCCAGATCATAGTACTATGACTCCCCCACGTGAAGTAAACTGAACCTCACGAAGAATATTGACTCCCATAAAAAAACGACCCCGGTCATTTGGTCAAATTTAGTGATAACACATGTATCTAAGGCCTAATTGCTGCATTTTATGCCCCCACTCAGGGGAGGGGGGCATATAGATTTGCCCTTGTCCGTCCGTCCGTCCTTGACCATTAGCCCCAGATACCATCACTTGACACAGAAATCAGAGCATTCCGCAACGGGAAAAGGGATTCTATTTCTAGACGCTGTATCTTGGTGTATACATTTTTTTCAGGAAAATAACAATTCACAATACGTTCACAAAACACACCAGTGTCAATAATCCCTGCAAACTTCGGTATGAAGTAATTCTTCAGAAGAAAACTGCACAAGAAACTGCTAGCATAGAACTTAGTATTAATAGAAGTTGCAATACTTAGCAGTGGCAGTAAAGTACGGTAGCGGCAACAATAGAAAGTAGTAGTAGTAGTAGTAGTAGTAGTAGTAGTAGTGGCAGTGGTAGAGGCAGTTGCAGTAGCAGCAGCAGCAGCAGAAGAATAAGTGACAGCAACAACAGCAGCAGGAGAAGAAGAGGTAGATGTACAAGACGTATTAGTGGAAGCAGGTATAGTAGTAGCAGTAGAAGCAGTTGTAGTAGTAGTAGTAGAAGTAGTAGTAGTAGTAGTAGTAGTAGAAGAAGAAGTGCATGTAGTAATAGCAATAGAAGTAGCGGCACCAGTAGTAGTAGTACAATCAAAATGTTAAGTATTGGCAATGGAGGGTATTAGAGTTGTAGATCTAGTAAAATTGTCCGTTAGGTTTGGTGGGGATCACTTTTTAATAGATATTATCGTCGAAAGTCTTTTTAGGAGCCGGTGTTTTACACGGAAAGAGTAACTTTTTAAATAGAATAATGTCCGGGAATCGATATCGTATGAGAGTTCGAATGTAGTAATTTCGGCAGTGAGTATTTTACATGGAAGGAGTCACTTTTTCTATAGAATAATAACCGGGGTCGTTATTCTATGAGATTCGAAGGGAGTCATCTTTAGGGAGTCAGTATTTTACTTGGAGGGGTCAGTTTTTCTATAGAATAATGACCGGGGGGTCGTTATTCTATAGAGTTTTCAAAGGGAGTCAGTTTTTTATAAGGGGAGTCAATATTTTACAGGAAAGGAGTCACATTTTCTATAGAATAATAACCGGGGGGTCGTTATTCTATGGGGGTCGAAATACTTCATTACACGGCTCGTGATGAAATAGTGCACGGAGGGGCACCTGGGGTCTTCCTCCACCATTAAAGCTGGAAAGTCGCCATATGACCTAAAAATGTGTCGGTGCGACGTTAAACCCAACAAAATAAAATAAAATAAAGTATACGATCCCGTACACGGAATACTACTGTTGGGAAGTCCGTATATTTGTCATGCATATACGGGATCCCGTATACGCCAAATATACATACATGTGTATTTTCCGTATATTTGAAACATACACTTAAAAAAATGTCCATGGATGGTGTTTCTTCAGTTTATACATAATTTATTTTAGGCCGATTGTGAAAGACGGTCTACAACTTATATTAATCACTCTCGACATCTCATACACCGCCACGTGAGAGAAGATGCCAGTTTCATCTTTTTTTTAAGCTGAGCGCCAAGCAAGGGAAATATAGGTAGTATATTTCACGTCTATCGTATGACGCGGCCGGGGATCGAGCCCACGACCTCCCGCACTCAAAGCGGACGTTGTCATTGGTTTTTATTCGTGTCCTGCTTTTAACATGATTTAAGATTTTTTCCGTATACTTACCGTATTTTAGAATATACAGAACAACTATACGACCATCTATATTCGTGAAATACGTAGTAAACGGAACAAGTATATCCCCCCAAAAAAACAGCCTTGGTCTATATCCTGTATACGGATTTATATACGCCATCCATCCACCAATCCATTCATCTATTATTACCGGTCAAAGATGATAGATTAAAGTAAAAAATGGAAATAGATATGTCATCAAGTAAGTCAGAAAGATAATAGTCATAGATTCTATTCCGGCTATACAGCTGATATCATGTATTGACATACTGCCGTCTGGTGGTAGACGAATCCGGATCTTAATGTATAAATCTATCAAGATATATAAACAATGGACATGGCTAGGGGTCTGTTAACTAGGGTTCTAGACCAAGAGTAAGTAATTTAGTATTACTGTATCACTCGTGTGTATGGTAATTGCTTTGTAAAAGCTAAAGCTAGTCGTGATAAAATTGCCTTTATTACATACACTTTTGTTAAATATTTTTACGAATAGCTTTCATATTGCTTTCAGATAAATTGAATATAAAAGTTTAACAAAAATTACTGACAGCCATGGTTGTAAACTCAAAAGTGAAACGAATGAAACGATTTATCAGAACAGTGCAAGTGTAAAAGTAGAAGAAATAAAGATGACTGATGATCATACATGTTTACTGTCGTGGAATTTTGTCAAAATTCTGTCAAAAACAGCCAGGACGACACTCTCTGTTTCCTGCAACACCACGTGACAGAAAACCTATACGCGCTCAGCCAGCAAATCAGTTATACATGTCAAGAGTTCAAATTATGGCTTATTTACACGAATAATTGCAAAAGAACTGTCCTTGAATATGAAACAATGACGGTTAAATATGTTATGACTATAACTATTCAACAAAAGATCAGTGAATCCTAAAGCATCTGTATTTGATTTATAATGTAATCCGACATTCCAGATACTTCTAGGAATAGATGTGGTCGAATTGTTGGACATTTTTGGCTCGAACAGGCCACAATTTACACCAAGAATACAAAATACCCAACCGGACAAACATTTGTAATTTTAAATAGTAGTTGGGTCTTTGCTTAATTATCTATACTTTATCCGGATACCGTATAAAGAACAACTCAAATTGTTGAAAATGGATTTACTTTTGGCTATCATACACAACTCAATGTCATGAAGTACTTCCGATTCAGAAAAGTAAAAGACACAAATGTACAAGCAGATGTAAATCACTTTATGATAAATACAGAAGTGGAATTCGGCAGGGTGGCTGGTAAATGTAATACAACTATAATATTTACACATTTGTATTATCCAGTTGGTTTAAGTTACAATGGTGGTTTCATGTTTCTATATACAGTGTTGCTGATATTTTGTTACGCTTAAGTAACTCTTTCCTTGTTGCAAATAAAACCAGCCTTTGGATTTACAGCTTTTTTATCATATCAAATTCATGTACACATAAAGTCTGATTGTATGGGCAAATTAATTGATTTACTCGTTTCACTCATAATGTTTGTAAATGATAAGTGTGGAGATATATAGATAGATAGTTTCAAAAACAAGTTGTTCATGCATTAAATGAAAGGATATATCAGTAATTATCTGATATTTATATTTCTGCCAAATTGGTAATATTTTGATTAAAAGTTATGTACTCCCCAAAACATGACCATTTCAACTTGAAAAAAAAACACCTTTAGTGTACGAACATTTTCCGCCTATTTTTCCAGGAACGTGCACCGTTTGTAATTTGATACTGACAGTATTATTCTAGATACTGAAAGTTTTTAGGATAAGGTTTCATATATAAAAGCTTCCCATTAATACCGGAAAATAGGATGACAGGATAATTTCTTCCAAAATATGATACATTAATTTTTTTTGATTTGAATTACCAAACGGAATACCAGTTTGGTAGATTACCTTTGCCATTTAGTAAATATTAACCTCTACAATATCAAGAATTGTTTCAAACAATTTTGTATATCCTTGAGTACACGAAGACTATTATTAGACAGGAAGAAATAATTGCAAGTGAACATTATCAATATTGTAACTTACCTTCTTTTCGTCGAACATATGCATCTTCTTCTGCCTGTTTTGTACCATTACCCTCTGGAATGAGAGAAATAAATGGTAAATCACATTATGAAACATATCTATCAAGAGAACCAAACATTGTAATTATAGTTCGACTATATAAAAATAACACTGACACGGATGCTTCCGCAACATGAGGAAAGTCACAGGCATGGCCCTTATCCCTAATTATTTACAAACAAAACAAAAAAAATTGTAGGAAAACCAGAAAATTTAGTAATCTGTATATGTATTGATATGTAGTTCAACCAAGAACTGTGACCTTGACCTTTGAGCTAGTGAAATTGTTGATGCGCATTACAAAGGTCCTTACAATGACACTACCGACCCAATTTCCAACGCCTTTGAAAGATATTTCTGTTTTTAGATATAGTATTCCCTTAAAGGGGCCAATTGCCCCCATTTGCAGAAATTTAACAGAAGACTTTATAAATGTACTATATGCAAAGTTTGATGAAGATCTATTCGGCACTTTATGAGCGATAGTTGTTTATAATTGTTTCTACTGTAGTTTCTGCGGTCACAAATGAACACTTGCTACTGCAATCTTACACGTACTACTGAGGTATAACACTTGTTACTGCAATCTACCACTTGCTTCTGCAATCTTACACTTGCTACTGAAATTAAACACTTATTACTGCAATCTTACACTTGCTACTGAAATTAAACACTTATTACTGCAATCTTACACTTGCTACTGAAATTAAACACTTATTACTGCAATCTCACACTTGCTACTGAAATATAATATGAAATCTAACACTTGCTACAGTCGCTGTTATCCAACACTTGCTACTGCATTGTAACATTTGTCACTGTAATCTAACACATGGAGTTGCAATCTAACACTTGCTATTGTAATCTACCTCTACTTACTGTAATCTTACACTTGATGCTGCAATCTTACACTCTGTACTGCAATCTAACACTTGTCACTGCAATCTAACACTTGTCACTGCAATCTAACACTTGCTACTACAATCTAACACTTGCTACTACAATCTAACACTAGCTACTGCAGTCTAACACTTGCCACTGCAGTCTAACACTTGCTACTGATATCTTACACTTGCTACTGCAGTCTAACACTTGCCACTGCAGTCTAACACTTGCTACTATAATCTAACACTTGCTCATGCAGTCTAACACTTGCCACAGCAAACTAACACTTGCTACTGCAATCTTACACTAGCAACTGTAATCTAACTCTGGCTACTGTAATGTTACACTTGCTACTGCAGTCTTACACCTTTACTGAAGTCAAACACCTGCTACTGCAATCTAACACTCGCTATTGTAATCTAGCTCTATCTACTGTGATCTAACACTTGCCACTGCAATCTAACACTTGCCACTGCAATCTAACACTTGCTACTGCAATCTAACTCTAGCTACTGTGATGCTACACTTGCTACTGCAGTCTTACGCTTTTTACTGCAATCTAACACTTGCCACTGCAATCTAAGACTTGCCACTACAATCTAACACTTGCTACTGCAATCTAACTCTAGCTACTGTGATGCTACACTTGCTACTGCACTCTTACACTTTTTACTACCTTCTAACACTTGCCACTGCAATCTAACACTTGTCACTACAATCTAACACTTGCTACTGCAATCTAACACTTGCTACTGCAATCTAACTCTAGCTACTGTGATGCTACACTTGCTACTGCACTCTTACACTTTTTACTGCAATCTAACACTTGCCACTGCAATCTAACTCTTGCTACTGCAATCAAAGACTTGCCGCTGCAATCTAACAGTTGTCACTGCAATCTAACACTTGCTACTGCAATCTAACTCTAGCTACTGTGATGCTACACTTGCTACTGCAGCCTTACACTTTTTACTGCAATCGAACACTTGCTACTGCAGTCTAACTCATGCTACTGCAGTCTAACTCTAGCTGCTGTAATCTAACACTTGCTACTGCAATCTAACTCTAGCTACTGTGATGCTACACTTGCTACTGCAGCCTTACACTTTTTACTGCAATCTAACACTTGTCAATGCAATCTAACACTTGCTACTGCAGTCTAACTCTAGCTGCTGTAATCTAACACTTGCTACTGCAATCTAACACTTGCTACTGCAATCTAACTCTAGCTGCTGTGATGCTACACTTGCTACTGCACTCTTACACTTTTCGCTGTAATCTAACACTTGTCACTGCAATCTAACACTTGCTACTGGGATCTAACACTTGCTACTGCAATCTAACTCTAGCTACTGTGATGCTACACTTGCTACTGCAGTCTTACACTTTTTAATGCAATCTAACACTTGCCACTGCAATCTAACACTTGGTACTGCAGCCTTACACTTTTTACTGCAATCTAACACTTGCCACTGCAATCTAACACTTGCTACTGCAATCTAACTCTAGCTACTGTGGTGCTACTCTTGCCACTGCAATCTAACACTTGCCACTGCAATCTAACACTTGTTACTGCAGTCTTACACTTTTTACTGCAATCTAACACTTGCCACTGCAGTTTTACACTTTTTACTGCAATCTAACACTTGCTACTGCAGTCTTACACTTTTTACTGCAATCTAACACTTGCCACTGCAATCTAACACTTGCTACTGCAATCTAACTCTAACTACTGTGATGCTACACTTGCTACTGCAGTCTTACACTTTTTACTGCAATCTAACAATTGCCACTGCAATCTAACACTTGCTACTGCAGCCTTACACTTTTTACTGCAATCTAACACTTGCCACTGCAATATAACACTTGCTACTGTAATCTAACTCTAGCTACTGTGATGCTACTCTTGCCACTGCAATCTAACACTTGCCACTGCAATCTAACACTTGCTACTGCAGCCTTACACTTTTTACTGCAATCTAACACTTGCCACTGCAATCTAACACTTGCTACTGCAATCTAACACTTGCCACTGCCGTCTTACACTTTTTACTGCAATCTAACACTTGCCACTGCAGTCTTACACTTTTTACTGCAATCTAACAATTGCTACTGCAGTCTCATACTTTTTACTGCAATCTAACACTTGCCACTGCAATCTAACACTTGCTACTGCAATCTAACTCTAGCTACTTTGATGCTACACCTGCTACTGTAGTCTTACACTTTTTACTGCAATCTAACACTTGCCACTGCAATCTAACACTTGCTACTGCAATCTAACACTTGCCACTGCCGTCTTACACTTTTTACTGCAATCTAACACTTGCCACTGCAGTCTTACACTTTTTACTGCAATCTAACAATTGCTACTGCAGTCTCATACTTTTTACTGCAATCTAACACTTGCCACTGCAATCTAACACTTGCTACTGCAATCTAACTCTAGCTACTGTGATGCTACACCTGCTACTATAGTCTTACACTTTTTACTGCAATCGAACACTTGCTACTGCAATGTAACATTTGGCATTGTAGTCTAACACTTGCTGTTGCAATCTAACATGACAAAATCATGCCTACAAAATTAAATTGCAGTAATCACTTAGTAATGAGAGCTATGGAATTGGCATGAAACAATGCATGTAAACATTTTAATTAAGGAGTTACTTTGAACTTTCAGTTACGGGGATTGACACTCATTGCTAAACAATGTAAAAGATATAAATATTTAAATTCAGGTATTTCTTGAAGTTTTGTAACCAATATTACCTTTCTTTTGTCGGCTCATGAATGGTAATTTTCCAAACAGTCTTCTTAAAACGTTTGGTTCCTTCCCTCCCTTTGGTGTTCCTGGAATGAAGTAGTATAGGAAAATGTTTCATAAAGCTGTAAGTGAAACATAATCGAAGGAAACATTGAACAAAACAGTCGTCGTTGGCAAGATTTTTCACAAATAGTCATATAATTATAAACCACAAAATACACAAAAATACTCTACAAGCTATAAATGATCATCTGTGCAAGTTTGTCGGATACAAACATATTTTGTCGGAGCTAAAATGGCATGACAAAAAAAGAAAACACTCACAAACTGGCCATAACTTTTACTCATAGAAGCTGATACAAGCCTTCATTCTTTTAAATAGTGATTCAATAGATCATTGTTGAAAATATCTGCAAGTCTGAACAAAATCAGTAAAAAGTGTTAAATCGCTTTACCACGACAATTTCAGAGTTGATTGAATAACGTTTATTTTGACCTTTAAATCTTCATCATTCCGAAGACTTACTTTCTATGAAAATGATATTCCAACCAAACTGAGGGAGAAATGAGATCAAAAACGATGTTGTTTAGTTTCTAGTTGAATAACGCAGTCCGTGACTTTAGCAGGGAGGCATATTGCTTTCCTTTTCAATGAACGCTACTTTACATCAACATAAACATAAAAGGGTTAACCCGTCTCAAGTGAAGCAAAATACATCTGAAAATCAGTGGTAACTTCTGATAAAAACTCTCACTACAATAAAATGAAACTTTTGAATAATCATCCATTGTGTTCATGCCTATATAGACTATATATCTCCCGTCTATTACATTTCTAAATATTCAGAAGGAGTAACTCTAGCAGGTTGTTTCTATATTGACATTTTATTGGCCCTGATTTCGAAACAAAGGGACATTCGAAAGTGGACTTCCAGTCTCTCAGAAATCCCATAAATATGTTTCGGTGATAATCAATGTGCTAACTATCATTTAAATACCCGCTACAAATTTATGGCCTGCGCTCATCCTATATTGGCTTATCATGCAATTATAAAAATTATACGGGGCCTCCGTGGCCGAGTGGTCAAAGCCGCTGACTTCAAATCACTTGCCCCTCATCGATGTGGGTTCGAGCCTCACTCGGGGCATTGAATTCTTCATGTGAGGAAGCCATCCCAGCTGGCTTACTGAAGGTTGGGGTTCTACCCAGGTGCCCGCTCGTGATGAAATAATGCACGGAGGGGCACCTGGGGTCTTCCTTCTCCATTAAAACTTGGAAGTCGCCATATAACCTATCATGTGTCGGTGCGACGTTAAATCCAACAAAAAATACAAATTATGCAGGGAAACAAGTTAATCCGAGGATTTGTGATGTTTTTTTTTCTTTCAATAATAAGAAAATTTTCAATTTGCATTTGTAATGGAGACATGGAATACCCTAAAATAAGAAAATATCGACAGAGAACGTGCTGTTAAAGAATTGTTGTATTCTGTTACCAACTGAATGTAACATAAATTAATATCTCCTTTTGTATTTATCCTTTTCCGTATTGAAAACACGCAATATACAGTCATTACTGTGTCATTTCTTGTAGCTCTGAAGGGGGTTATGAATCCATACGATGGATTATTTATAACCCTGTGATTCCCCCTATTCCCCCAACAGAATGGCATTACAAATTCACTGATTTCCATCATTTGTCTATTCAAATATTTTCTCAATGTCTAATGTACTAGTACGCCTCATATACACAGTTTATACACATCAATTTTGTAATATCATTTTTGTATGTATAACAAATGTCTAAGTAGTATAAGAAATGGCGCTTCTGGGACACTTTTTTCAATTTTAATTAACCACCCTCTTCTAAAAAATCCAAAATTGACCAATTAAAAAAACAAAAGATTTTAATAAATTATTTATTAAAATCTTTTGTTTAACCAAATGAAGAAAACATATATTTAAAAATAAAATCCAGAAGGAAAATTTAAGAGATTCTATATTTAAACTCCACACTCAAAATAGTTTAAAATAATTTATAATTGTTTGTTCATTTACTCTTTGATTGTTAACTTTTAGTATTCTATACAATAAATCATAAATATTTATACCATCTTGTAACATTTTAATGAAAAATAAACAATAATAACCACAAAGTGTACTTGTTTTGTCTTGATATTGTATGATTTAAATTAAAATGAGTTTACAAAATAAAATATATTGTTTGAAAGAAAGAAGATTTACTGATAATATAAATCCTCATTATGTTACAACAAAAAACGGGAGAAAAATGATAATGGCTACTTGTTCGTCTTGTGGAAGAATGAAATCAAAGTTTGTTAAAAGTACTATGACAGCAGGTAATTTAGACATCCATAAAGCAGTGTTACCTTTATTACCTAAAAAAGGGCTAACACTTCCAGGATATAACTATTGTGGACCAGGAAATCCTTTAGAAAAAAGGACCTCCTGTCGACGAACTGGACGCAGTATGTAAGACCCACGACTTTTGCTATGACAGCGGTGTAAAAAAGGGTATATGTGACAAACAAATGCTTTCCAACTTAAATAACACTAAATCAAAAACATTTGGAGAAAAGATTGCAAAACATTTAGTTGTAAAACCTATAATTAAAACGAAATATAAACTTGGTTTTGGGCAAAAACGAAAGTCAAAAAACGGGAAAGGGGGTAGAGTAACACCCCCGAAATAACTGTACCAAGCTACCGCTGGAGTGATGAATTAGCAGAGAATTACATAAGCCAATTAAAAGAAAATTTACAAAACGACGAGTGATTGTTCAATTATATTGATGATACTGGTCTGCCGATTTAGTTGATATGCAAGCTTTTTCATAAATATAATAAAGGAGTTAAAGTACTTGTTAACCGTTATTGATATATTCAGTTAAATATGCTTGGGTTATTCCAATATATAGATTAAAAAACGGGAGGATCTGTTACTGAAGCATTTGAAAAAAATAATTTTAAAAGATAGTATTCAGGGACGAAAGTCCCGAAGGACTGCAAAAGGATTCCACAAAAATTTATGGGTAGATGAAGGAAAAGAAATTTTATAATAAAAAGTTTGAGTCATTTTTGAATAAAAATAAGATTCAACATGTATCATACATTAATGAAGGAAAGGCCGTAGTAATCGAAAGATTTAATAGAAGTTTTTAAAAAGAATAATGTGGAAATATTTTACAGCTAAATAATATTTATACTTTATTTAGATAATTTGACAGGATATGGTTGATAAATTAACAAAACAAAACACTCTAGTATAAATTGACACCCAACCAAAGCCAGTAAAGAACTTAAATAAAAGGTACTGTTTCTTTTATCTTATATGGTAATTTTAAAGATACCAAAGAGTAAAGCAAAATTTAAATTGTGTGATCGTGCTCGCTTAAGCAAACTGAAAAGACATTTTGAAAAAAGGATATCAACCAAACTGGACAGAGGAGATATTTATAATTCATGGAATTAATAATACAAATCCCAGACATACACTGTAAAAAGATTTAAATGATGAAAAAATTCAGGGTTTCATTTTTATGAACAAGAACTTTTACCTACCTTACACAAGAAGAATTTTTAGAATAGAAAAAGTTATCAGACGGGACTATAAGAAAAAACAAGCTTAGTAAAGTGGGAAAGGTTTACAATGAAAAATTTAATAGTTGGGTACCATTTAGCGAACTGGAAGAATTTAATTTAAAAAATCTATTATATAAATGAGTATAAAAATCTTATTTCTAATAATGGAATAGAAACAATAGATCAATTAATTATTCACTAAACTAAACTAGCTGCTGCTTAACAGAAAAAGTTATAAATTTTGTGGAAGAGTAAATACAGATTACAGATTCCAGCAGGTATCTTTGGGGAGGTGGGGCGGTTGTGGCGGTGTGATTGTTCAGCTGCATTAACACTTGTTCCAGCTATTCCTATATTGTAGCAGTTGTGGTGCTGTTCCCAGCAATAATTACTATATTTATTAATAGATAAAAGTTGGCGACAAGAATTTATTTTAAAAGATCTCTGCACAAAATAAAACAAAAATAATAACAAAAGCACGGATTGCAGCTTAGCTGTTCGTAACCCCAATGATCCTGGAAACGAAGAAGAGAAAAAAGTTATTCAAGATATTTTTACAATACTGTTAGAAATGCAGAATGAAAAAACTATTCAATGCTTTGAAAACATATAGTGAAGGATTTTTAACTTTAACGGATATAAAAGTAAAAAAAAGAAGAGTTATATTAACTTTAACTTTATTAAAAGATTTTTCTTCTATAAATTTTTTATATAAATGAGAAAAATTATATCAGGTTGAAGGGTAATATTGAATCAGGAAAAAAAGTCGTTTTTTGATATTATTAAAAGAATATATCCTAATTTTAATATATTCCTAACCAATTCATGAAGGCAAAATGTTATGGGACCCAAGCGGAACTTCATATAATCTTTTTGAACTTGCTGCTAAGAAACTCTAAAATATTCATTTCCTTTTCAATTAGCAACTTTAAAACAGTCACATAAAAAATGTTAAATTCTGCTAAAAAATTTGATGGTGTTTCTTTTCTTGAACGATGTTATTTAAACTCACAACAACGGTTTTTACAAAACAATATTACGACAACGGTGTTATAAATGACCCCGAGTGGGCAGTATACAATCTTTTCTTAATTGATCATGTTATTAAAATACATGAAAAAACCCAATAGATGCTTTTATTTATGTTAAAACGATCCTGAAATATGTTTTCAAGGACTTCAAAAAAAGAAACAGAACTGAAAGAAAACAGAGTTGTTTAGATTATTTAAAAAAACTACACCAATTACACGAGAATGGTTAAACAGATGTCTCAAGAAGACATTAAAATTTTAAACAGTGATAACAATTTGAAAAAAATAACTTAAAACTTATTCAAAGTAGAATAGATAATATTACCTATTTTTTAAATGTTCTTTTAGAGGTTGTTTTTAAAGATTTTTTTCTATAAGTATATTATATATAGTGGTTACTAGAAAGTAGATAGAATGATTATGCCAAAATTATCTAGCACTTTAGGAGAAATAATGAATCAGGACAAAATTCATATAAAAAAGTTCTTAAAGGAAGAAATGTTATTAAATCAAAACTTAATCAAATAGTTAGCAGGAATATAAAAAATCAGTCATTGATAAATTAAAATATGTTAAGATCCTTATCTATTAGAAAGGAATTTATTTGAATGGGAATGTGGTTGTCTATTAACTGAATATAGAAAATGTCGAAAGGTTATGTGATCGTCCCAGACCAAATAATTATCCCGAAACAATCCTAAAAAAGTTATTGTAAGATTGTGATACTAATGAAGAAAAAACATATAAAAGCACCTTACAAAGCATCCAAAGGAATTTGGTATTAATGCTGGGGTAAATTAAAAAATGTGTTGTGAAGGGAAAAAACGAGTAAATGCGGAATATCAAAAAGTTAATGGAAAATGATATTATTTAAATATTTTATTTGTTCTTAAACTTTATTTATTTTATTATTATTTTTTTTTTAATCTTTTTTGCTTGAAGATTTATTTTCTAAATATAATATATAGATGGAATCGAGAGATCCACAAACAATATTATAAGAAAATTTGAAAACTAAAAATTGAATATAGACAAGATCCAAAGGAAATCAATAATATTTAACTTTAAACGACTCATTTGTATTCTTAAGCCAACTTAAAACTTTAAAAGGTATAAAAATAAACGTTGTTTTAAAAATAAACTTTTGTAAAAATGGATATAAAAATGATACAATATATAAATCAGCTTATTTTCAATCAAAAGCTTAGAAATTTTTAAACACAAACGAAATAAAAAAAAATTTACGTCCAAGCTTTTGATGAAATAATAAAATAGAATTGGTAATTGGAATTTAGAAGGAAGTGGTTGGAGAAAAGAGCCAGTTGATGCTCATTATATAAATAGATATAAATATACACCTCTGGCTGCTTCAAGTTATTTAGAATTTCCAAAAATTATTACAAAATCCAAAGAAAAGGATTAATAAAATATTAAAGAATGATTGATAACGAATGTTTTGATGGGTCATTTAGCTTACAAATTTTCCTGCAACAAAAACATTTCTGAAAGAGTTTCAAATTACAAAAAAAACATATAAACGATCTAGATATATACTGGAATTAAATTCTGTTACTTAAATCAAAAATACCTAAAATAGAAGTTTATAAATGATATTTCATTTAATATATTTGGTTATGAAGATCTATGGAAATTTATGTGCCATTGTACATATCAAAATATCGATACGAAGAACACTGTGATATGTTATTAATCTGTTAAAGTTAAGATAATGGCACGTCACGGAACCCCGGTTCCCTAATTATGTTTGGATAAAAGACTTTAATAGATTAATGTTTAAAAAAAAAAACATCAACATAAAAACATTTTTGTAAATCATGTTACAAAATTTTCAAAGAAAAAATATTAATGCACATGTTGAAAATTGTTTAAAGCTATCAATGGTGCATTCAGGGTGGTTAAAATGTGACCAGAGGTAGTAAGTAGAATTTGAAAACTACCACAAACAATTGAAGCTACCCTTTGTTTATCATGCTGATTTTTGAATCAGTAACAAAAGAAAGTTTCAAGTTGCCCAGCCCCAAATCAAAGAATCTTTCATTTACCGAAGATTATCAAAACCCCACATATAGATTGCTGGTTATGGTTACCAAAGTTGTTTGTGTTATGACGGACAAAATATACTAAAACCAACAGGGTTTTACAGGGACCCAACGCAGTTTATAAGTTTATAGAAAAAATGCTCGAGGAAGAAGAGCATTGTAAGGAAATATTTAATGAAAAAACTTAAGATAGATTGAAAATGTCTAAAAAAGATGAAGCTTTATTATGAAAAAGCAAACTTCTTGTCATATCTGTGGAAAAGAATATAAGGAAACGAAACACCAGTAAGAGATGGAATAAACAAGTTTTCCAAACGGGACCAAAGGTCAAGGACAACAGTCCTCGAGGGCTACCCGCCCGTCCGGGATCACTGTATTAATGCGAAAATTCAGAGAGTGCTCATTCAGAGGGTAATATTAATTTTTAGATTAAACACAAAAAAATTCCTGCTATTTTTCATAAATTTTAGAGGTTATGACAGCCTTTTTATTATGCAGCAATAGGGAAAATTCAATAAAAAAGAAAATTAACGTCATTCCAAACAATATGGAAAATACTGGCGTTTATGATTTCTGATTTAAATTTTTTATTGACAGTTTCCAATTTATGCGCAGTCATTGGATAACTTAGTAAAAAAAATCCCAGATTTTAAATTTTATCACAAGAATTTCTTAAAAATAACTAACTTTATTAAAAACAAAAAGGTGTTTATCCATATGATTACATGGGATTCATTCAAAAATTCAAAGAAACTAAATTGCCATTCAAATGAAGAATTTTAATCAGTGTTAAATGAAACTAATATTTCTGATAATGAAACGAACATGCTAAAAAAATATCTGGAAAAAATTTTTAAATAAAACTAATGGGAGATTACCAAGTTCTACCTAAAAAACGGGATACGTACTGCTTCTAGCAGACGTATTTGAAAATTTTAGAGGTTGTGATTATTATTATATATTAGATCCGTGCCATTATTTTAGTTAGTCCTGGGTTGGCCTGGGATGGCAATGCTTAAAATGACCGGAATTCAGTTAGATTTAAATAAAAACTGATAACGATATGTATTTATTTATTGAAAAGGGCTTAGAGGCAGGAATTAGCTAGATTTCGAACAGATATAGCAAATGCAAAATAATAAATATATGAAAGATTACATCAAAAGAAAAAAGTAAATACATTATGTACTTTTAGACCGCCAATAACCTTTAGGTTGGGCCTCTGTCGCGACCTTTGCCTCTGGGACTTTAAATGGGTCACCGAATAACATTATATGAAATTAATTAAAAAAGGTAAAATATTTTTATAATTGAATGTGATCTTGGCAATATCCAAAAGAATTACCTTCTGTTCATAGCGATTATCCTTTAGCTCCAGAAAAAACTTAAATTTACCAGATGAATGGTTATATAATTACAGTAAAATATTAAAGAAAAAATTTGATATAGGAATAAGCATTGATAAGAAGTGGTTCCGACTTTAATGAAAAGAAGAATTATGTAGTTCATTATAGAAATCTTGAACTGTATTCACAACTCGGTTTAAAAATAACCAAATACATTAGAGTTTTAACTTTTACGAAAGTCCTGGTTAAAAGAATTAATATGACTTTAATACACAGAAGATCTGAAGCAAAAAATTCATTTGAAAAGCGGACTTTTTTAAGTTGATGAACATACTCTGTATTCGTAAGAGATGGAGAATTTATGCAGAGGGTTAATATTAAACTTAAACTCATGACGAAAATATTTATTTAAAAAACATGTTGCCAAACCATATTTTTAGTGCAACAAAAATTTAACGAGAATCTTTTTGGGATTCATAGAATATAAAAGAAAGTTTATTATTATTAGACCTTGTTACGTCGGAAATGTTGCATTCTAGACTTATCAAAAATATTTAATGTATGATTTCCATTATTATTTACATTAAATAGAAATGTATGGAGATCTGCAAATTTATTATTACTGACACAGACTCATTGTGTTATGAAATTAAAACTAAAGATGCGTATAAAGGCTTTTATTAAGGATAAAGGAAATTATTTGATAATAGTGATTACGAAAGTCATCAAAATTTTACTTCGGTAATAATAAAAAAAGTAATAGGAAAATTTAAATATGAAAGATGCCGGATTCCAATAGTGAGTTTGTTGGAGTGCGGAGTAAAATGTATTTCATATTTATTAGAGAATTCAGTGAGCTTAAAGCTCGATTAATATTAAAAAATGTAAAGGAATTAAAAGAGTGTTGTTAGAAGACAATAGTTCATAAGATTACAAAGATACTTGTTTAACTCAACACTAAGTATGCATAAATTTTTAAAGTTATAAGATCAAAAATAAATAATGTTTCTAGTTATGTTAATAAATAAAACATCATTATCATGTTATGATGATATCAGTTATATCACTCGAGGGACGAGGTTACTACCCTTGCTTATACATAAAAATTTAAAGATTTATACTCTTTCACACTTAGAAAGAAACATAGTTTCTTATTTATAGGGTTCTTTTACGATGTAATTTTTCACACTTTAGAAAGAAACTAGTTTCTTATTTTAGGAATCTTTTACGATGTAATTTTTCACACTTTAGAAAGAACAAGTTTCTTATGTTTAGGACATCTTTTACGATGTAATTTTTCTTTGGGACATCACTTCTCAATTTTTATGCTTTTCCGGTTTAGAGAAACATAAGTTTCTGTTTTTTATGATTGTTTTAGGAGTACATCAGTTTCTCCTTAAATAAATAGAACCATAAAATTGTTAATTGATTATTTTTAACGTTTCAAAGAATTAATATAAATAACATCTTTCATGTTAAATTTATTAGCATAATTATAGAAATAGATTTCATTTTTTCTGTTATCTTTTTACATCATAACTTTGAAGAATTATATTTTTCTTTGTTTTTTAGATGTAATTTAGCTTCTCCTTTATTAATTTAATTTGCAATCAACAAGAATAATTAAATTACAATTAAAATGAAAATTTCTAACAATTATTACCATTTTGAACTAAACCAGGACTAGCATTTGACAGTTTTTCCGTTGGAAATAATCCACTATCAATATCTTCGGTTATATCATGTTAAAGAACAATGGAGGGTTTTCTTATTATTTGTCTTTCTACTTTTACTTACTTTTTCATTTATATTATTAAATATTCCCATTATATTAATTACGATTTTAATTCAAAAACTTACTTTCTTTATAATTTATCATATTCCCCAATATGGTAGGAATTTGACATAACCTCCGTATTAGAAACAAATGATACTTCTGTAGATGATGAAATCATCATAAGGATGAATATCAAAACATTGTCTTTCTGTTTAAATAAATTTTAATTTTTTTTGATACCACATCCCTTCCTCTCCCTGAATATATTGTTTGAATTATTCATCCATTACGTCTGCCATAATAAAGAGATCCAAGACATAAGCAACATATAAATCAATACCCTTCAGCTACGCGTGTACACACTAGACAGACGCAGAATAAATCCTCTGATTCTACTCTCCCCCCACCGCCGGACCCTAACCTCCGCTCACCTCGTACACCCTTCTCCTGCCAACACCCAACCTAAAAAGAAAATGTGTTATTTTGCATTTTTTCCAACTGTTCCCGAGCAACGTTTTAAATAAAAACCTGAATATATTTTTAAGTTCCAGCCTTTTTGGTCTGAAAACACATTTTTTAATTAGCACATCGGTACAGCTAGTTATATTCTTGGTTTGTGTTTATAAAAAAATCTTTATAAATCTACGACATTTCCAGATTTCAAATTAAATGCATTAAAATATCCCTGACACTTCCTATTATATTTCAGATAATGAATATATTCCGGACACGTGGCGATCAAAATACTTTTTCATTTTTATATATGAATGTGCTGCAAAGGAAATATGGTTCCCTTCACTAAAACCGTGATATATCCAAAATGAAACACTTACGTTTTACTTTTTCAGTTCAGATTTATATTCTGCAAATTTTAAGTTTTCAGGTTCAAGAATTACTTCAGACTAAATCTTCAACTCGTTTGTTGTGCTTCACCAGAAACTTTTATTTCCATGATATAATTTGTCTATTCTTTTTTCAAAAACAGTCTTGTTCTATCATTAATTTCCAGTCTGATCATGATTTATATTTAGTTGCTTTCAGTATTGGCAGATAATTGATTGAGCTTTAGTGGAAATTACTTGGGTATTAGCAGTAATTGATTTCTCCTTGTTTAGTTGATATTTAAAACTACAGAGTCCAGTATCATTTATTATTTTTTTAATTTTCTCATTAAACTAGTTGAATCTTTTTGTAATTTATTTCTGTAAGTGTACTCTCTAATTCCGAGTACTTTAAATTATGACGTGTATCAACAGTTACTAATCAAGATCCGGAGTTGTTTCCTAAAAAACCTTTCTAGTGATCATTAAATTATATTAATTGGCTTCTCCTTGTTAACTGTTTTTTCAACTTACAAGGTCCAGTTCATTTTTATGTTCTTCAACTTTAGCATTAAAATTCATTAATATCTTCTTGTTATTTTTTTGTAATATTACTTAAGTCTGCCATACTTTAATTTATGACGGTTGTCAACAGTATAATCAAATTCGAATTTGTTTTTTAAAGTCATCTATTTTAGAATTATGCTCTTTTTTAAGGTTATCTATGGTTGTGTCATGATCATCACCTCTTTATGAAGCTGCTTTTCCAATATTCAGATTTATATTCTGCAAATTTATTGAAAAATGTATCGTGTATATCTTGGTGTTTTTCTTTGTAAAGGCTAGTATTTAGTTTATTATTTCTGTTCTGATTTCTAACTGATACATATTTGTAACTTTTTCCACAGCTTCAATAATCTTGTCTTCAGCTTCGTCATGTTTCATCATACTATCTTTTAATTATTGATTTTGACGTGAATAAAATGTTTAAATTGACTCGAATACTTCGTTTATGTTTTCGTTTCTGTTCAATCAGATTTTCTTCAAGTTCTTTAAGAGAATCAACCATAGCTTTCATTTCTTGTCTTCAATTTTATATTGTAATTGTACTATTAATAATGAATTATTTTTAAAAATTCTTTTGTTAATTCTTCAATCATTATTTTTTTGTTTATATTTGTCTGTTTTTTACTTTTAATTTCTTCTAGATTATAATCATCTATTACACCTTGAACTTTTTTTAAACATAATCGTCTTCGAAACTGCAACGTCGGGTTTTCTTGGATTTCCTAGGTTTATAAGGTTATTACCACCCATATCTAATGCTCTGTTCATTGTGTGATCCAAGTTCCTTTATTTCTGTTGATGAAGATACGAATTCCGATTCTTTTTTAAGTATTTTTTAATTGTTTTTAGTAGCATAATCACTTAAATTTCAATATCTAAATTAACTTTACTTATAATGTCATGTTGATTAATTCTTTTACATCATTAAAAACTCCCATACTATATAATTTCCTGTAATAAAAATGTTTTTTCTTAAAAACTTCCTTGGTTTGTCAATTATATTAAGAATCATATTTTTGATTTGTTGATTAGCAAAAGAGGTTAGGGTTAATATTTTGTTATTTCTTACAACTCATATCATTTTCCCGTTTACTTGGACTTTCAACTTTCAAATAAAATATAATGTGAATAGTTAATCCGAAATATCTTTTGGTACTTTTATAGTAAGAACACCTGACTCTTAGTATAAATAACACAAAAGTCTTTTATGACTCCCTTTGAATGGAAGTATTTGCTTATTTCATTCTGAACCTTTTTATCTTACAATACAAAATCATCAAAATAGTACTACTTTTTGTTTTTCTGATTCAAGGTTTCTCACAAGGTTCAATTTGGTTGGAAATCGGCCGAATATTCTAAGTATTTCATTTGGATTTACTTTAATTTTTTTTGCAATTTGGTTTAAGTGGTTAATTAAATCCTGATTTTTAGATGGTTCTGGTTTTTTGCATACCAAGTATAATTTATCATAATATATAAGAGGTTTGCGAAGTATATGAATTAGTGTATTTGTTTTTCAGATCCTGAACTTCAACATATTAACATTTCTAAAACATGAATCCGGCAATTTTAAAGGGATATTGCTTAAATTGTTTTAAGTTTTTGTGTTTGACGTTACTGTTTGTATCATAATTTGGAATTTCATTATATTAATTTTATTTCATTATTTTACTTATTTTACATTTTCTATTCTTTATTATATAAATTGCAATCAAAAATTAATGAAATGAGAATAAGAAAACTTAGTCGGGCAAACGATGAGGTCTTAGAGAAAAAATAATGAGAGATAAAAATTAAAAAAGCTCAATTCGGGATATGTACCTGAAATTTATAAAGCCCCAATTACTGATGGAAATAATTGAAAGTAAAGAACATTATCAAGTCAGTTAAAAGCATTACTGGAATTAAGGAACAAATTAGCCGTTACTAGGTGAAGTTCATTACCGCCGAAATGAATCATATGGGTTTGGATTGATGAAGTAAGATGAGTTTGAAAGATCAATGAAGAAATTTCCTGAAAATTTGCGGCAAATTTAGATATAAATATCGATAAAGATGTATTATCAGGAATTTTGATTGCCCACATTTTCAGAGTTAGCATAAGCAAAGATAAGGGATTGGACAAAAACAAGAAAAGAGGTTACGAAGTTTAAGAACTGTACTCGTAATATAAATAAACACAGGAAAAAACATCCAGATGAATAATTGAAATTTTACAAGATGCAGAATTATGGCGGCTGCAGGTGAGTATGTTTCGGAGTTAAAAACGACAAGAAAATCTTAAAATATAACGGTAAACGCTTATCAAACAATGATTAATGACTCAGAGGTATTTGGAAAGGGAATAAGATATCATAATTCATATAAAGTTTCACCAAATGGGCAATAAGGTAATTTACTTATTAACTTAAAATTACTTTTATAGGTCAAAACAAATTAATCGCTAAGGATAGAATAACCTGGAAAAGAAGTAAGTTAACACTAAAAGTAGATGATGATTTGATTGATTTGATAATATAAGATATAACAATAATAAAAAACATTAAATTCATTTCTAGAAAAAAATATTTAAAGAATTAACAGGAAAAAATCAGGATTAACTAATCAATAAAAGATCTATGAATTTAAAAAAGTAATTAGGGGACAGGGAGGGACAGGGTTATGACGTTTGTCCATGTAATCCAGGAAAGAATTGGTAAGACTTGGAGTTAATTTGTGGTTCGATTGATTGCTGATATATTTATGATCAGAACTAAAAAACGAGGGTATTAGGTAATAGATCAATTATTAAAAATGAATTCACTCTTTCCAAAACAAAACATGAAATGTTATATAAAAATATTTTTCTTAATAGATAAATGGAACAAAAAATAGTATTAAGTTCTGAAAACAGTTCAAAGATGAATATAAAAATATTCCAAGTGATTTTACAATCAGATTTGGTCGTTCTATAATTTTAGATAAATATAAAACTTATGTGTCGGTTTGGATAGTATTAACACTATGACTTATGCTTGGCATTTATTAGTGATGAATTTGGATAAATACCCCATCCCTCCCACCCGCCGAATTCGTTATAATAATGGTAGATTGGAAAAGATATTATATTACAAATGGTTCTATAAGTTACACTGATATTAATAAATAAATAAAAAAATAGACACTATGGGGAAACCATTAATAAGTAATGATGGATTATGGAATTTGGATAATCAGACATTGCTGCCAATAAGTTTGGAATTGGATTTATGTAGTTATTAAGATTTTGATTTCAATTAAAAGATAATTTTATGTTGGATTAAGGAATGTCAAAGTTTAATACATTGCTTGGATTTGAGAAAAAAGCATTTGAGTAATACTTTGAATGGGGAACTCATCACCAAATATAACTAAACTCTGTGGTTCATTTATATTCATTGTGATCTAATGTAATTTCACTTGTTGATGGTAATTTCAGTGATATTATCTATGCTTTAAGTACTGCCGATTTAACAAGCGCTTATCCGTTTACAAAGAACCACAAAGAGTTGGATATTCTGAATTTAATAAAAATATTTATAAATTCAATAAGAATTTTTTTTACAGACATATTTTGGTAGAATAATTAATTTTTTAATGAAGGTTGAAACAAGGTGTTTACTTATGTATTAAAAAAATTAATTAAAATTTAGTTTTATATAATGCTACAAGAAATCGTTTAAGAAAAATAAAGGATATTTATTTATGTTGATGGCTCCACGGGAGAAAAAGGAAAATATACATGGTATAACCTGTGGTCTCCGAGGACGCGGTCATTGGTACAGGTATCTTTGACACTTTAACGAAATTGTTTTCAAGTGGAGTTGCATCTTCAATTAGCACAGCTGGAAAAAAAGCCCTGGAAACAGCAGGAAAAGCCACGTTAGAAAGCGGAACAAAAAAGGTTGGAATGGAAGTTGGAAATTTAGCTGCTAATAAAATTGTTGAAAAATTTAAAAAGAAACCTACTCCGGCAGTTGGTAATTTAATTGCCAAGGAATTACAAGAAAAGAATAACAGTAAAAATAATAAGGAGGAGGAGGATATTCATATGAGAATAAATAGAATATTGTCAGGATCTGGGACGCATAAACGTATTAACAGGTTAATTTATAAAAAATAAAATAATATATAATATATACATGTTTAGAACAAAACAATATTGTGAAAGATACGAACTAACTTCTATTCAATTAGATACAGCTTTAATATCTGTCTTGGGAAATAATGTTAAGCAACAAAAAAAACGGATATCACTTTACAATTAATGATAGAAGCTCATATTTTGATTGGTTTAATAGTTATTTTGAAGTAAGTTTTAAAGTAAATAAGCTTGCTAATGGTAATGATTATGGTGGTGGAGATCAAATTGCTCTAATTAATAATGCAGCTTCATTAATTGATCAATTGGTGGTTAAACAAAATGGAAAAATTGTATATGATCGTAATAATTTATACAAAGTAATAAATGTAAAAAAAATAGTTGAATTATCTAATGATTATGCAGAATCAACTGGAACAAATGAATTTATCTATTTAGATACTACTGCTACTGCTGCTGCTGATGATAATAAAGGTTTTGCTTCTAGAAAGTTATTAATCCAGGGTGGTAATGAGGTAAATGCTAAGATTCCATTAAATAATTATTCATTTTTTCAGGGTTTAGAAACTAATATTTTACCTCCAAGTCAAATTCAAATAACACTGCAGCTGACAGATGATGATGAATTAATTTTTAGAGCTAATGCTGCTGATGTTGGTAGAGTAATTGTAACAAAATTAATTCTATGGGTTCCACGTTTGATTTTTAATGAATTTGGACTTAATCTAATTTTTGAAAGATTTACAAAAGCAAGATGGTCATACCTTCGGGAAATGGTGACACAATCAACTGATACACAACAAAATAATATAACCTTTAGAATAACAGCTGGTATAACAAAACCACAACATGTATTTGTTTATTTACAACGACCTGACAAAAGTAATTCACAAGAACATAACCCACATTTATTAGATACATTTAAAGTTAATGCAGCAAATAAAAATTGCACTTTGAGCTCCTGTCGTCTTGAAGTTGGTAATGGTGTTTTTTATCCAGAAACTGAATATACAAGTATATCAAGAATATATGACGATGTAATTAATTATTATTATAAACAAAATAATAAGACTACTGGAAGTCTGTTAAATAGATCAAACTTTTATAGTTTATTTGGATTTGTTCATTTTAACTTAGAATATAAAAAGGAAGTAACTACAGAAGATCCTAAGCATATTACATTAACAGTTAAGTTAAATATTCCACCAGCAGCTAATATTCGTGTTTACGCAATTGTATTGTATGAAGAAACATTTGAAATAAATACTATTGGAAATGAACTTGTTATTGTTTAAATAAAATAAATTTTAAATAAAATTAAATTAAAATAAATATAAAGTATATAATGTCATCAAATTATATTGAATATAAAGTTAACCTAACAGATGGACAAAAGAAAAATTTAGCACAAGCTTATAATAATAAAATTCCACATACTTTTAGATTAAAACATGAACAATTACGTGGAAACTTCCCTTTACTTTTAACAAAAACACAAATTAATCAAATTGAAAAGTCTATTAGAAATAATAAGGGATTAGAAATTACAATTTCAAAAAAACAGATGTCCAGTCAAGGTCAAAATGGTGGATTTTGATGTATTTTGATCCATTTGGACTTCCTCCGCCGAAGGAGGTAATTGAATATATACCAAATGTAAAGTACAACAATGTTCAATATCAAGACAAATCAAGTACACTCTGTGAATATTATTGTTTATTTTTCATAAAAATGTTACAAGATAAAGTACCGTTGTATGATTTATTGTATAGAATACTAAAAGTTAACAATCAAAGAGTAAATGAACAAACAATTATAAATTATTTTAAACTATTTTAAGTGTGGAGTTTAAATATAGAATCTCTTAAATTTTCCTTCTGGATTTTATTTTTAAATATATGTTTTCTTCATTTGGTTAAACAAAAGATTTTAATAAATAATTTATTAAAATCTTTTGTTTTTTTAATTGGTCGATTTTGGATTTTTTAGAAGAGGGTGGTTAATTAAAATTGAAAAAAGTGTCCCAGAAGCGCCATTTCTTATACTACTTGTCTGGATTCAGATCACAGTGCAACATAAGAAAATATTATGTTATATATAAGAAGAAATGTATTCTAAAATTTCAACGAAGGAATTTCTTCATTGAACATTATAACATACATTATTATTCAACTTTACAATATTAAACCCTCTATTAGACCAACTGCAAACATCATATGAAACAGAAAGAGTTAATACCAAACATAATTGGGCCAACATATTTCAATCTATTCGATTAAAAATTTCTTTGTTTGTTTGTACTATTTTGATTGATGTATATCTTTTTATCAAATTTTGTTAATTTAAATATAGTACTCATGTTTGTATAAACAATTTGTGGAAATAAATACATTTTAAACTAACTGAGCCAATATGAGAAAAACAGAGCAAATACGAGAAAACAGGGCCAATACGGAATTCAAACACTTTGACTGGTTCAAAAGAGAGAGGACTAATACGGAGAAGTTATTTTCAAATGACGCCATTTTGTTTTACATCAGAGTTGTATTTTACACTTATTTTCACATTTTTGACACAAAACACATCTAACATGTTCATGTATAATAACCAAGTATGACTTAGCGGAAGTATGATGTCAATGTACGTCTTCATAGATACAATCATTCTTTCGCTTTGTGTAAAGAAGTGTATTCTGTCAAATTTTTCTGACAATTTTCAAAGAAAATAATGAGAAAATATGCCAAAATCAGATTATTTAAAAAGAGGAGACTTATCTTTAACAGACATTTTGATAGTGTGGACTATTTGTGCAATGATAACCAGCGATTCACATGCTGTAAAGTGGAGGAATATATAGGCGAACATTAGTGTCAGTTGTAGACTAGCAAACAATTTCGGATAAGAATTAAACGAGGCATGGGAGTGTATAATATGTGCTTGGTTAGTTGTATTATCTTGATCAACACATATGTGTACAATTCTGTGTCTCGTTGCATGCAGTCTGAAAGGATATGACTTTTAAAGCAGCTTTTTTCAGTTCAAATGATAGTATACCTCCTAAAGAAAATAAACAGTATACCTCCTAAAGAAAATAAACAGGAATTCAAAAAAAATGTAAGTTCTAGTTACTCTTGATTATGTACCTACATACAACTCATTCTGTTTTACTGGCTAAAATGATTATGATTTCTAAAATAAGTCTAAACAACTTGGTAAAGATTTTTCACCTGAACATACATAGAAAACTCACAGGCAGACATAGGGCCGATTACTTTGAAAAGTAATCGATTATCAATTGATTATTAAGACAGTTTTAATAATCGATTATTAATTGATTAACAGACCAATTACTATTAATCGTTAAATTATTAATCAATAACCCAAAGTTATCATGATTAACGATTATTTTTGAAAAGCACAGGAAGAAATATAAATCGCATAGTTCTAAACATAAATATATATAACAGTGACAAAGTATATTCATGTAAGCAGTCAACTAGAGTCAAATGGTTCCTCACGCCTATATAGTTCAAATTTGTTTGTCGCATTTTCATCATGGGTCGTTCAAATGTCTTCTCACTCAGCTGCAGCGTTCAGGCAGAAAAAACTTTCCAGCGATACTGAACAGCTATCAAATAAGGGCAAAGGTGGCAGGTACAACAAGGAATTTGTCAGCATTGTCATTCCAGTATCTGATTTGGCCAAAGTCAACATAATCTGACATTAGGAAACCTGTAATTTCCTGCTTGATAGGATCACAACTACCAGACATATATCACAAGCTAAGAGCAATAATGAAATTTAGTCCTTTTATATTTCTTGAATAAATAGGGTGTCTGTTTTCTCTATATTCATAATTTTAACATGTCCAAAACATTGATGAATGATACTTATTTCACTTGGGTATTGTTTACATTTTACTCGGACTTTATCATTGACTCCCTGTGTAAAATCTCAAATTTTTAACTAAAATAAAGGTATTAAATCGATATAATATTTCAATGAAACTTCAAAGTTTTGTTGTTTGTTACATCATCTGGGGCATGTGCAGTGAAAAATCTTAATTTTATTTTTAAAATGGTGTGATATCTATTTCTAAAGTCACTATATGTTCATTGTAAATATACTTTGTTATACCCGAGTGGAAACTGGAAGGTACTCGAAAATGCAGCTCTCTGATTGGACAATTAGAACCCCTAATGTACTGTAATGTCATGATAAAGTTATGAATTAACTTTAATAACTTTTAAATCTCCATACAAATTATTTTATCATGTATGGTGATTTAAAACTGTGCCATATGGCAAAGTCTAGACAGATGTTTGAAATTTGTTACACCTTAATTAGGTGATAATTGTCACAAACAGATTATTAAATGATTTTGGTACAGAAGATTATGTAAAATCTACTATTCTATCCCATTTTAGAAGTGCCATGGCAAAGTTTCGATGTGGGGTCGCTCTACTGAAATTGGAGGCTGGTAGATATGAGAATCTAAACGTTAACGCAAGAACTGTTCATTGTAAGAACTACCTTGCGGCCTCAGGCAGAACTACAGGGGACCCGGAGAAGGTCTGCCCCCAGACATGTAGCATGCCAGGCCCACCGGAGTGTGGACACGCCCTGATGCCTATGAACAGACCCCCAGCTATGGGACAAATAGCTCCTGTGTTCCCAGGATAGGGTAATAACTTGGAACTAAGGGTTGAGGTAATCCCGAAAGAAACCTAGGGAGTTGAAGACAGAGGTGTTGGGCCATTGGCACTCTCTTAACGAACCACAGCACCATGCAATATCGCTATGACTATACAGCCATCCGGTATTCCAAAATGTGGTGCTGAATCCTGAGGTCCCTCCAGGGGGATACATTGTCGGGCTCTGAGCCTCGACAGAGTCCACCCACAGCTACTGGGGGTCCCTCCTTCAATCCACAACATACAGAGAGGAGAAGGAGGAACATACCAAGAAGAAGAACCAATTCGCATCAACCTTTCAGGCTGTTGCATTGGAATGCGGAGGGTGTCCTCAACAAAAAAGCTGAACTTGAGCATATCCTCCATGAGAAAGACATCAATGTATGTTGTATTCAGGAAACTCACCTACAGCCAGAGAAATCCTTCAAAGTCAGATGATACCAGTGTTTTCGCTGTGACAGAATTGGCATACGAAAAGGAGGCATCATGACATTGGTCAGGAACAACATCAGCGCTGTCCAGACCAACACGCATATGGATGACTCCGAGTTGTTCCAAGTTCTGAGCCTCAGAAAGAACGAGTTCAGTTTGAAACTTGTGAAAATATACTCTTCAAGTGACAAAGCTCTGTCCCTTGACAAAGTTACAACTAATGAAACCAGGTTCATCTTGTTGGAGACTTTAACAGTCACTCACAAAGCTGGGGATATGACCACCTTGATAAACGTGGAGAGGAAGTGGAGATCTGGCAAGATGATAACAAGCTAAACCTCATCAACAAGCCAGATGATCCCCCAACTTTTTACTCCAGAAGCTGGCGAACAACATCAACCCCTGATCTTATGTACTGATGACATACATGGACATGTCAAGCAGGAAGTCAATGAACAACTGGGAGGTATCGAACATCGCCCAGTCCAAATTACAATGGACCGTATAGCCTCTACTTCACCTAACATCCCCAGATGGAACTACAAGAAGGCCAGGTGGACCTTATACCAAAGTCTGAGTGATGAGCTCTGCAAAGACATCAGAGTGGAAGGTAGAGACATCAACCGGGTTGTCAAAGACTTCAACGCTAGTATACTTAAGGCTGCTTACAGCGCCATTCCAAGGGGAGCAAGAAAGGACTATAAGCCCTACTGGAGTGATGAGTTGGATAATCTGCAGGCAAAGTTATCAGAAGCCAGGGAGGAAGCAGAAAACAATCCCTCACAAGAAAGTTACCTCTCTCTACAGCAAGCCAATGTCAAATTCCTCAGGCACAAACGGGAAGCACAGAGGAAGAGCTGGAGAAACAAAACAGCCTCGCTCAATCTAGAGCGATATGGCCAAAAGCTGTGGAGATTCACGAGACAGCTGAACGATGAAGAAACAGGAAGAGGCTCAGTACCTCTGGAAGAGAATGGTGAACTGTTGACGGATAAACAAGCGGCAAACACTTTTGCCTCTAACTACAAAGATGTTTCCAACATCCCCATCAACAGGGAATGGCAAAGGGAAGCCCGAAGAGAAAAAAGGGAAAGGCAGACAAGCCAAGTGACACCAGAATGCATGAAGCAGGGTCTTAAACTGCATGAGCTACGGACAGCACTTAGGCAGTTGAAGACAAAGAAGTCTCCTGGACCAGATTGAGTCACAAATGAAATGCTGACTCATCTAGGCACTGAAGCAATTTGCAAACTCCTGGGAATTTACAACTACAGCTGGACACAAGGACTGCTTCCACAGATATGGAAAGAGGCAGTCATGATCCCCATCCACAAGAAAGGGAAGGATCCAAAGAAGGCTGCAAGCTACCGCCCTATCAGCCTAACCAGTTGTGTTGGAAAGACCATGGTGAGGATTGTGAATGCACGTCTGAAGTGGTACATGGAGACTAACAACCTATTCGCAACGCAACAAGCTGGTTTCAGACAATTCCGCTCCACTGAGGACCAGACCACTTACCTATCGCAAGAGATAGAGGACGCCTTCCAAGAGCAGAGAGTCGTGCTTACAGCATAGATTGATCTGCAGAGGGCGTTTGACAAAGTCTGGACTGATGGCCTCCTCGTCAAGCTGATGAGGACTGGAGTAGGAGGTCACATGCTGAGGTGGATTAAGTCATACCTCCACAATAGGAGAGCAAGAGTCAGTTTAGAACATGCCAGCAGTAGGAAGTTCCTGTTGCGTCATGGTGTTCCACAAGGCGGAATCTTATCCCCTACACTCGTCTTGCTTTTCATCAATGATTTGGTGTCTGAACTACCGAAAGAAGTTAAGGCTGCTCTCTACGCAGACGATCTGGTGTTATGGTGTAAGGAAGAACATGCCACTACAGCCACATAAAGGATGCAAGAAGCCATCAACAAGCTTTCAGCTTGGGCTGAAGATTGGTGTGTATCGATCAATACAGAGAAATCGTCCACCACACTATTCTCCCTGTCGTCAAAGCAGAGGGCGGGAAAAATCAAGATGGGAAATACTTTGCTGACTAAAGCAGACGAGGCAAATACCTCGGAGTGACCTTTGACAAACGACTAACCTGGAAGCCCTACATTAGTCAAGCAGAAGGGAAGGCCCGTAGAAAGCTTGCCATGATGCGCAAACTTGCTTGAACAATGTGGGGAGCAAATGAGCAAATACTCAAGACAGTATATCAGGGAACAGTGAGACCCCATTTAGAGTATAGCTCAACTGCCTGGTCCACTACTGCCAAAACTAACCAACAGGCTTTAGACAAGGTCCAGAACCAAGCTTTGCGGATCATGACAGGTGCTACAAAGTATACACCAATCTCCTTCGTGGAGAAGCTAACAGGCACACAACCGTTACAAGACAGAAGACATGCAAAGGTTCTGCTTCAAGCAGAGAAGTTCAGGTCTTTTCAAGACATCCCATGAAAGCCAAGCTAGATGGCTACAAAAAGGATCGGCTCAAACTTAGCAGCTTCGTACATGAGGCAAAGAAACTCAACCGAGAGTTCAAAACTGAGCTGAACATACTAACGACTCCCCTAGGTAGTGAAGACATTATAAACCTACTAGCGAATGATCTGTCCTCAGTGACTGTAAGACTTGCTGTTCCTCGTCTTGACCGCGGGAAGCAAGAGGATGAAGGCATTCGAAAGAGCCTCACACTTGCCATGATCAATGAAGACTATCCTCCGGAATCATGGACTCATGTCTATACAGACGGATCAGCCACATGCGCCGTCAAAGATGTACGGGCAGGAGTTTTCATTCAATACCCATCCGGCAAGAGAGAAACACTACATGCAGCCATAGGAAAACACTGCAGCAATTACAAGGCAGAGACTGAAGCGCTCATGAAGGCCGTCACAATGGTTGAAAACTCGGCAGAAGAAAGCTCCTCACAGATGCACTGTCTGTCATGGAAGCTCAGATCAACATTAAAGCTCCGCAGCTAGCCAGGAAAATGCAGAGCCTGGCTATATCCTGCAAAGTAGCACTTCAGTGGATTTCATCCCATTGTGGACTTGCACGCAATGAAGAGGCAGACAAACTGGTTAAGCTGGGAGCTCAGTCAGAACAACCAACAGAACCTGTGAGTTACAAGGAGAAAGTCACCATCATCAAGGCACTAACGAGACCAAGGATGGAGGAAGATACTTTTCATCTCCTTGATCGGTCTGATATTTGACTGTAGTGGGCATACATATAACATCTTGTAAAATTAATGACAAAGTTTAAAGAAAATACCACTTATAAAGTAATGTTTACAATAATCAGACCATGTACATGTCAACTCAGTCAGTTAGTTGTTTATCCGTCACGCAATTTCGTATAAGTTAGGTTTTTATCCATTCCTTATGTAAACTGAGTTCGGTTTTTATCAACTCAAAGTTGGGTTTTTATCCTTTTTCTCGCTGTCAGTACATTTGAACATGTATTGTGTCATGTAGTAGGTTTACAACATAGTGTAAACGGGACTATAAAGCAGTATATTTTTGCTTTCAAACAACAAAATAGTCGAGGCATCAAAAGCATATAAGTATTTTTAAAGACTTTTTGTAAAAGTTTTCATTGAAAAATTTGCCTTGTTCGTCGTTTTTCCACCTGAAAACACAAGGGTTGATATAATTAACATGATACATTTTGAAATAAATATACACTTGATCAATGGAGACAGATATAAAAACAGAAACATTCCTTTATACATCGTAATTACACAGAAAACAAAGTTGTATCGGCTTTACATCCGCCATGTTGGCACTGAGTTAGGGTCGCTGAACAGAGTTAAGATTATCCGGGTACATAGCGTGAAAAAAATCTTATAAGTAACATATTAGCTATCATTATAATCATTCTGCATAGAAGATTCTTCAAGTTCATCAGAAGCAGATGAATAGCCCATGTGTGCGAATCTATAAACATGTACTCATAGTTGCCGAAATGATGTTCAAAAAAGTACACTTACCTTCTTTTACCTTGTTGTATTTATCTTCTTTGTTCGCTGTTGTTGATTTCTCAATCTGCTTTAATGCTTCATCCGTTTTTGCTGAAATCTTTGTAATTCCAGCTTCGGCTTCTACTTCCAACTTATTAACCCCTTTATCAGTAGATTCTTCTATCTGTTTCACTCCAGCTTTGGTTCCGTCTTCCAACTTGTAAGCCCGTTTATCAGCAGATTCTTCTATCTGTTTCACTCCAGCTTTGGCTCCGTCTTTCAATTTTCTGACCCCTTTATCAGCAGATTCTTCTATCTGTTTCACTCTAGCTTTGGCTCCGTCTTCCAACTTGTTCACCCCTTTATTAGTAGATTCTTCTATCTGTTTCACTCCAGCTTCGGCTTCGACTTCCAACTTATTAACCCCTTTATCAGTAGATTCTCCTATCTGTTTCACTCCAGCTTTGGCTCCGTCTTCCAACTTGTAGGCTCCTTTATCAGCAGATTCTTCTATCTGTTTCACTCCAGCTTTGGCTCCGTCTTCCAACTTGTTGACCCCTTTATCAGCAGACTGTGACTTTGACCTACTGACCTCAAATAAATAGTGGCAATGACCAAACTCCCTATCAACTTTCATGATCCTAGTACAAAGCATTCTTGCTTTGTCATCTGGGAACAGACTGGAATATGGACTGATCGACATCCGCAAAATAATATATCCCTCCTTCATACGGGTGGCATAAAACAGACTGTCACAAGTCACAAGTCAGCATCATTGGCCTTAAGTATCTATAAGTCAGTTCTAAATAAGTGTAGGTACTAAAAGCGCATCCAAAGATAAATCTTAAAAGTTGATAAATATTAGGGTTTGGACGATTTCAAAATTTTGAAACCGGTTAATCTTTTGTATGAAATTGAACCGAACCAGTTAACTAGCCGCCATGGTGAAAATGCTGTTTTCTTTCCTGATGACGTTATCAACTTGAAGGTACATCCAGCAGCTGGTTACATTAGGAACTTACAAACTTTTTTTTTGCGAACAATGTGATAATTAATGGGACCAAAGTCATATTTTGGCGTATTTTGTATTACACATAATTATCACGACAGGCAAATCCAACACTATTGACTATGTTCAATGTGTTTTAGCGGAAATATACTGCAGGTCTATGTGCTAGTCAAAGACAATGTATAACAAGAGCCATGTCAGACATGGCTAATCCCCCCACCGGGCATATCATAATTGAAGGATGTGGTCCGCATCAGGGGTTTTAAGATGTGGAAGAAAGAATAAGTCAGTAGTGAGGTGGTTTACTGCTAAATTTTATTAATTTTCATGAAGAGTATAGCTATGATGTTTTTCTATATGACTACTGTAAAAAGAAGGAATGGAAAGCTAACAGGGAACAAGAGTGCCAGAATGTCACAATATATGCCCGTCAAAGCAAATTTCTTTACTCTAGCAGCTGTATTTGTAAATGGAATGTTAATTTTGTGGTTGTTTAGTAATCATTGTAAGTCTTTTGTTTTTTAAAGTCCACAAAAAAACTCCTTACTAGGTAGAGATACCTTATATATAATAAAATTAATAAAATACACCTAAAACTGGAGAGTAACATCTATGCTGTACCACAGAAAAGTGGTCTTGTTTTTTCCCTAGGGTCAATTATAAAAATGTTACAATATAAGTTATTTATAGTAACAACTAAGGGAAGTTAATCTTTAAAAAAAAAAAAAAAAAAAAAAAAATTGCAAGTCCACACAAAAGTCTTTATCAGGAAGAGACTGGTCAAAATACACCTCAAAATTGGATTTAGCATGTTTGTTGTACTACAGAAAAGTGGTCTCGATTTTTCCCTACGACTACTAATGAAAAAGTTACAATAAAAGCTATTTAAAGTAACAACAAAGGGAAGTAATTCTAAAGAAGGGAACTGCGCATGACACTTCGTCTCATGATGGTGTATAATTGTGCCAAGTTACATCAAAATCCCTCCATGCATGAAGAAGAAATGCTTCGGACAAAGTCATTCTTGTATCTGACCTTTGGCCTCTAAGTGTGACCTTGACCTTAGGCCTAGTGACCTGGATCTTGCGCATGACACTCCGTCTCGTGGTGGTGAACATTTGTGCCAAGTTATATCAAAATCCCTCAATGCATGAAGAAGAAATACTCCGGACAAGGTTTTTATTCTTGTATCCTTTGACCTCTAAGTGTGACCTTGACCTTAGACCTAGGGACCTGGTTCTTGCGCATGACACTCCGCCTCGTGGTGGTAAACATTTGTGCCAAGATATATCAAAATCCCTCCATGCATGAAGAAGATATGCTCCGGACAAATTTTTTAAGAAAATATGATAAAGGGGAATAACTCAAAAAATAGGCAAGGTAGAGTTATTGTTCTTGCACACTGCACTTCCTCCCAATGTGTTCTATCAGTGTATGAAGTTTGAAGAAAATCCCTCCAGTACTTTTGGGGTTATGCTCCGGACAAAATGTTTTAAGAAAATATGATAACGGGGAATAACTCAAAAAATAGGCAAGGTAGAGTTATTGTTCTTGCACACTGCACTTCCTCCCAATGTGTTCTATCAGTGTATGAAGTTTGAAGAAAATCCCTCCAGTACTTTTGGAGTTATGCTCCGGACAAAATTTTTTAAGAAAATAAGATAAAGGGGAATAACTCAAAAAATAGGCAAGGTAGAGTTATTGTTCTTGCACACTGCACTTCCTCCCAATGTGTTCTATCAGTGTATGAAGTTTGAAGAAAATCCCTCTAGTACTTTTGGAGTTATGCTCCGGACAAAGATCGTTGCGGACGCACGGACGGACGGACGGACAGACGGACGCACGGACGGAGAGCATTTCTAATATCCCCTTCACCTTTGGTGGGGGGATAAGGTTTTTATTCTTGTATCCTTTGACCTCTAAGTGTGACCTTGACCTTAGACCTAGGGACCTGGTTCTTGCGTATGACACTCTGCCTCGTGGTGGTAAACATTTGTGCCAAGATATATCAAAATCCCTCCATGCATGAAGAAGATATGCTCCGGACAAATTTTTTTAAGAAAATATGATAAAGGGGAATAACTCAAAAAATAGGCAAGGTAGAGTTATTGTTCTTGCACACTGCACTTCCTCCCAATGTGTTCTATCAGTGTATGAAGTTTGAAGAAAATCCCTCCAGTACTTTTGGGGTTATGCTCCGGACAAAATGTTTTAAGAAAATATGATAAAGGGGAATAACTCAAAAAATAGGCAAGGTAGAGTTATTGTTCTTGCACACTGCACTTCCTCCCAATGTGTTCTATCAGTGTATGAAGTTTGAAGAAAATCCCTCCAGTACTTTTGGAGTTATGCTCCGGACAAATTTTTTAAGAAAATAAGATAAAGGGGAATAACTCAAAAAATAGGCAAGGTAGAGTTATTGTTCTTGCACACTGCACTTCCTCCCAATGTGTTCTATCAGTGTATGAAGTTTGAAGAAAATCCCTCAAGTACTTTTGGAGTTATGCTCCGGACAAAGATCGTTGCGGACGCACGGACGGACGGACGCACGGACGGAGAGCATTTCTAATATCCCCTTCACCTTTGGTGGGGGGATAAACACGAGGACCATGATGGTCCTGAATCGCTCACCTTCTCCACATGACCCAATTTTCATGAAGATCCATTGAAAAATATGGCTTTTAGAGAGGTCACAAGGTTTTTCTATTATTTGACCTAATGACCTAGTTTTTGAAGGCACATGACCCAGTTTTGAACTTGACCTAGATATTATCAAGGTGAACATTCTCACCAATTTTCATGAAGATCTCATGAAAAATATGGCCTCTAAAGTGGTCAAAAGGTTTTTCTATTTTTAGACCTACCGACCTAGTTTTGACCACACGTGACCCAGTTTCAAATTTTATCTAGATATCATCAAGGTGAACATTCAGACAAATTTTCATGAAGATCCATTGAAAAATATGGCCTCTAAAGTGGTCAAAAGGTTTTTCTATTTTTAGACCTACTGACCTAGTTTTTGACCGCAGTTGACCCAGTTTCGAATTTGAACTAGATATCATCAAGATGAATATTCAGACCAACTTTCGTACAGATCCCATGAAAAATATGGCCTCCAGAGAGGTCAGAAAATGTTTTTATTATTTGACCTACTGACCTAGTTTTTGATTACACGTGACCCAGTTTCGAACTTGACCTAGATATCATCAAGGTGAACATTCTGACCAATTTTCATGAAGATCCATTGAAAAATATGGCCTCTAGAAGTCACAAGGTTTTTTCTATTTTTAGACCTACTGACCTAGTTTTTGACTGCAGTTGACCCAGTTTCGAACTTGACCTATATATCATCAAGATAAACATTCAGACCAACTTTCATACAGATCTCATGAAAAATATGGCCTCTAGAGAGGTCACAAGGTTTTTCTATTATTTGACCTACTGACCTAATGCACGTGACCAAGTTTCGAACCTGACCTAGATATCATCAAGGTGAACATTCTGACCAATTTTCATGAATATCCATTGAAAAGTATGGCCTCTAGAGAGGTCACAAGGTTTTTCTATTTTTAGACCTACTGACCTAGTGTTTGACAGCAGTTGACCCAGTTTTGAACTTGACCTAGATATCATCAAGATGAACATCCAAACCAACTTTGATACAGATCCCATGAAAAATATGGCCTCTAGAGAGGTCACAAAGTTTTTCTATTGTTTGACCTACTGACCTAGTTTTTGAAGGCACATGACCCAGTTTCGAACTTGACCTAGATATCATCAAGGTAAACATTCTGACCAAATTTTATGAAGATCCATTGAAAAGTACGGCCTCTAGAGAGGTCACAAGGTTTTTCTATTTTTTGACCTAATGACCTAGTTTTTGATAGCACGTGACCCACTTTCGAACCTGACCTAGATATCATCAAGGTAAACGTTCTGACCAATTTTCATGAAGATCTTGTGAAATATATGGCCTCTAGAGAGGTCACAAGGTTTTTCTATTTATAGACCTACTGACCTAGTTTTTAAAGGCACGTGACCCAGTTTCGAACCTGACCTAGATATCATCAAGGTGAACATTCCGACCAATTTTCATGAAGATGTTGTGAAATATGTGGCCTCTAGAGAGGTCACAAGGTTTTTCTATTTTTAGACCTACTGACCTAGTTTTTGACGGCACGTGTCCAAATTTCGAACTTGACCTAGATATCATCAAGGTAAACATTCTGACCAATTTTCATGAAGATCCATTGAAAAATATGGCCTCTAGAGAGGTCACAAGGTTTTTCTATTTTTAGAGCTACTGACCTAGTTTTTAAAGGCACGTGACCCAGTTTCGAACTTGACCTAGATATCATCAAGGTGAACATTCTGACCACATTTCATAAAGATCCCATGAAAAATGTGACCTCTAGAGTGGTCACAAGCAAAAGTTTACGGACGGACGCACGCACGGACGACGGACGCCGCGTGATCACAAAAGCTCACCTTGTCACTTTGTGACAGGTGAGCTGAAAATAAAGTACATTTCGTGATGTTTACTGTTTGAGAGCGATTAGCAGTTTTGCAAAGTAATCAAACTTGATACGATTAACCAAGTAATTGTCCCTGTAATAATAAATATGGTACATGCAAAACAGCTTAACATTACAACACCAGTACAAAGACAAAAGGATTTATACACCATAACTGTTTATTAAATTCATACCAAGTGATGACAATATTAAAAGAAATAAGTCAAAACTATACATTCAATAAAAACAACAAAACGGAAAACATAATACCGGGTAGTGTTCAGATGGAAAAAAAGCTAGAATTTAGAAAGGGATACATGACTTCATACTAAAACTATATAAATATTTGTATATCATGTAGGTCTGTTAACAGGTGTACGCAATGACATGATATTTGAAAAGTGATATTAAAATTTTTTCATATAGATTAACCATTAAGATAAACTGAAAAGAATTAAATAAAGATGTTACATCCATATAGTCTTCTAGGTCTACTGTAGCAGTCAATTCAGACTGTAATGGCCCAAAGAAAGAGGACCAGACTGGCTGCTTTGATAACTGAAGTATCTTTATACTGCGCCATATATTTCAGAAATTAACCCAACAAAACAAAGGAGCTATCTCCCAACATTTTAGATGCACACTTTAAATTATAAAACCATAAAACAATTAACCATTCATTCATGAACAACACTCATATCAAGATCATAAAATCAACAAAGTTCTCAACAAACAAATACTCAGATTATAAATTTCTCCTCAACCAATCATAAATATATTGTTGAAATGCTCTATATACATGCATACATATTGTCATATTCTATCCCACTTACACTCATCCGCATCACCATTTAGCAGTCAGGTGTGTAACTGTTCCAAGTTATCGCAGTTTATAACCCATTCCAGTTATTGCTTATACTTTCATAACTTGTTTCATTTATCATAAAATTTTACAAAGCCCACCTGTGCCAATTCTTCATTTTAAATGAGACTAATGCAATTATTTCCTGAATCCTTGACCTTTTATCTTTCCATCTATGCTGAAAAATTTTTCAGGCAAGGCTGATAAAGTTTTACCCAAAGTTTTAAAGCTATAAAACACTTAACATCCCATTATGCTTATCAGGTCATGATCAGGCTAAAAGAGAATTTGATTAACCACAGTTTGCTACTAATTACACTTCAAAGGTCACTGTGAGAACAGCAAAAAGACTTTTTTTGAATAACTTACCTAGTTAACTGTATTTTACAACTAATACAGGTTATAAAATGCTTGAAAACGTAACTGAAATAGGTTACATAACTTAAAACAGTTACACCCCTGACGGTTTAGACATTTTTATTAGTTTTTCAAAATTTTCTTCTTTTCAAATATTCATGTTTAAAGTGTAATACATGTATTCATGTTGAAACTGTACAGTTTTGTTTTCAAATATAATTGCGTCAACATTTTTTTAGGTTGATCAAGTTTGTGCTTCTACTGCCAATTTGTCTATTGTAAGCCTTTACAGGCCTCTTATTTTTTTTAAGTATATACAAAGTTATGTAAGCAACTTGTTTCTTTTCTTCATAGTCACACGTATCTTTTAAAGAAATATTGAGAATAGAAGTACATCTCCTTGATGAAACTTAAAAATGAAATAAAATAGTTGTGTGATAGAGGGTTCACACAAAGCCCTATTGCCCTAATCTACAAATTTTTTCTCGATCTTTCTTTGCAGTGAGGTCCACTAACTTACTAGAAACACTTTCCACATACCGTATGCATGACAAGCATGCAGTGGGAAAAAAACATTTCTTTTCACCTTGCTAATGCACAACACGTACGACTGCAAGCTTTGTCTATCTGAAACTGCTTTTACAATTTAATCAATGAAAAATATCACATGTATATCACATACAAATTAGTTACAATCAAAATATTATTTCACAAATTTCCAAAATCTCAAGAGTTTTTTAGCAACAGATTCCATAATTCCAAAAGCAAATGAAAAGTTTTTGAAATGCTGATGTTCCAGTAAAAAGTTATGAAATATGATAAACGTGGTTGTTCCCCTTGGTTTAAGCTCCATACACACTTTCATCACTGTAAGCAATGTACAGGAAAAAGTCCTCCTCATGGTGTTCCTGTAAAAATGAATATTACAATGTACAATTATTGATCATAGAATAATAGAATAATGCATATTTCATCTCACAAATGCTATTACAATGATACAGGTGAACAGTGCCTGGCTCCTCATCAAGTAACTGTCGGCTCAATTCCCCAACTACATGTAGTTATAGTTATCAATCGGACAAAGTTTACTAAGATCAAAGTGTGAGTCAAAATTCATGAAGCCATCACTAATTGTAGATAAAGTTGTAAAAAGCATTTTTAAATTGACAATCTTAAAATCCAGAGGAATACTTAAAAACTGTGATAAAAAGCATCAAGTTCAGTCTATTTTTAAGTTTAAAAGTTCATGGCATGTTAGTTAATAATCATGTGCTACATAAATACAGTTTATATAAACAAGTCTACGAACATTACAGTACAAAAAATGTTATATTCTATATTAGCTCTAGTGGCCCCTTTGAAGGGGTCTAGCTATTTACTGGTAAACTGTATACAGAAACTAGGTAAGTCCATGCCAGGAGGCTACAGACCACAATTGGTGAAATTTTGATCAGTAGTTTCAGAGATGGGTGATAAAGCCAAAATGATAACATATTACAATGTATCATCTACCAGTACAACTGAGCTTACTGTGAACGTGTTATGATGAGCTAACAAGGGTGCCGTAGTCACAAAATATGCCCATCAAGAGCTTGTTAAGTTGTCAATCTTGTATCTGACCTTTGACCTCTAAGTGTGACATTGACCTTAGACCTAGGGACTTGGTTTTTGCGCATGACACTTCGTCTTACGATGGTGAACTTTATGCCAAGTTACATCAAAATCCCTCTATGCATGAAGAAGAAATGTTCTGGACAAAGTTTGTTGATGCCGCCTGTCCCACAGGACATCCTGGCTTTCAGGCAGGGGTTTAACAAGAGCTGTCACAGGAGACAGGGCGCTCAACTATTTTGATGCTGGTTAATGAAACTGGGCACATCTGAGGAAACTGGAGCTGTCACTAGAGTGTTTAATGACTCCAACGGTGGATGAAGATACTGCACAATAGCATGAATCTGTGTCAAAAGTATTAAGTAATATGAGAAGTAAAGATAAAGTGTATCAAAACACTATATAAGTATAATTCTAAGCAAAGGGGGCATAATTCATAAAATATTGTTTCAAGAGTTATGCACCTTGTGTCATATGATGTTTAAGTTTGAATCAAATCCATCTAGTAATAACTGAGATAGAGTGAAAGTGTATCAATACTTTAACCTGAAATTCTAAGTAAAAAGGGGGAATAATTCATGAAATATTGGTGCAAGAGTTATGGCCCTTGTGTAAAATGATGTGAGGGATGATGTTGAACAACTATTTTAAGTTTGAATCAAATCCATTCAGTAATAACTGAGATATAGTGAAAGTGCATCAAAACTTTATCCTGAAATTCTAAGTAAAAGGGGGGATAATTCATTAAATACTGGTACAAGAGTTATGGGCCTTGTGTAATATGATGTGGGAGATAATGTAATTATGTTGAACAACTACTTTCAGTTTGAATCAAATCCATTCTGGAATAACTGAGATAGAGTGAATGTGCATCAAAACTTTAACCTGAAATTCTAAGTAAAAAGGGGGATAATTCATGAAATATTGGTGTAAGAGTTATGGCCCTTGTGCCATATGATGTGGGTAATGGTGAGGAATAACTATTTTAAGTTTAAAGCAAATCTGACAGTAATTACAGAGATAAGGAGAAAAAAGAGAAAATGTTAAAAAAGCTTTAACCAAGATGGGGACGCTGAAGGACGTAGACGCCAGGGTGAACAGGATAGCTCTCTGTATACTTCGTATAGTCGAGCTAAAAAGGCTTGCACTAGTAAGTACGATTCACACTATCATGAACAATGTGACTAAATTATATTGAATTGATATACCTGGTACAAAGATCCCATTGTTGCACTGGTTGGGGGAATCACGTTATTTACGAAGAAGAAGAGCGCATCTTCTGGTCTCAGGTGGATTCTTTTTCTAATAAGGAAGTAGAACTGGCCTACTGTCAGATCTGATGGTACAAGATACTTCTTCTTGTCAAGGTCCCCTACTCTTGCTTTTGGTGCCTTCTCTACTATGACCTGAAAGAATCAAAAACATTCTAAAAGACAATCCACTTACGGTACATTGATCTTCACCAAACTCAGATTCCACAAGTTGAACACCATTCTCGCATACAATGTACCAGGGATCTACCATCATGACCATGCTTCCCTGGTTTTCGCGCAATGTTGGGCGGTTTTAACTTGCATACCATGTCGAACATCTGGTGAATGATAATGGTTGAACACTGGGTCAACTTGTTTGGATTAATTGAATTTATAAGCACCGATTTGGACCTCTTTAAGATATTTTGTATATTGGCCTTTTAATCCTTATCTTGCTGGACACGACTGATTCTGCTCTCTTGATCAGCCTGCACATCCATGCAGTCTGATCAATAACTGCATGGTCGCCATTCAGTCTGTATCTTTTAGGTAAACACCTCTTTTTATTTGTTTGTTTGATTTGGGTTTAACGTCGTTTTTCAACAGTATTTTAGTCATGTAACGGCAGGCAGTTAACCTAACCAGTGTTCCTGGATTCTGTACCAGTACAAACCTGTTCTCCGCAAGTAACTGCCAACTTCCCCACATGAATCAGAGGTGGAGGACTAATGATATCAGACAATGTCGTTTATCAAATAGTCACGGAGAACATATGCCCCGCCCGAGGATCGAACTCGCGACCCCGAGATCCGTAGACCAACGCTCTACCTACTGAGCTAAGCGGGCGGGCTACACCTCTTTTTAAGTTAATGGATGGTACTTTCTAAATTGAAAGATGAACAAGTTCTTTATAGATAATAGAAGTTTAGCAGGGTAAGGGTTAAATTTTGAATTCCAAAAAAGCTACAGTTATATAAACGTTCATGACTCAAGACCGAATTTTTTTCAAGATACAAGAGACATGATTATAATACATGCAACTCAAACTTTAAAGATTCTTGCATATCTTTAACTATGTCAAGGTTCGTAACTCTGATTTAGCAGAGTGAAATCCAAAATTCATAACTTCACATGCCAAATAACAATCCTCTACTGGTTTCCAAGTAGTTTCCGGACCCAAATCACTATTTTTTGCCAGTAACTTTCAAACAAAACGTAATAGAAACATAAAATGTTCACAAAAAAGCTAGGTTGTTATGCAGAATTCGTATAACACTTGCATTCATAACACAAATATAATTAACAGCTTTTTTTAAAAAACACAAGAGGACCATGATGGTCCTGAATCGCTCACCTGTCCCCACGACCCAGTTTTGAGTATGACGTCGTTTTTTCTATTATTTGACAATGTGACCTAGTTTTTGAGCTCATGCGACCCAGTTTTGAACTTGGCCTAGATATCATCAAGATAAAAATTCTGACAAATTTTCATGAAGATCCATTGAAAGATATGGCCTCTAGAGAGGTCACAAGGTTTTTCTATTATTTGACCTTATGACCTAGCTTTTTAAGGCACGTGACTTAGTTTTGAACCTGACCTAGATATCATCAAGGTGAACATTCTCACCAATTTTCAAGAAGATCTCATGAAAAATATGGCCTCTAGAGAGGTCACAATGTTTTTCTATTTTTATACCTACTGACCTAGTTTTTGACCGCACGTGACCCGGTTTTGAACCTGACCTAGATATCATCAAAGTGAACATTCAGACCAATTTTCATGAAGATCCATTGAAAAATATGGCCTCTAGAGAGGTCAAAAGGTTTTTCTATTTTTGGACCTACTGACCTAGTTTTTGACCGCAGTTGATCCAGTTTCGAATTTGGCCTAGATATCATCAAGATGAACATTCTGACCAATTTTCATACAGATCCCATGAAAAATATGGCCTCTAGAGAGGTCACAAGGTTTTTTATTATTTGACCTATTGACCTAGTTTTTGATGGCACATGACCCAGTTTCAAATTTGACCTAGATATCATCAAGATAAACATTCTGACCAATTTTCATGAAGATCCATTAAAAAGTATGGCCTCTAGAGAGATCACAAGGTTTTTTCTATTTTTAGACCTACTGACCTAGTTTTGGACCACATGTGACCCAGTATCGAATTTGACCTAGATATCATCAAAGTGAACATTCTGACCGACTTTCATAAAGATCCCATGAAAAATAAGAACCTCTAGTCTAGTGTGGTCAGAAGCAAAAGTTTACGGACACTGGGCGATCACAAAAGCTCACCTTGTCACTTTAAACAAGACCGGTCTCAAAATTGGTAGTTTAACGCCCTGACCACTCTAAACTTTTGATTCAGTGATAGACAGTATCGTAGGTAAATCCCTAGGTCTATTTTTAATTGATAATTTAATGCCAAAGTATAGTGAATAAGTCGATTTTTTTTTCTGAATTTCATGGTTTATTACTATATTACTATCGGAATGTCAGGGTTTTCCTTGACGCACATTTTTGTGCGTTTTAGCACACTGATTTTCAAAATCACCCTCAAAATAATTTTGGACGCGTCATTGGTGGCGCAACTCAACTACCGCTCCAAATTATGACGACGCAAATTTTCGTACCCAATATTGTAAGTAAGTATCGATTCGCGCGTAGGTACGAAGTAGTAAAGGTAGACTGTGTTCTAGGTTTAATTATCAGCTCCATATCAACGTCTCTTTATAGGGTAAACCATTCAACAACAAGAGTGCCAGAATGTAACAATATACGCCCGTCACAGCAAATTTCTTTACTGTAGCACCTGTATTTGCAAATGGAATTTTAATTTTGTGGTTGTTTAGTAATCATTGTAATTCTTTTGTTTTTCTAAGTCCACAAAAAAACTCCTTACCAGGTAGAGATACCTTAAAATACACCTAAAAAAAAAAAAAATTTTAAGTCCACACAAAAATCCTAACCAGGTAGAGACTGGTCAAAATACACCTCAAAATTAGATGTAACATGCATGTTGTACTACAGAAAAGTGGTCTCCATTTTTCCCTACGTCTAGTAATGAAAAAGTTACAATATAAGCTATTTATAGTAACAACAAAGGGAAGTAATTCAAAAGAAGGGACCAGTGCATGACACTCCGTCTCATGGTGGTGTACAATTGTGCCAAGTTACATCAAAATCCCTCCATGCATGAAGAAGAAATGCTCCGGACAAAGTCATTCTTGTATCTGACCTTTGGCCTCTAAGTGTGACCTTGACCTTAGACCTAGGGACCTGGTTCTTGCGCATGACACTCCGTCTCATGCTTGTGAACATTTGTGCCAAGTTATATCAAAATCCCTCTATGCATGAAGAAGAAATGCTCCGGACAAAGTTTTCATTCTTGTATCCTTTGACCTCTAAGTGTGACCTTGACCTTAGACATAGGGACCTGGCTCTTGCGCATGACACTCCGTCTTGTGGTGGTAAACACTTGTGCCAAGTTATATCAAAATCCCTCTATGCATGAAGAAGAAATGCTCCGGACAAAGTTTTCATTCTTGTATCCTTTGACCTCTAAGTGTGACCTTGACCTTAGACATAGGGACCTGGTTCTTGCGCATGACACTCCGTCTTGTGGTGGTGAACACTTGTGCCAAGTTATATCAAAATCCCTCTATGCATGAAGAAGAAATGCTCCGGACAAAGTTTTCATTCTTGTATCCTTTGACCTCTAAGTGTGACCTTGACCTTAGACCTAGGGACCTGGTTCTTGCGCATGACACTCCGTCTCATGATGATGAACAATTGTGCCAACTTTCATCAAGATCCCTCCATGCATGAAGAAGATATGCTCCGGACAAAGTCATTCTTGAATTTGACCTTTGACCTCTAAGTGTGACCTTGACCTTAGACCTAGGGACCTGGTTCTTGCGCATGACACTCCGTCTCATGATGGTGAACAGCTGTGCCAAGTTTCATCAAAATCCCTCTATGCATGTAGAAGATATGCTCCGGGCAAGGTCTGTGGACGCCGCCCGCCCGCCCATCCGCCGCCAGGGGCGTTCCCATAATACGTCCCGTTTTTCAAACGGGCGTATAAAAATGGTGCATCAACAAAAGATGATGTTTTTCTTGTCATCTGCAAGCGTGGAAATCCCTGTTGAAAAACTGTCTCGACCGAAAATACAAACATTAATATAACAGTCTGCACACCGAGAAGGCTCTGTAAAAAATAACTGGCTATTTGTTAAAAAATGGCAAAATAAAATGCTGGCTGCGTATACAAACAGTCCTTTTGTTTTGTATCGAACTGCGAAAATTCTTCACTTATCGTCAATTCCCTCAGTTACGCAGATGCATTCAAAAGGTTGATGTTTACCTTCAAGGGGCCTCAATTTCAGCGCATGCGCACTGTAACTCCCCTGCAGTTGACAATCTCTTGTGTCGAGGTAAGTAAAAACAACCGGGATATTCAAATAATTAAAATAAGTTCGTTAATGCTAGGTTTTCACTGCTATGTTCCGCCCTGTTGCCCCGCCAGGCACCCTGCCCGTTTTACAACCATTCACTTCTTTTTTTTAGCCAAACTTCCCTTTTTTGCCTCAGTGATTATAATACACTGCTTTATTGCCCCCTTTTTATTGAGTGATACACGCCGGGGGGCATTGATATAATTAGCAAACAATTACCTGCTGTAATTGTGCCCGAGGCAGACCATGATATTTTAGACTGCTCCACTAGCATTAAATCACTGAACCTTAGTGTTAAAATAGTTTGCAAACCAGTCTGAAATCATTATCATTTTCGCGCCACCTGCCAAAGTGTACTTTCGTTTTCAGTAAAATAGTCGTAATTATCCCTTTATACACAACTGAAACTAAAGTCCAGACAACAGACATTTAAATCTAATTAATAACAAGAGCTGTCTGATGACAGCGCGCTCGACTATTCGAAGAATGGGGTCAAAATATTAACATAGATATTCAGACAAAAGAAAAAAACAGATTAGACAATGTTCCAGTATTTGTGAATTTCGATAAGTCTTGCACTAAACGGCAATGTGTGAACCAATTTCAAAGTCCAAAAAGGGCCATAATTCAACCAAAATAGTTGTCAGAGTTATGTACTCTTGCCTACAGATGGAAATCATAATGATAAACAAGTGTTCAAAGTTTAAAAGATATATGTCAAATAGTTTTGACAAAACATGGACTTGTATGAAAACAGAACAGATTTCCAAGTCCAAAAAGGGCCTTATTTCAGCAAAAATAGATGATAGAGTTATGTACTCTTTCCTACAGATATAGACTATTATACTGAATAAGAGATAAAAGTTTCAAAGCCATATGTCAAACACTTTACACAAAATATGAACTGGTACGAAAAACTTAACCAAGATTTCTAAGTAGAAAGGGGCCATAATTCAGCCAAAATCCTTGATGGAGTTATGTACATTTGCCTATAACTAGTCATGGTGATGGTAAACAAGTGTTGAAAGTTTTAAAGCTTTATCTCAAAAGACTTTGCAAAAATATGAACTGGTACGAAAAACTTAACCAAGATTTCTAAGTCAAAAAGGGCCATAATTCAGCCAAAATCCTTGACGGAGTTTTGTGCTCTTGCCTATAACTGGACATGGTGATGGTAAACAAGTGTTGAAAGTTTCAAAGCTTTATCTCAAAAGATTTTGTCAAAATATGAACTGGTACGAAAAACTTAACCAAGATTTCAAAGTCAAAAGGGGCCATAATTCAGCCAAAATCCTTGATGGAGTTATGTACTCTTGCCTATAACTAGACACGGTGATGCTAAACAAGTGTTGAAAGTTTCAAAGCTTTATCTCAAAAGACTTTGCCAAAATATGAACTGGTACGAAAAACTTAACCATGATTTCTAAGTCAAAAGGGGCCATAATTCAGCCAAAATCCTTGATAGAGTTATGTGCTCTTGCCTATAACTGGCCATGGTGATGGTAAACAAGTGTTGAAAGTTTCGAAGCTTTATCTCAAAAGACTTTGTCAAAAAGTGGACTGGTACGAAAAACTTAACCAAAGTGTGACGCCGACACCGACGCCGTGGTGAGTAGGATAGCTCTACTTATTCTTCGAATAGTCGAGCTAAAAATCGACCACAATCAAATTTAAATAGGAAAATATTTTGATTTTATCGTTTTACAAGTTTTTGAAATCGAAAGTAGGTTGTCGTCTGCTTTGTGAAATTGCCGATTTTTCATGAAGATTTCTTTGAAATTAGTTTACTAAGATGTAATGACAGGGTACACTTTAATGTCAGATACTGTAAAATGCTGTTAAACTGTCTTTGCATCATAATTTTTTTTTTCAAAAATATTGTTTAAACTGGACATTAGACCACTTTTTAGAAAAAAGTGTAACCATACCCGGATATAAAATTTTGGATACCCGGAATACGTTCTATTACAAGTTGTAAGTTAAAAACTTTGCCTGATTTCATTTATTTAAGTGGAAGTTTAAACTTTATTTTCTGTATATATGTTGCACGTATAAATTTATAAATATCAAGTACATGGAGAAGATGTGTACTGAAATTGTAACAAGTAAAATAGGCCTAAACACATAGATTTGATTGTGGTCGATTTTTATTAATTAGATTTAAATGCCTGTTGTCTGGACTTTAGTTTCAGTTGTGTATAAAGGGATAATTACGACTATTTTACCGAAAACGAAAGTACACTTTGGCAGGTGGCGCGAAAATGATAATTGTTATACAGTATGCAATTACAAAGAAATGATACAAGTTGATAATCAATGCCAAGTAAAATACAAAGTGCAGAATTTTTAGTTAATAAATAGGTGTATTAGAGATGACAGACATAGCATATTAAAAGACAAAGTATGCCTTATAACACGCATAAAGTGAGCCAAAAAACATGCCTAAATTATGCCAAATTCCATTCCTAAAGTATGTTAAAATGCACTGAATGCATGGACCAGTTATATTTTTTTTTCCCAGGGGAGCACGGTCCCAGACTGACCCCCACCCCAGAAGTGCCCTTTTCAGTGCCAGCACCCTGCCCTTTTTTAATCCTAGCTGGAGCACTGTATGTAAAGGCAACAAAGATGATATAATATTGTTACCCAGATGCTTCATGACGGCGTAAAGTCTATAAAGCACAAAATTTAAAAGGTCGGGAAAACTACTGTTCTGTGATGTGCAGGCTAGTTATCATCATGACAGCAAATTGTCGAATTAAGTCAAGTTCAGTACTTGGACAGATGGAGTCCAGCACAACGTTTATCAAAATATTTAATGAGCATGTAATAAAGGTAACAATCTGCTTTTGAGGTTTATCATCTAATTTACCATGATTCATCATTCATATCTGATGCTTAGAATGTAGTGCTCAGTGTGCATATAATGTATATAAATATTATCGCATAGTGCGGCAATTTTCCTTTGATCTTTGCAGCATGTTATACATAGTAACACATATTATTACTACAAAACTGTGCTGATATCTTACAAAACTGTTGCGATATATATCAACACGGAAATCTCTATGGAGTTTCATAAGAAAAAAAGTGTTCCGATATATATCAGCACAGTAAAACTGTTCCGATATATAACGGAACACTTTTTCTCTATTGAGGTTCTATCAAGGGAGTATAATTTTTTCCTTTCAAAGAAAAGATGATTTTAGCTCCAATTTACAGTTCACAGAGAAAGAATTGTCACAAACACCTACATTTATAAAGTAAAATAATAAATAAACTAGAATATTTCAAAAACTTGATAGTTACTGCCAAATTCAGAAATACGTGAAATATATGAAATTCTGAGATTTCTCAAATGTTTCTTTTTCTTTGATTTTTTTTACAAACAAAACAACAAGTTTTACAATATGTCTGGCCAATGAAATGCAAAGATTTAAAACCAATGAAGAAATTTGTTGGGTACTTTTATCTGGGGAACACATTTTCTAAAACAGAAGTTTTAGTGTTTCAGTCAGCGAGGCGCAGAAAGGGAATCAAAATAGTAAAAATAATAATAAACAAATTTAAATGAAAATAATATATAAATTTTAATGATAAACTATGCGATAAAACAGTTATAATATGTAATGCTCGTGTGTTACCAGGATATATCAGAGCTAGGGGTACATCTCGTTATTTTTCTCTTCACATATCTGTCTCGGCCTACCGGCCTCGACGATATGTGCAGAGAAAAATACCCTCGATGTACCCCTAGCTCTGATATATCCTGGTAACACACTCTCACACATACTATAACTATTACTTATAATTAGTCTACGATATTGATAGTCCGATTAGCTCAGTTGGTAGAGCATCTGACTTGCAGGTCGCAGGTTTGAGACCTGTATCGGGCTGCACATAATAATTTTTTCCGCTCCTACTACAGAAGTCCAACTAATTGTATGTGAGCCATGATACTGTGATAATTTTTGTATAGGTCAATATCTTTCCTCCCTTCCAGAAAGGGATTATGACCTATCACAAAATCACACTTTTGACGTCAAATTTATTTGGACGACTACTACAGATGTTAAATTCCTGCACATCTATTCCTGAACTATGAATCATAATAAAGCAGGTGACAAACCGTTATATGTCCTGATTATTTGTTAATTACATAACATTGCAAGCATCAGGCCTTGTCCTTCGCTCTTTCTGTTTCGTATTTTTTTATCTCTTCCTAGTCCTAGATTATTTAGATTGGAACGCGTTTTCGTTAATTATCCATTATAACCTAAATCACTGTAGTCGCTAATGTTTCTCTTTTTTGTACGAAACTGTCATTAAAATCTAAGTTTTAAGAATAAAACATATAATTTCCTAAAATTGAAAACGAAAATATGGCTGCGCAAAAAAAAGCTGAAAATAAATTAACGATATTTACAGGCACTCTGTCTGGATACTTCTTACGGATCTTCTCACCCTCTGCCCTCCTCTTCTCAAAGGGATGTTCTTCTTTGTATTCCCACTTCATTTTGGAAGAAAACCCTTAATAAACTGTCAATTTTCTTTGTAATAAAGTACGATATCAAGATCTGTTGCAACTTTTGTTTACACCTTTACCTAATTATGCATTCGGATATTCGAACTATTTTATTGCGATAATAAATTTAGTCCCTCGAACTCGGACATTTAAAGTTGTTGTTGAAAAATAATAAAACAAATATTGATAATTGTTATTTCAAAGAATTTTGTCATTGCAATCGTCGAATCCATTACTCAAATACATTCCTTTTTCAAAAAGTTTAAAGATATAGCGGAGTAATTCTTTTGTCATGTGACGTGAAGTAATTCTAAAAATAGACAACAACAAACACACACGTGATAAATCCTGTCCCGTCACGGTCGTTAGGGCCGCAGAAAAGGCACTATATATATCCACAGATCTGACCTAAAGTCTCATTCCCACATAAAAGCCCTGAAAGCGTCCATTCAGAAAAAAATTCGCAACTCGTACTGGACATACTTAGAATCGGTCATCTTTGAAGTGGACTCTGAACCAGGCAAGAACAAAAAGTTTTATAGTTTTATTAAACATAATACATCAGAAAGTTGTGGAGTATCACCACTAAAGAGTAAGGGTATCATACATACTGACCCTGTAAAAAAGGCCAACATTTTAAATAAGCGGCTTGAATCGGTCTTCTCACGTCCCCAACCCCTAAGCCCCAAACAGATCTGTAGAAGTTTAGTGAATCCTCCAAGTGCCTCCATGCCTCCAGTCAGCATAACAGTTGAGGGTATAGACAAACTCTAGTAGTGGTCTCAGCCCAAACAAAGATTCTGAGGCCCAGATCAGATATCACCTCGTGTCCTCAAAGAACTTCACACTGAGGTAGCCCCAATACTGTTCGAAATCTTTACCCTCTCACTTCGCACAGGCATTGTCCCCCTAGATTGGAAAAGGGCAACTATTGCCCCTGTCTATAAGAAATTAAAGGCCCAAAGGCTAATCCTAGCAATTACCAACCAATATCTCTGACCTGCATTTCATCAAAGCTAATGGAGCACATTATAGTCTCAAACCTGATGACTTTCTTTGATAGAAATGAGGTACTTACCCTGTAAACATGAAGTCATCGGGCCAACGACGGAAAACCGTCAAAGGATAATCGTTGTTGGGCCACTGTTGGCCCAACAATGATTAATAAGTATTGTAATACAGCGGTTGGGCCAACGTTGAACCAACTTTAAATTTCAGTCAAAGATATCTCTGCATTGGCCCAATACTGATTTTCAGGGAAAGACTTACACAGAGAAAACACCGTTGGCCCAACGTTGGCCCATTAGAAGTAATAATATAATAATTATATATTTTACAGGTCACTGTTTTATCACAAGCACCTACAGGTAAACACATTGTGTAGGTGTAACATGCAGTATTTAATTAATAATCAAATATACTTTTCTGCACCAATTCGTAATCTGATAGTTTGGACTAATTAAACTTAATACTTATCTGCAGCCGTAATGATATTTTGAACTATTTCAAATCTTCTACCTGAAGAATCTAATTTGTGAAAAAAATATTGAAGAAAAAAACTTCTATAACAAATATCTAATTTGTACAATCATAAAATGTTTACAATAAATCTGTTGAATATTCCAGAACATGAACTCTCGTTAACCCGAGTTATGTAAGAAATCCCAGAAAATGTGGTTAATTTTACTCTCTAGGCGAGATTTCTAGCTGCATAGACATGTGAAGTAAAGGAAACTATTATACATGTTAACAAAAACCCGGTCTACTAGCTATAAACTGTAAGTAGAAGTTTTTGAATATTTTTTGATAAAGTTGTTGAATCTTATAGAGAATTTCTTTTTATAGCCTGTATGCATGTAGTATCTATGTGACTTGAACATATGTTGAATACTTTTATCTAAAACTGGCGGATGGCACTAGTGTTGATTATTTAATTCTGTAAATAAAATAACTCATATTCTCGTTAATTTTAACATATTTTTCTCGGTTAAATACAGACAAAAATAAATTTCAAGCAGTTTATGTCCAGAGGTTTATGTGCATCTGTACAGTTATTGTTATCAATATGACGTAGATGGTTTAATCAACATTATGATTTTCGTTTTTTACAGGATGCTGTTCAAGAGAGTAATAATTGAGCGCCTAGCACTGTGGGGCACAGGAAAAAAGAAAAGATAGAAAGCTGCAACTTCAGTGAGAAAAGAAAACAATCAGACAGAACTTGGATATATAATGAGTTAAAATACAGACAGTAATTCATTTTAATAGGATTTGATCAGTGACTGAAAAAAAGAAAATTAGATTTATAAATGGCTGGAATAAATATTTGACATGTTGTAGTGATGAAATATTCGGTTATATTTCTTCAGGAAACTTGCAAACAAACTTTAAATAAATGTTAGATTTCTTCTTGTTAAATGTTAAACAAAATCACAATTATTTGAAAATAAAATGTGTACTAAATAATTTTAGTTTCAGTCTATTTTTTCAAATTCGTTATCGTTGGGATAGCGTTGCTATCCTTCTTTTGGCCAACAAAGAGATAGAGTTGACCCAACGTAGGACCAACCATAATAGACGAAAAAATGTTGTTGGCCCAATGGAGGGCCAACGATAAGTGTAGGATACCAGTAGTTGGCCCAATGGAGGGCCAACGATAAGTGTATGATACCAGTCGTTGGGCCAACGGTGTACCAACCGTTGGGCCAACGTTGCGCCAATTAGCAAAATGGCGTTGGGCCAACGTTGGAAATCTTCGTTGGGCCAACGAAGAGTCTGCAGTTGGGCCAACGTTGGGCCAACGCATGTCTGCTATCTGGGTACCCCCTTTCAACATGGATTCAGGTCAAAACACAGCTGATTCGCTTCACGCAAGAGGTTTTTGACAATTTAGAAAAAGGGCAGCAGACAGACATGATAGTCATGGACTTCTTGAAAGCTTTTGATAAAGTTGATCATCATAAGCTTATATACAAACTTAGAAGTTTAGGTGTAGATCCGGACATTGCGACATGGATTAGGTCATTCTTACAGTACCGCACTCAAAGAGTAGCGGTCGATGGTCATCTTTCAGAGGAGCTCCCTGTTTAACCAGGCGTTCCACTGGGCTCTGTACTCGGGCCCTGTTTATTCCTCACTTACATAAACGATCTCCCCGATACTGTAAAAGGTTAAGCCCGCCTATTTGCCGATGACACAGTTGTCTACCTTACCACTGACTCACAGACAGACGCAGAACAGCTACAAAATGATCTCTCCTCTCTGGAATCTTGGGAAAAAGACTGGGCCGTGGAATTCAACCCAGATAAATGTGAGGTGCTGAGGATCACCAGAAAGAAAAATCTATTTATCCACCCTTACCCAGATAGCAGACATACGTTGGCCCAACGTTGGCCCAACGGCAGACTCTTCGTTGGCCCAACGAAGATTTCCAACGTTGGCCCAACGCCATTTTGCTAATTGGCGCAACGTTGGCCCAACGGTTGGTACACCGTTGGCCCAACGACTGGAATCCTACACTTATCGTTGGCCCTCCATTGGGCCAACAACTGGTATCCTGCACTTAACGTTGGCCCTCCATTGGGCCAACAGCATTTTTTCGTCAATCATGGTTGGTCCAGCGTTGGGCCAACGCTATCCCAACGATTTCGAAACTAAAACAAAGACTAAAACTAGCATTATTTAGTACGTATTTTATTTTAAAACAGTTGTGATTTTGTTAAAGTTTAACAAAAAGAAATCTAACATTTATTTAAAGTTTGTTTGCAATTTTCCTGAAGAAATATAACAGAACATTTCATCACTACAACATGTCAAATATTGATTCCAGCATTTTACAAATCTAGATATTTTTCTTTTTCAGTCACTGATTAAATTCTACTAAAGGGAATTACTGTCTGTATTATTATTAACTCATTATATATCCAAGTTCTGTTTGATTGTTTTCTTTTCTCACTGAAGTTGCTGCTTTTTTATTCTTGTTTTTTCTTGTGCACCACATGTGCTAGGCACTCCATTATTACTCTCTTGAACAGCACCCTGTAAAAAAACAAAAATCATAATGTTGATTAAACCATCTACGTCAAATTGATAACAATAACTAAAGAAATGCACATAAACCTCTGGACATAAACTTGCGTAAAATGTATGAAATTAAAGTTATTTTTGTCTGTATTTAACCGAGAAAAATATTTTAGAATTAACGAGAATATGAGGTATTCTATTTAAAGAATTTAATACTCAACACAAGTGCCATCCGCCAGCTTTAGATAAAAGTATTTAACATATGTTCAAGTCACATGGATATTACTTGCATACAGGATAAAATTAAGAAATTCTCTGTAAAATTCCACAACTTTATCAAAAAATATTCAAAACTTCTACTTACAGTTTATAGCTGGTAGACCGGGTTTTGGTTAACTCTAGATCTATCACATGTATAATAATTTCCTTTACTTCACATATATGCAGCTAGAAATCTGGCCTAGAGAGTAAAATTAACCACATTTTTTGGGATTTCTTGCATAACCCGGGTTAACGAGAGTTCATGCTCTGGAATACTCAACAGATTTATTGTAAACATTTTATGACTGTATAAAATTAGATATTTGTTATAATAGAGTTAGTAGTGTTTTTTTTCAATATTTTTTTTTTCACATTTTTTTTCAAGGTAGTAGATTTGAAATAGTTCAAAATGTCATTACGGCTGCAGATAAGTTTTAAGTTTAATTAGCCCAAACTTAACTGATTACGAATTGATGCAGAAAAGTATTTAATTATTAATTAAATATTGCATGTTACACATACACAACGTGTATACCTGTAGGAGCTTGTGATAAAACAGTCACCTGTAAAATATATAATTATTATATTATTACTTTTAATGGGTCAACGTTGGGCCAACGTTAGGCCAACGATGTTTTCTCTGTATAAGTCTTTCTCTGAAAATCAATATTGGGCCAATGCAGAGATATCTGTGACTGAAATTCAAAGTTGGTTCAACGTTGGCCCAACAGCTGTATTTACAATACTTATTAATCATTGTTGGGCCAACAGTGGCCCAACAACGATTATCCTTTGACGGTTTTCCGTCGTTGGCCCAATGACTTCATGTTTACAGGGTACATCCTCCACGGTACAGAACTAAAAACTGCCGACTCAGCTAAATATCTTGGAGTAACAATCGCAAAAGACCTAAACTGGACTCAACATATAAACAGTATAACAGCAAAGGCAAATAACTCATTAAGATTCATAAAATGAAATGTCAAAACGCACATTCTTACATAAAAACTACTTTTTTCACTGGATCCGCCCATGTATAAACGGGAGAAAAATCGTGTGCAAACAAGGCAATTCACGTGCTGTTAATACATGATTTTTACTTTTGAAATGCTTTGCCAGGGCCGTATGTATGTATTTCTGCGCAGATTGATATTTGGCATCTGCATCTTGTTTCTTCCATAATAACCTTTTCTTGTAGCATTATAGATACAATATAATCCATAGTATGTTTAGCTGTATCAGTTTCCAACCCCAAAGTCACTGCCCCCATCAATGTACGCACTAGCTTCTCTTAGAGTTTACTCCCTTTACAAAGCGTCTGTTCAGTTATTGTAAATAACTGTGAATAAATAAGTATCGTGTGTAACTTGTGCTATTGCCCGTTTTTAGGTATTATATTAATGATTTTTGTTAGTATCAGTCGGTTTGTTTTTACCTGATTGTTCGCAGAATTCATATAATAAACCTCGAAAGCTAGTCACTAGCTTCGTACTCATCCGTACTCTGTTTGTTCGTACTCAAAATAATTCGAATGTAAAGTTGTTATTCTTAAAATAATTGTGTTCCGGTTTGTCAAATTTTTTAGTTATATGCAAAATTATGTGTAATGTAACGTTTGTAATAACTAAAAATAAAAATAAGATGCTCAAAAACCTTCAAATCACGCTTTTAGTAGTGCTGTTGTTATGTGTGCCCCGGTTATGGATATTTAAAACATGTTTACCGTTTCCAAGAACAACAAGAATGGTAAATAAAAAATGTACCGGAATCGTCAAGTCATCACGTATGAAAACAATGCATTTAGTCGTCGTGTAATGTTTTTATGCAAGAATAGCGACAATACACGTTTGTTTTGTGTATTAACGCCTGCAGAAGCCCTTGGGATATGTTTGTGACCTCGACCTTCGGTCTCGGTCACAAACAATCCCGCGGGCTTCTGCAGACGTTAATACACAAAAAAACGTGTATTATCCCTACAATAAACATGTCAAACAAGCAGCTTATAACACCTATGTAAGACACCGGTTAGAATATTGCTACATCGTCTGACACCCCTTGAAAAAACACCTTACCAGTAAAATTGAGAGTGTCCAGAGAGCTGCTGCTAGATATGTCTGTAACAACTATGACTTTTCTGATAGCGTAACTAAAATGATTCAAGAACTCCAGTGGAAATCTCTAGAACATCGTAGAATTCAAAACTCTCTTACCTTTTTATATAAAATTCAGTATAATCTTGTCTTTGTTGGCCACAGCCACCTGATACCAACAAGAAACTTAAACTTTCTTATACCCCAGTCACGCACCCAGTATCACTCAAATTCTTTCTTCCCTAGAACCATCAGATACTGGAATGCTCTCCCCATATATATACAGTCACGCCCCAGCCTAAATGTCTTCTCTGACAGGCTGGCGGCAGTCACATACTAAGTCTCCCCTTGTTTTTATCCTTCTTTTAGCACACTTTATACTGTTCTGTCTTTTAAACCTGTTTTAACTTTGCACAATTGTAAACTAACACACTGTTTTTCCAGACTCGCACCTCCCAGTCATAATCGTGAACGATTGCTCGGGAGTAACATGTAGATGTAGATGCATTGTATTGTACAAAACTATTTGTTTGTTTTGTTGGTTTTAACGTCACACCGACAACAGCGACTTTTGAAGACCCAAGGAGTCGCCAGCATTTATTCAGGTACACGCGAGCAGCTAGGTCAAACTACCCACATTTCGCAAGTCATTAATACGGTTAATTAGCCCCAATCTGTGATTGCTGGAGGCTTCCTCACATTAAAGAGCTGAGGCGGTTTTTTATGTGCTTTATAATAAAGATAAGCCGAGTCATTCAAAATATGTGCCAGAAAAACTAAACTTTAATAATTTCTGCCACGAAGCCAAAAAATACTGAATAAACGGTTTTGTTGTTGGCTCTTGACGTGCAGCATATTCTTTTGCACTTTATTCTACAGCCATCAACAGAGAAATACTAATAATGTTTTTAAAATAAATTTCCTTTTATTTGTTGAATTGTTTTGTCCTGTTATCCCAATTAACAAAATAATTTTGCACCTATGGGAACTTTTAGAATTAACTCGCTTAAACACAGTTCTGTGACAGGAAAGGCCGTACCGGCGACAGTAACCATCAGAACAAATCAACACCCTTTACAATATTTACAAATTTATTTACAAAAGATGATTATTAACAATGAATAGATATGAAAAGAAAAAAAAACTGAATATAAGAAAGAAAAAAAAAGAAAGTTCAGTATCTCTAGATACAAAAGTTCTTAAATTCCATTCTAATCTGACGTGACACAGTTCTTTAATTTAATTGTGAACTTTAAGTAGCACAAAAAATATAAAAACATACTTCTAGTCCCTTTAAACCGTAATACTTTTATTCCGTATTGGCCCCCTATGGTGGTAGGTGATTGTCCCGAGCTGACTTCAGAGGATAACAAAAATATCGTCTTTGCGGGTTTACGGCAAACCATGGGACGAAAGCTCTGCGCTGGGAATATCACATCCAGGCGAGTGAAGAAAGTGCCCCGGGGCATTGTATTCCCGGGTTATGACACCCAGGTAAAATCGCGGGCGGAAGAAGCAAAAAATATAAACATATGGTAAAACCTAGCAAAAAAAATTAAGCAGGGCAAAAAAAACTCCCCCTTTTTTTTGGGTACCCCATCCCTCCGTAGGCCCCCCATAAAAATCGTGCTACTTTACAAATATATGTGCTTAAATTTCAACGTCAGGGTTTTTAAAAATACGTCACTTATTACTTCCATTATTACAAAGATTACTTATTTAAAAAAGACTAAAGTTAAAGTATGAAAAAGATTGAAAAGTTATGATGAAACTTTAGATAGGGACATGATAAACTGCAGTATTATTTAAAAACACAAATTAACAAAATTCAATATAAATCAAACGTTATTGATATTTTGGCACCTTTAATATCTCTGCCATACACTACAACGGACTTTTAATTAGATGTGCTAAGACTGGCACCAATTAAAAATTAAAATAAAATTTTAAAAAAACATGGACTGATTGCCTATAGTTTTTATACATAACCATACAATGCAGTAAGGCTTTTTCCATAATTAACAAAAATTTTGAATTAATTTTTTGAAAAAAAAGGTTTTTTAAAAATATCTTTTTAAAAAATTTTTCAGTACAAATTTACATCTTATTAAAGAAATTTTTTAGTTTCCCTTTCAAAAAATTTTACAAAACCCAAAAAATTTTAAAAAATTACCCTGACATCCAAAAAATAGCCAAAATCCATGCCGAAAGTAAATGTTACAGAATTTGTAGAATGAAAAAAAATTTATCAAAAAAAAATTTGAAATTTGAAAAAATCAACAAAATCTAAAATAAAATTTTCTTACCTCGATCGAGCATAATTTTAGCAAGAAAATAATTCAACATAGATTCGTCTATAAAGTCGAAAGGGGTGTGCGCAAGGCTATTTTCCCAGTCTATTTAAGGAAATGTCCCCCAAATACTAAATTTCATGGGTTTTTCACGGCTAACCCGTGGACTCCGACTATTTGTGTTTCACGGGATCACGATATACCCGGGGGAAATCGGACTACTTTGGCGCGAATTTAAAATTGAAAATTTTTGAGGCCCATTATGGGTTTTGGGGGGATAAAAAAAAAAAATTACTGAATTTTTAAAAAAATATAAAACTTTTTATTACTGAACAAAATTTTAATGAAATTACAGGGAAAATTTTAAAGTTTGAAATACAAAAAAATTGAGAGGTATTTCATGGTGAAATCTGACTTTCCCTAAATAACTCAAAAAATTTACAAAAAGATGATGCAATACCTGCATTTACATACAGATAAATAAGGCCCGTATGTCAATTTTGACACACGCCCCCCCTTAAAAAAAAAATTTATAATTTTCTTAAAATGAAAAAAAATTTGGGCAACTGCACTTAGAAAACACAACAACAAAAAAAAAAAAACACGCTGTCACTATCTGTACCCATATTAATATAGCCTTTGTTACCTCCCCAAATAATCTGCGCCTACATTTTCTCTCCCAGGAATTGCTCAAATTGACCTTAGGGTGAAATGCCAATCCCATTCTCCCTGGAGTTGCTAAGTTTCGCTTTTTTCAAATAAGGGAGCGGGATGATCTGCCCCTTAATAAAAAGTCTTTCCCGAAAAAATACCGGTGAAATTTAGTACTGCCCTTTTATACGCTAAACACCCCTTCTCTATCACTGAGTACTTTTGCCCCCTAGGAGAAATTTTCTACAGCATACCTACGGGGAATTTTTCCTCCATCACTTTCCTGAAGCAATACTGAGCCTAAACCTAAATCTGAGATCTACTCTCAATATAAAAGTCTGATCAAAAATCTCAACTTAAAAAAGGCGGACCCATTAAGCTAGCCTTCAAATCGGAAAAAGCCTTTTCTTACTTTCCCCCCCACCTACAGATTTGGCGACCCTTTTTCGTAAAATTTTTGTGAGGGGAAACTGCAATGCGGAAAAATTTGGGGGGAAAACTTTCTGAAATCCGACTACACCTAAGAATGAACGTATTGCCTTTTTGGGTTTTTTCGGTCTTTCGGCATCCTGTATAGCCTGTACTTTTTTTGGGAACTGGTTCAAGGTTGGACATCTCCTATCGTGCCCTAAACATTCTAACTTCTAAAAACCTATAAAACATTTAGTGGGTTTTTTTGCTGTTAACTTGCCTCCCCTTGTCTGGTTAACAACTCAAAGGCTATTACATGTTCGGCCCCATGTGATTGTATCACCGGATATATCTAGAAGCATCTACCCCTGGGCCCTTAAAAACCCTTTCCGCATCAGTCTAAAAACGTTGGGGGTGCTTCTAACCAAAGGGATCTTGGGAACGGGGAAAACCAAACCTTTGGGGGTTTTAAAAGCAGTCTTTGGTTTAGCCTTTTCAGACAAAGGAAACCTGCAGTAACCTTTGCTCAAGCTGTTTAGAAAAGTATCTATACTTAATAGCTTTGAAAAAATCTCCCCATTTTGGGCATAGGTTCCGCATAAAAAACCCGTCAGTTTGTTGACTGGCGAAATTATACAAAAACCCTTTTAACTGTTATTTTTTTTTCCTTTGAGGACAATAGGGGAGGAAAAGGGAGCTTTGATGGTTCGATTACCCCCCAACTCCAACTTTTATCTATTTCCTTTTTCCCTACGGGCTGCGAATGAAAAGGTAAAAAAAAACCCTTTTTACTCTTATCATCTTATTGACAACTAAAATTCTGTTCAACTAATTTAGTTTTTCCCGGGGAATATCTGTCGTACATCTGAGAAATTTTCTAAAAAATCTATATTTCCCGTTACTGCACTGGAAACTCGGGTTTTCCCCTTAACTTTGTACGTTTCTGTACCCTGCTTTTGGGACACAAAAACAAACCCTTTTCTACCTACTCGAAAATCATCACTACTTTCATTCGGATCTAATCTATCATATTCTTCTGATCCTCCTCTACAATAGCTGCCCAACCTTCTTAATATCCCCTTTCTGGTATAGACTTACATACCTTCCTTTCACAGTACTGTTTTAGCATGTTTGCTTTTGAAACGTTTTCAACTTTCCGTCTACATCTACCCTGTAATCTGTCTATTTACTCTCATATACGTAAGGCCCCTTCCCAATGTAACAAAAACTTATTAGTTTTGTGGGGAAACCCAATAAAAGTCCTTCTACCTCCCCTTAAACCTCCTACTCTAGCCTTCCTATTGAAATTTACTTTTGTATCTAGCATATTTTTTGCTAACTTTTGGGGGCATCTTCCGATCCCCAACTTTCTTGCAAATCCATAACTTACGGAAAGTGGTTTTTGACCTCATCATTCTCCGTTTTACCACCCCTAACTCTCTTAGCACGTTATCGGTCCAGGGTTTTGTTTACAAAAAGAACCAAAAGGGAGAAAATCCCAAATTTTTCTTGGGAACTTCACGGTAAGCAAACAACATAGCATTCAAATACCTACCCAATCTTGGTCTCCAAAAACATACGCTTAAACTTGCTTCAAACTCCCGTTAAACTTCCTACAAAACCCGTTCACATGGGTGATCGGTGTTGTAGTTATTGCCTTAATGACAAAAACCCTACAAATTTGCCATAATTTTGAGAAAACTGCGATCCACATCGGTAAGCATTTCCTCTGGCACCCCAAATCTACGTAATTTTCTACTAATCCCTCTGCTACCCTCAGTTTCAATATGGTAGTGCTATGGTTTCCCCGGATATTATGCATAACTCCCTAGTCAAAATGTACCTGTTTTTCCTATCAGCCTGGGGTTTCGATCGGCCCAAAACGATACGACAGAAAATCTCTTAAACGGAGTATCAATCAAAGGCATTTTTCCTAAGGGAACTTTACTTACCTACCCTTAGCATAGTACGTTGAAAAATCTACATGCTGACAGTTTCTAACCTCCCCATTACCCCTGGCCAGTAAAATTCGCCAATACCCTATATTTTTTTCCTTATACCTAAAGGCCCTGACAGAAACGAATCATTGCAATTTCATCACAGTTTCTCTAAGAATTTAGGTCAATCAAAACTGTTACTTTTGTCTAAATTCGGGGCGGTAACCCTATAAAAACATCTATTCCTTATCCAAACCTAATGAACCTTTACCTCACATGTTTAATCGTACCTTCCCAGCCTTCTTTCTACACAAATCTAACGTGCTATCTTTCGTTGCTTTCAAAGAATTCCTCTCTGTACATCTAAATCTGAAGGGAAATTTTAAAGCTTTTTGTTTTTAACTTTGGTTTGCGCCCTGTTTCTACGCTGCGCTAAGCTACAAAAAATGAGGTTCTAACCCCCCTCAAAACATTACCAATTAAAAACTCATTGGTAGGTTTCTACAACCAACGCCTCTACTGTTTCCCTTGAAAAAACGGGCAATTTTAATATTTTTCTAGCTACATCTAGCCCATGTTCACTCCCACTTGTACTTACACACGGGTTTTCTCTAAAAACTGACTTGCTTCTACTAAGTCCCGTTTTTTACTACACACATGACAAAACCCGTATCCCGCTAGCGATTTCTCCCTACCTTACAAGTACCGGGTTTTGTAGGCATGTACTTACATAAGCATTCCTAACTCCCCAAAATCACTTTTGTTCTAAATGATATTTCCACTCTCTGACCTCTTGACTTACCCTATCTCTATTTTATTTCTTCCTTCCTCTACTCCAGATCGGTCCGGCCTCTACCTCTTTTTCTATTTTCCTTACATTTCTATTTTCCCCCTTTCTACTTTTCCCGTTCCTGCTCTACTTCTAACTCTGCTGCTGCATTAGCACTTTCCCCCGTACTTTCCCTCCTACAGTATTGAGCTATGCCCATGACCACAATTAGTAATTTCAGTACACCAAAGGGTCGATAACCTCTACCTCTATTAGCAACATTGCTACTACCCCCTATTCTGTGCCTAATTACGAAAGGATACGTCTTGAGGTGTTTCATATGGTTTTTAGCTCCGTCCCCTTTTTGGTTCGATTCACGACTACTTGGGACCTCCCCGAGTCTTTTCAAAAAATCTGCATCTTCTGCACTCCCTACTTTAACAAATTCTTTTCTACTCAATTCGGTATGTTTCCCATTTCATAATTTAAAAATGGTCCCTAAGAATAAAAATTAAAAACCTTCGTACGTTTTTCTACCCTTTTCAATCTAAACCAACCCCCTTAAATATTACTTATTTGGTAGAAACTCACAAAAATCTCATTATCACGAGGCCCCTCAGTTCTAAACTTTTTCTTATAGCCATCGTCCGTGAGTTGAACTGAGTAGCAAAGCGGGTTTCATTTATCATAATCCTTCCTATCTTCCAAAAGGAAGCCACAAAAACCTTCCCTTTCCCTACCCTTTAGAAGGGGAAAGGGAGTTAAGTGACCATATCTTTTATCCCAATCCGGGGGCAACAGCGTACGTTTCGGGGCACATTCAAATCGATCCCTGGAATCTTTTCTCATCAAGGGAGACATCTTAAAACCTTTTCCTTTTTCTTACCCTCTTTTTAAATCTGTCTTAAAAATTTTGCCCGTTTTAATTTCCTACTTTTGTTCCTCCTTCTCTGTTTCTAACTTTCTAGCTAAAAATTAACTTATCCTTTTCCTTTCTAAAATTATCCGTTCTAACTTAGGTTTATATTCACTTTTTCCTTCTGCAACAGCCTTAACCTTTAAACCCTTTCTCTCTTCTTTAACTTTCCTTCTCTGCTTCTAAACTACTTTTTTTTTTTCAATTCTATCTTTTCCTTTTGTAACCAGTTTAATTTAATCTTTCCCTATCGCTTCTAATCTATTTTTTTGCTTCTCTCTTAATCCTTTTGCTTCTAAACTACTTTGTTTTTCTATTCTTTTTTTTTTTCTGCAATCTGCTTCTAACTCTAAACCTTTTCCTTCTCTGCTTTCTCTATCTTTCTCTGCCTTAATTACTATGTCTTTCCTCACGTTCCCTGGCTGCTTCCTTAAAAAAGTTAGTAACTCCTCTCCTTATAACCTAACTCCTTTCCTATTTTGTTTTTTAACACTAGTCATGTTTAAATGGTACACTACGTTAAAAAAATAACAACATAGCACTACAGCTACTATAACAACCTGAGCACTAAATAAACAATGTGGGGAAAACTGACTACACTGTTTACACTAAAGCTCTACAGTTACCCCTGGAGCCCAAAACAAAATACTATACTCTCTATATACTACACAAAAAGTCCTCACTAAAATAATAATACCTAAGTTTCGCAACAGTACTATGTGTCAATCAAGGTTGCTGGAACAATTAACAATGTCAGTGACTAGGGTGCAACATACCCTTCCTTTCAAATATCAACAAAAGTAATAGTGTTAACACTTTAGTGTAAAAAAAACAAAAATAAAACAAGTGTTTTATCCTAAGATAAAGTTAGGTAGACACAACTGTGGCACTAAAACACAAGAGAGGTTAAAAGTATATGCAAGTAAACAAACTTGCTAAAAAAAACACAAATTTAAAAAAAAACTGTATTGGGTTTTATACAGTACACAAAAAAAAAAATAGGTTTACTGGGAGAAGTGGGCGGCGCACAATTAAGAGTGAGTGGATAACCTCCTTTTCAAGGGGGTCACCTCAGCACAGATATAGGTGGCTTAATTAGAGTGACCAAAATAAACCCCCAAAAAAAAAATAAAAGGAACGAACTCACCCCGAATCCGTGTCGTAAACAACTGTCTATCATCTGGCCATAAAATGGTTGCTGAAGCATGGTCGTCTTGTCTTGTCGAGGAAAGCGTCATCTGAAAAATGAATAAAAAATTTTTAAATTTTACCAATAGAACAAAACAAGAGGAATCTTTAAAATTATTGCTGAGTTAAATGGGTGTAAAATTTGAATAGCTACTGTGTCTGGTCGACCCAAACCCCCCCGGGCACCATTTTGGGCAGGAAAGGCCGTACGGGCGACGTAACCTCAGAACAAATCAACACCCCTTTTCAATATTTACAAATTTATTTACAAAAGATGATATTAAAAATGAATAGATATGAAAAAAAAAAAAACTGAAAATTTAAGAAAGAAAAAAAAAGAAAAGTTCAATTTTCAGATACAAAAGTTTTTAAATTTTCCCTTCTTTACGTGACACAGTTCTTTAAATTTTAAATTTTGAACTTTAAGTAGCACAAACAATATATGACAACATATTTCTGTCCCTTTTAAAACCGGGGAAAACGTTGTTTGTTTGGCTCCCTATGGTGGTAGGGATTGATCCCTGAGTGACTTCAAGGTAACAAAAATCATCGTCTTGCGGGGTTTTCGGCACAACCATGGGCGAAAGCTCTGCGTGGGAAATCCATCCCGGCGAGTGAAGACAAGTGAAACCCCGGGGATTGTACTTCCGGGTTTTTGACATCACCAGGTAAAATCGTCTGGGGGAAGAAGCTAAAATATTAACTATGGAAGCCCCATAGCAAAAAAAATAAGTAGGGGATAAAAATGCTCCCTTTGGGGACAAACCTACCTCGTAGGCTCCCATAAATAACTGTACTTTACAAAATATATGTGCTACTAAATTCAGAGTCACGTGATTAAAAACGACTTTTCTTTCCTTTTCAAAGATTAAATTACTTAAAAAAATAAAGTTAAAATATGAAAAAGATATGAAAAGTTTGATAAAATTATAGATCGGACTGATAAACTGCAGCTATTATTTCAACTAAAATTAACAAAATTCAATATAAAAAACAAACGTTATATGAAGTTGGCACCATATAAAATCCATCCTTTTCCTAAAAAGGACATTTTTAGATGCTTAGACGGCCCCAATTACAAATTAAATAATATATTTCAAACGGCATAGACTTGCCATATAGATTTTTTACATAAAACCCTACAAAGCAGTAAGGCTTCCATAATTAACAAAAAGTTTTTCATAAGTTTTTTAAAAAAAAGTACTTTTTAATTATCATGTTAAAATTTCGTACAAAATTTTACATCTTATATAAATGAAACATTTTTGATTCCTCTTTCAAAAAATTTACAAAAGTCTGAAAAAAATTTTAATAAAAATTTTCCTGACATACCGAAACAGCCAAAAACACATGCCCAAAAAAAAAAATGTTCAGAATTCTGTAGAATGAAAAAAAAAATTTATCAAATAAAAACGAATCAAAAACCAAAAAACAAAAAAAAATAAATTTTTCCTCGATCGAGCAAAATTTCTAGCAAGAAAATAATTCAGACATAGATTCGTCTATAAAGTCGTAAGGTGGTGTGCGCAAGGCATATCTAGTCCAGTCTATTTAAAGGATAATGTCCCGCCAAATACTAAATTTCATGGGATTCACGGCTAAGCCGTGGACTCCGACTATTTGTGTTTCCACGGGATTCACGATATAGCCGGGAAATCTGACTACTTTGGCGCGAATTTAAATTGACAATTTGAGGCCCATTATAGTGGTTTTGGGGATAAAAACATAAATTACTGAAGTTTATAAAATATCAACTTTCTTATTACTGAACAGAATTTAATGAAATTTACATGGAAATTTAAGTTATGAAATACAGAAAAATATGAGAGGTATTTCATGCGTGAAATCTGACATTTACCTCAATAACTCAAAAATTTACAAAAAGATGATGCAATACCTGCATTTACACTACAGATAAAATAAGGCCCGTATGTCAATTTGTGACAAGTTCATACTTACAATTGTAACAGTAACAGGCAATGAATTATTTAAGTTAACAGAATTAATTAATGCCCTGTAATGGAAATTTCATGTAAGCAATATATTTAATGTGTTTAAACCAATGATTTAATTATGTGATAATAATAAACATATTCTTAGCTGTCATTATATCAAGTATTTTAAAGTTGTGGCTGAAACTTTGCGTCAATGTTTAGGCCACTGGGACGCATTCTCTTATTCTTAATAAATAATTGTTTCAGAGGCTGCAATATTTTATTGATCTGAGATTAAAGCAAATGGCTCATTTTTTATATACCGATATATGGAAAAGGAGAGTAGAATGAACCGTACCATGACATAGACGCGAACAAAATGTACTTCAGCGTCGATACCAGTTGGACATTTATAATATAAATACCGCTTAAACCAATTGGAGGCAAACCATGTTACGAGTAAGTTCCGAGTTTTGAAGGAAGTTCTGTCAAAGGTTTGTTTTTATTCATGCAAGTAGTCTGTGAAAGCAAGTAGTTTGTGAAACAAAATATATTGCAGAAATCATGCTGAACATAATTGACTTTATGCTGAATAAATTAATAAAGGGTACAGACAAAAGTTCTATTTTGTGCATATCTATAAGAATAAAATGTTTTCTGACCTTTTACTTAATTAAAATATAAAGAAAATCTTCCGACCATCCACTACAATTGTCACTTGTTGATTTTACAATTAAAAGGTGCCGAGAATATAACGATTTTGCCAAAGTAAAGCAAGAGAGTAACTACAGCTTTAACACGGTGACAAAATAATATATGTACGGTGTTCCGTTAGGGTCAACGCCTGCTCCTTATGGCCACGAAGCGCGAAGATATGATGATACGCCGTGACTCTAGTTACCTCCCCTGACGGTCCGTCCACAGACTGAAATGAAATGAAAGTGATAATTACGCCATGAGTTGGACTAGGTACGAAGGTGAAGCGCAACAGTACGATGGCGAAACGCAACGGTATAATGGTGACATTACGATGGCGACCATCATACTGTCGCGCTTCACCGTAGAGAGGTTATTTTTGAATATATGATATTTTGTTTAAGAAATGGTATAAAAAATCTATAGTCTATCCAAAACAGTGAGTTTTCGTGAGTGATATTATAATACGCATCTAAACAACAAACAATGATTTTATTCAAGAGCAAATCACTGTTTGTGATCTATTATTTCGATTCTAACATGTTATCAAGGATTATTGCGTATATACTTGACGACATCCATTAAATATCTGCCTGTCACGTATTCTGTTGGTTTCTTTTCCAGCGCGCCGCTATGCCGTTTGACGCTATGTCGATAAATTCTGACGTCAGAAAAATGAATTGTTGCACAATAAAACACACTTTTCAGCCTTCTTTGTTTAAAGTGGTAGGTTGCGCCTTCGTACTTTAATTGGCAGTTCGCATGCATAGGGAGCAGGCTATAAATGGGTTCTTAAAATTTTACGAAGTACTTGAGAACTGCCGAAAAGCGAAGTACTGTCTTTATCTCTCCCTGTCTACTTTTCTTTTTTTGTGCATATGTCTGGTATTGTGCTATCGTAGTATTCAAAAAATGATAATTGTTACTTCTTTGCTGAAAAAATAATGAAGTGTGTTTTCGTACTCTAACTCAGTGTTGTTATATTTTCTGGTCCTTCTTACAGAATGTATCATTTATCACACAGTTTGACTTTGCATGGACCCAGATCAATTTCATTTTATGCAACTTTAACGTCAACAATTCCACTTGGTTGTATTCGACTGCGCTTAATAATTTTCACCGGTATCAACGTTAGCTTTATAAAAACTACGGAAATTCTTTCGCGCCACAGCCTACGCTTATAAAATATGGTGCTATTTATTTTTCTTTGCCCCAAGTGTTTCTTAACATGATGCGCAAAGACTTCGACCTTGAAGGTTTGTTTAAAAAAGAACATAAATTACGTATCTAAGATTGAGGCACAAAACAGATACCCATTACCAATAATAATTAAACCAGGAAGTTAATACCAATATAAACCATTCAGAAAGCTGTTAGATGTAGATAATTGAGCCGTGCCATGAGAAAACCAACATAGTGGGTTTGCGTCCAGCATTGATCCAGACCAGCCTGCGCATCCGCGCTGTCTGGTCAGGATCCATGCTGTTCGCTTTCAAAGTCTATTGCAATTAGAGAAACTTTTAGCGAACAGCATGGAACGTGACCAGACTGCGCGGATGCGCCGGCTGGTCTGGATCCATGCTGGTCGCAAAGCCACTATGTTGGTTTTCTCATGGCACGGCTCTTATATGTAAAAAAATCTCTCCTTGTACGTACTACAGGTTTGTTAAGCGTGCATTCACGACGATAAGTAAAGTTTGGTTTGATAAGTCATAGGTATTTAAAGTATATCTGGCTTTTGCAGGTGGTCTGTTGTAGTGTATTACAATCAGATGACAACCAGTTTATTATGTGGATCAAACTTCAAGTATCACACTTCTTTGTTGTTAACAGATAATAAGGCAGACACCCGGCTCTTAGCCGAAGTTATTTGATTAGATAAAACAGTTTGATAACCGCAATGTTATGAGGGAGAAGTTAAGAACTCTGGTCTGGTGATTTCATGTCCGTCCATGACAATTCGAAAAGCTGAAAAAAAATGCCATATTAGTTGTGTCAGTGTGAGTCAAAACCAAACAAAACTAAAAATGACAAGAGCCATGTTACACATGGCTAATCCCCCCGCCGGGCATATTATAATTGAAGGCTGAAGTTCCTGGCAAGTTAGTGTCTGAAAGTATTAATTTTGGGGAAAGCTTTGAAGAACCGTTTAGTTGTGGTCCGCATCAGGGGTTTTAAAGATGTGGAAGAAAGAATAAGTCAGTAGTGTGGTGGTTTACTGCTAAATTTTATTAATTTTCATGAACAGTATAGCTATGATGTTTTTCTACATGGCTACTGTAAAAAGAAGGAATGGAAAGCTAACAGGGAACAAGAGTGCCAGAATGTCAGTCGCAGCAAATTTCTTTACTCTAGCAGCTGTATTTGCAAATGGAATGTTAATTTTGTGGTTGTTTAGTAATCATTGTAAATCTTTTGTTTTTTTAAGCCCACAAGAAAACTCCTTACCAGGTAGAGATACCTTATATATAATAAAATACACCTAAATTTGGAGAGTAACATCTATGTTGTACCACAGAAAAGTGGTCTTGTTTTTTCCCTACGGTCAATTATAAAAATGTTACAATATAAGTTATTTATAGTAACAACTAAGGGAAGCTAATCTTAAAAAAATAATAAAAAAAAATGCAAGTCCACACAAAAATCTATCAGGTAGAAATTGGTCAAAATACACCTCAGAATTGGATATAGCATGCATGTTGTACTACAGAAAAGTGGTCTCGATTTTTCCCTACGACTAGTAATGAAAAAGTTACAATAAAAGCTACTTAAAGTAACAACAAAGGGAAGTAATTCTAAAGAAGGGAACTGCGCATGACACTTCGTCTCATGATGGTGTATAATTGTGCCAAGTTACATCAAAATCCCTCCATGCATGAAGAAGAAATGCTTCGAACAAAGTCATTCTTGTATCTGACCTTTAGCCCCTAAGTGTGACCTTGACCTTAGACCTAGTGACCTGGATCTTGCGTATGACACTCCGTCTCGTGGTGGTGAACATTTGTGCCAAGTTCTATCAAAATCCCTCTATGCATGAAGAAGAAATGCTCCGGACAAGGTTTTCATTCTTGTATCATTTGACCTCTAAGTTTGACCTTGACCTTAGACTTAGGGACCTGGTTCTTGCGCATGACACTCCGCCTCGTGGTGGTAAATATTTTTGCCAAGTTATATCAAAATCCCTCCATGCATTAAGAAGATATGCTCCGGATAATTTTTTTTAAAGAAAATATGATAAAGAAGAATAACTCAAAAAATAGGCAAGGTAGAGTTATTGTTCTTCCACATTGCGCTTCCTCCCAATATGTTCTATCAGTGTATGAAGTTTAAAGAAAATCCCTCCAGTACTTTTGGGGTTATGCTCCGGACAAAATGTTTTAAGAAAATATGATAAAGGGGAATAACTCAAAAAATAGACAAGGTAGAGTTATTGTTCTTGCACATTGCACTTCCTCCCAATGTGTTCTATCAGTGTATGAAGTTTAAAGAAAATCCCTCCAGTACTTTTGGGGTTATGCTCCGGACAAAATGTTTTAAGAAAATATGATAAAGGTGAATAACTCAAAAATAGGCAAGGTAGAGTTATTGTTCTTGCACACTGCACTTCCTCCCAATGTGTTCTATCAGTGTATGAAGTTTGAAGAAAATCCCTCTAGTACTTTTGGAGTTATGCTCCGGACAAAGATCGTTGCGGACACACGGACGGACGGACGCACGCACGCACGGACGGACGGAGAGCATTTCTAATATCCCCTTCGCCTTTGGCGGGGGATAAAAAATATATATCTCAATCGCTAGAGTCTAGTTCGTTCAAATATTCCATATTCATTTTTCACAAAATCATTTCGCCCCAATGATTTTAAGGATTCGGCATGGCATTTACCTGTTGTTTTTTCTTCTTCTGGTTTCACCGAACCATGTACAATGGTTCCCAACAATCGAAGCATTAAAGATATCAGCTATCGATATCATAAATTTACTCATTATAAAAATTCGTTGAACTACTACTTGCAAATGGAACATATATCATCCAATTTGTTCAAAATGGTATTTTAGAATATTGTTCCATAACTAAATGCACTTAACGAAACTTTTAACGCTCCGCTCCCCACTCCCCCTCGATAACTTCATCAGTACCTTTCATATTTATAACAGTACAACTTGGAAATTTTCTTAACATATTTAGACAGATATGTGAAAATACAGGTATGGAAATTTCAACAAAATCCTAGATAAATGTATCATTGCAATTACGAAAGATCGCGCCAAACAGATCGCGGAAGCGTTGGAAATTTCAATAAATATAGTTCCCCTTTCTTCAATGAACGGTTTGGCCTGGCTTCACTTGTTTACTTACAAAATATTGTATGTTATCTCAGACGCCTCTCTTGTTGTCCAGTATATGTTTTCTATACTTGTGTCACCCGAGTATTACAAAGGAACTTTTCAGTTGGTAAAGTGATGAGTATACAATGTGTATTTGTATAAATAAGTCCAGTAAAACACGTGTGTGAGAACTCATTCTTTACCAATTTGTCCAGCTGTGGTATAGCTGTTACCACCGGTTTCCGCTCCTTAAAGACAAAACACGTTTATGTATTTTCTTCTCGCACGTATAGTGGTGAAACCAGCTATTTTTTTTATGGAAGATAGCATTGTGATATGCCATGCTAATTTTTAGGTCTCGATCCATATTTCTTCTACACATAAATATACTCAGCGTCACTGAAAAGTTACCACCAAATATATACCTTTTTACTATTTTATACAATATCGACGTCACTTTGTCATAGCCTGTGCGCGGTCTGTTACTCATAGACCCTGTCTGATCATGTCTCCTAACCCATTTCTTGACTGTCAGGGGAGAACAGCACATACGACGTGCAATTTCGCGACATGAAAGTTCGGCGTCAACCATGCCAATGTCCTGATGGCGGTGATCGTGCCTTAAACGTGGCATTCTTAGCAAGGATATTCTGTTTTTTTAACGTATTCCGTTTAGTCTGTCGGCTGACTTTCAAGTGCGATGAATGATTTGCGATAGAAAATTCGTACATGTCGACATTGCTGGAAAAAATCATTTTGCACGTGCAGCCCGTGCCTCAAGTGGAGTTAATCGAATTTGACAAATCCTTACACCAGTGACGTCTCAGATGTGTCAAAAATGTAGTCGTGTTATGCTTTTAACACAGTTCAATGCGGGTTTTAAAATATAAGGGCCATTAGGGTGGTAACTTTTCAGTGACGCTGAGTATATTATCACCACAATTTGTCAATAACTAAATTTATTAAAAGAAACATTTGTGTTTTAAGAATGAATACAATAGAGAATTGAATTTACAATATGTCTATAGATAAAAAGTATATGAATGAAAAGTGATTGTCGTATGTAACACCTGTCTTAAACTGTCTTTATTCCTTTAAAGTCCTAATGGAATATTTTCAGTCCAGTATAGTGTTGACATGTCAGGGAGTAGAGAATTGATTCTGACATACATTCCTTATCATATAAACAAATTATCCTTTTTATAGTTTGATAGTATATTCTACGTAAAGCACTTAGCTACCATATCACCAATAAGTATACCAGAATGCATAATACAAGTATCAACACCATTAATATAGTAATACCATTACAGCTGTTGTAATATTTCACTTGAATGCATCCGTTATACGTTACATACACATGTATATATTCATACGTTCTAAAATAGTCAGCTTTTGCAACAGTTGAAACAGCATAATGCATCAAAAGATTTGTACAGATTTTAAACTCGCGTCTGTTTCAAGAAAGTACTGGTCGTTCATTGACTTTCAGTCATATCATAGGATATTGTCCATACTGCAATCTACAAATGTGTTGTTTCCTCTTCAATATTTTTCACTTCAGACTTCGTCGTTTCATCCTGGATTTCAATCACGCGATTATCTGTCTCATCCCGAGCCCAAGACTGTAAGTCACCCGAAGCAAATATGGCATAAAATATTGCACCAAATGCGTAGACTGCGGCTGCAATATAGAATACTGTCTTCCACTGCTCTCGTGTTTTCTAAAATTAAAAAAGAGTTGACAGAAAAGCCCAAAAACAGCTGACACAGTTTTTTTTAACATTAAACAGTTCTATGAATTGCTAATGAAACGAGTCGTCTTACAATAAAGATGAGGGCACTATTAAGAACGGTGCTGATGTAAAACTGCGTTAATAATGTAATTACTGTGAATATATTTGAAAGATTCTAATTAAAATATTTACATCTACTGTTATAATTCCAATAGCAAGTGGTGCAAAGAAACCTCCGAGTGAACCGGTTGTGTTCGAAATTGCCAGAATTATCCCAGCGTATCTTGGTGCAATGTCCACTGGGTTTACTATAAAACCACTGCCGTACTGGCAACCGGACATAGCCACACCCAAAGTCAACATGGCAACTGCAATGCCTGGGTCGTCGGCAACATTTCCCATTATAACAATAAATATTGCTGGAATCATGTTTCCTGAAATAAAGGTAGCAATACTTATACACTTCGTTGAAATTATACTTTCAGATATTCAGCATTATAGGGTTGTTCTGCGGTAACATGAACAGCTTCCGAGGTGTTTTCGTGAAACTGTTTTACAATGATAAAACAAAATAAAACAGACAAAATATGCATTTTTTTGCCAGTCTGAAATACTTGTAAGTACAAAAAATATCTTTATGAAACCTGATGCATACACAGAATGCATTCAACGACCATATATATGTGTAGTGTACTTTACTTCTTGTTGTCAATTTACATGCCCGTTCGTTGCTCTGTCTTTCCTTCAGTCAAAATAGTTTGACCATGACCTTACGTTAGCGATACGACAAATTTTTACATAAGTTGTACATTGACTCAGGATAATTTTCCAATTTTATTGAATAGTAAAATAAATCGGCGATAAAACAAAACGCATTGTCATTTAAATTTAATTGTTTCGCTTCATCTAAAACTGTGAATGCTATAGCCATCATGAAGTGATAGAAAAAAGTAACAGACATTCTGCTTTTTTAATGGGAGGAATAATTTTCTAACGAGTAGTGCTTTAAGATTTGATGAATTAATAGTGTTATTATTCCAAGTCAGACATGAATATAAGAAAACAATGCAAATGCAGTAACAGTATAACCAATGCATGAATAGGAAACTTGATGCTTAAATGAAAAAAGTAGGTCTTTATTCTACCTATGCTGTTGAAAATTTTCCTTGCTGTAGTAGTTGAAATATAGCCTCGTTTTCGTAGACAGTCAGCAAGATGAGCCGAAATATTCGTAACTGCCCAGAATCCAAGGTACGGCAGAGAAGCAAGAAATCCCGCCTGAAACGATAGTACACAAAAAACTAAAGTTCAAGATGAACAAAATTATGCACTATAAGAACGAACAATTCGCCCTCGGTCGATATCGCTTTTATCAGGTCGATAAATCCACATATCGACCTCACAAGAAATAATGTAGGCTATACCTTTTTGATATCAAACTTTAAAACGTCTTCCATATAACTCGGGATGTTGGTCAAAAACGTGTATGCTCCCCACTCAGCACATGTATGAGTAACGATGATTGCCCACACAGGTAGTGATGTAAATATTTTTGACCATGGCGTACTGGAGGACTGAAATTATGTCAAAACAGCACACTGTTACTTTTTATTTTTTGTCCATTTCCGTCACAATAAGTTCAACTTGTTTTGATGATAATGATAATACAAGAAAATGTAAAATGTAACATTTGGTGAAATGGTATTAACTATGGTGCATTAACTCTTCTTTAACCTAGAAATAAATATTTGCAGAATTTTGAATATTACTAAATGCATTGAAAAGAGAACATTCATGTTACCGTTACCGGTACTTCATTGTGTTAACAGGAACAAAGTTTAAATGTATGTTAAAAGAACTAAATACTTGTCAACTATGGCAACAAAATATATAAGGATATGGTAACAAAACTAAGTAATCACCATTATGCTGTGTTGCAAATAGCTCACGAAGACCGTTAAGAGACATCTATAACAAATCTAACCCATGTGAAACTGAACTAAATCTACCTGTTTTGTTCGAGGATTTTCTATTTGCATAATATAATCTTTGCAGGTTAATTGCAGACAAACGTTTTGGTTTAGATATCAATTTTGACAGATTTCTAGATGACATGGCTATCTTCGTAAAGTTTTCAGTTATAAACAACCAAGTCCCAGAAGAATTTGAAATCTGCTATGGTTAAGTCACTGTTTAAAAAAAATATTGTATATCAAAATAAATAAAGGGATATATTGGTGAAGCGTCGGAGTTGTAAACGGTAGTACAACACTGGGAGGGGTGGGTAAGAGGGGTGGTTATATAGATGATTTTACACAACTTATTGGTTGCTACGCTGACCCGTGGATGTTTTGATTTTAACGCGCATGCGCGCTTTACGTGTGGCAAAAGAACACTCAACGATAAGAAAACCTACATAAAATTATCATTATATTACTAATTGTTTTGCCATTATAAAGATAATTTTAGTCAAGTAATTTATTATACAGTATATTTTGATTAAAGATATGTATGTTAATTAACCACACCTTACCTGAAACGACTGCTTTATTCTTATTTTCGTCAGAAAAGAACATGCAATTCCAGTCTATATTCCACACATCATACAAATATAAAACTTGTTCCTTACATTTAGAAATTTCATATTTTTCATTATATCAAAGAGCTATAAAATATACTTATTTGATTATATCTGTTTTTCCCACAACTTCATATAGTTGTAAAATATATATTTTTCTCCGCCTTAAATGACATCTACATACTTTGGGGTCGCGGCTCCATACCACTGAAATGCTGTTTAAAGTGATATGCCGGAAATCATTGCGTAACTATTATGCAATTGACATGATAAGACATTATGTCACCTGGGTAATCAAGACCGTAAGTTAATTTCGAGAGTGTCTCCTAATTAGAGCGGACCATAAAAGTTACTGAAGCAAATAAAATGGCTTTGATGCGATATACATTAATGCCTTCGGTCATCAATGCCATAAAGAACGCACTCAGATTAATACATCACGTGTTTTGTGAACCAAAAAATAAACATTTCACGTGATATCTAGTATTTCAAAATCTATATGAATATACATTGGAACTTTAATGGACATTTCCTTTTAAAAAGATGAATGTGTAGTTACAAAAAAAATTTAAATCCGTAAGATATTTATCAAATCAATGACTATAACTATACACACTGAAGGAAAGTACCTAATATAATTTTAAGATTATTATTATTGTTATTATTTTCTAAATACTGAATGAATTGATTACCGTTTGAGTATAATCGGATACAAACCAAAGGCTGAACTTTATTAACTGAACATTTTATTTTCAACTTCGACTTTTAATTATAATTCAAGTATCGTGTAAGCTAATTGCGACATGTGGTAAGTTATGGGAGACCACGTTAGAAAATAAAACAAAATCTTTTTTATTACTTCACAAATTCATGGAAAATATCATTTTATTTATTCATTTTTCTTAACCTTAATTTCTCGAGATCAAAATTGCCGAATGAATAGTCCATTAATCCATTTATTTTATAACACTTTGATTAATCCAAAATCATTAATAATAATGCTGTGGGTTTGCAAAGATCTACATATATTTTCCTTTGTCTTTCGGCGGATATTTACTGTAAAACAAATTCATTATTGATCGAATTGACCAGAATAGAATACATCTGTGCTGTCTCATCTACTGTGATACCTCTGTGTGGTATCACTCACCGCCGAATCTCTTTTCGGTACTTTTCGCTTCAATTTGGTTTTTACTTTTCTGCTGTTTCCGTGTTTTTTCCTCGTGGTATGATTTCATGGCGGCAGAAATATTTTCTCGCTACATTTCAATCCTTTTAAACCCTTTATGCCCCCACATGCTGTAAGTTATTGGGTATATCAGTTTATATACATGATTTGTATTGAGTATATGTACATTATATCGCTCTGCATTGCTCAGTATGCATATCTTGGTGTTTTTGAAATGGATTCGTTCTTAAATATATTCGAACCATGGGTGCATTTTGTATTGGTTAAATTATTACTAGTAGGTTTGCTATAATAATTGAATGCTGACATCTGCAGTTAAACATTGTTAAGGCTATATATAAAGTATAAATGGTTAAATGTAAGATTTAAGGTCAAATGTAACACGTATATACATGTATGGTCATTTGTTATAAAACAACTTATATGTCTATTTTCAGGTTTTTACTGTCTACTTGATACACCATCACGGTCTACGAGTAAATGGTTAAACTAGCTGTATGACTTGTTATTTTTTGTTTCAACGGTCTGACAGCATAATATCTCTAACGTAATTTATATTGTGCAGTCATGTCTTTTTGCCCTATGTAGAGTGCGCATGCGCGAAAATTGTTTCCCGTTGCTAAGCAAATAGGTCAGTGTAAAAAGGTCTATATGATCCAACTCTCAATCGCCACCAGCATGTTCCAATAAACGTTACCACTGCAAGCTGAATCCCTTACATACGTAATGCAAGCAGTATCACATGCACAAAATCATGCACTCAATATTGTAACAACAAAAAAACACCACTTTAGTCCCGAAGATACAGACCAGAAACCAAATACTATAACAAGATATTCCGAGCGGATTTTCATACCTCAGGCTATAAAGTCTATTTCACCAAGCTTTGTTTCGAGCACGTACAGGTGATAGGCAAGTAATTCGGAGGCAATTCTCTAAATGCCGCGGGTTACTAACATTGTGCTTCCAATATAAACGTACATCTTTAATACGTATAAGCATATGAGCCATGCCATGAGAAAATCAACATAGTGGCTTTACGACCAGCATGGATCCAGACCAGGCTGCGCATCCTCGCAGTCTGGTCAGTATCCATGCTGTTCGCTAACAGTTTCTCTAATTGCAATAGGCTTTGAAAGTGAACAGCATGAATTCTGATCAGACTGCGCGGATGCGCAGGCTGGTCTGGATTCATGCTGGTCGCAGAGCCACTATGTTGGTTTTCTTATGGCGCGGCTAATTTCACGGTAATATGTAGGCCCTATCCTGGAAGACCTGTATACTAGTACATTGTGTATTAGAAGATTTTTTATCCAACTCATTTCTATTGCTGTTTTGTAGTAATACAGTGATTACCTAAACGCTTCGTTCAAACGTGTTTGACACTATTTGATACCTTTTTACTTATATCTAACTCCGATTTAAGCGTGTCTACAATGTATTCTCTTTCGTTCTCAGAAATCCTGGGGTGTGACACTGGCGAGTCAGACACCACATACATCCAAGCTAGAAACCATACTATACCAAGACAACCTGAAAAAAAAGGTGTTTCAAACTTCAAAACTGTGTGAAGAGTATATTAAAAATCCTTTAAAATTTAATGCAATTTTCTGATGTCTTAAAATTGGCCAACATACAAATATACATACATACAGACAACAAAACATACTATTTTGCAGCTGTAGTTTTTATGAAATAAAGTTTTCGTATGTAAAATTATTGTAGCTTTTTAGACCCCAATGTAAAAAATACATATGTAGTAATATAAAATTTACCTGCATTTCTGAAAACTTTTCACCTGTAGGTTATTTACTCATGATTATTTACTCACAATTCAGATGTGGAATACTCCTACCTCGTATTGAGACAGGAAGGTATAAGGTGAAGCCATCAATGACAGACTTTGCAAAAGTGTTGAAAATGTGACGTATTTTTTATTACACTGTTCCAAATACAATGACTTACGAACTCAACTATTTCGTGATGTAATACATGATTCTGCTTTAGAGACTTATCAGACATTGAAAAGATGAATTTTCTGACGAAAGACAATGTGAGAAAGTTGGCAAAATATTTAGTTCAAGCATATTTGCATAGACGTAAATCTATTTATTTAAACATGTATAAATGATCTCGCAGGGTTTTAGTGTGTATATATATTATTACTATTATATTTCGATAGTGACTTATAGGCTTATAGGTCAGTGGGGCCGGATGATTCTTCTTTTGTTATTAATATGTTTTGCTACATTGTATATATCACATGTCATATTAAATTTTCTTCTTCATACGTTTTACAGCTGTAAAACAGGTCATATGCTCGTGTAGGAAATTTTCAAGCAATTCGTGAATAACAAAAGGCTTACACAGCTTATATATTTGTAAATTTTACTCATCATTATATCAGGATTGTAATGACATACCTTAGTATATAAAAGACTTACCTAATACATAGAATATACTAGGCCAGCCCCCATCGAAACCATCGACACATAAGACACCACAGAGGGGAAATGCTACCATTACGCCAACTTGAGTTCCTATTTTATTGAATAATATTTATAGGTTATTAGCTTTGTATCGGGAAATATGCACGAGTTCTTCAGCGGGAATATTGCGCGACTTTAGGAGCGCAATATTCTTCCGCTGAAGAACGAGTGCATATTTCCCGATGCAAAGATAATAACCTTTTTATTACATACGCATCTACACGTATAAATATTATGTAAATATCATAAATATGTTCAATAGCCCGAATAGGATTGACAATACTGAACTAAATAGAAAAAAAATAGTGCAACAACACACACTGAATTACGTCACACACCCGATATGAAATTCAGGCGTCAGTGTATGGAAAAATATTGACGTTTCCGGTACCAGTGTAACTTAACGGGGAATAGAAACGAGTATGTAATAAGAAATAATATAGATTTCTTTCAGGTATGAAGAACGTTATGGTCAAATAGTAGTTCGTTGTATAAAATATGTAAACAAAACTAAGTATTGCATATCTAAGTATTCTTCATACTAACATCAAAGATGAAAATCATTTATAATTTCTTACCAGCATAGACGAAACCAACGGATGTACTCCGTTGCAAAGGAGGAATCCAATAAGATAGCAACGTTTGCATACATGGAATGACCACACCCTTTAAACAGAGAATGGATAGATACTTTAACATGAAGCCCAGTGGGTCTAAAGAGGACCGTGACTTTTAGAACTTTCTATTACGCGATGTTTTAAAAGGTATTTAAAGGTTTTTCTATTTTGTTTCATTGTCACATCACCAAAAAGCAGTGAAGAGGAACCTGATTTGAACAGTAAATTATGCACAAGGATGTTACAGACTAATTTTGCTGAAGATCTATCATTTGGGCCATTTTATAAGTTTTAAGTTTCTTTTTCTTGTGTATAGAGACCAAGCGAAACCATTTGAATAATTACAAAAGCTGACCATACAAGTGTTAACAAGAGCATTTAATGCGTTGTTTTATTGTTAGCTCTGGTGGTCCTAAAAGGTGACCAAGCAGAACTATTTGTACAAATCTGGGAGAGTAATTCACATTGATGCTACAGACCAACTTTATTAACGATCCGTCAAGCGGTTCGTGAGAAAAAAAAAATCATTTGAAGATTTTTATATATTGAGCCCTGGTAGTCACTGAATGTGTCGAGCAAAATCATTCGAAAAAACTTTAAGAGAGAATCATATCAGGAAGCTATAGTCAACATTTCATGCAGCTCTATCATGTGAGCCATGTGAAAATTGTTTGATCTACTTTTACTTTAAGCTCTTGCAGCCCTTAAAAGTGGCTAGGCTGAAATATTTGAAAAAAAAAAAAAACAACTAAAAAAAACAACTAAATCATGACAGTATCATAACAGGATGCTTAAGACCATGTTGGTACATCAGAAGATCTTATTAAAAGTCTTTTGTTTCTTTTATAGCTCTGATGGCCGCTAAATGAGGTCAAGCGTAACCATTTGAAAAATAAAGAGAAGAATATGTAAGGATGCTGCAGACCACGTTTTATGTGATACACCAATTTGTCCATTAAAAGCAGTCGCGTAAAAGATTTCTAGCTCTGGCGGTCCTAAATGTGGTCAAGCAGAGCCATTCGTTGAACTTACACTAATGCTACAGACAAAATTTGTTATTGATCCATCACCTCGTTCACGAGAGGTTATGCTCTAACAGTCCAAAAAATGGACATATTATTTGAAAAAGCTCAAGGAAGGTTTATGTCTGGATGCTATAGACCAAGTATGATGTAATTCTTGCCATTAGTTTAAGACGTACATTACCATATAAAACAAGAGCTGTCCATAAGACAGCCAAGCTCGACTATTTGAAATATTGTCCCAGAAGCAGGAAAATATTACCAAAAAAGGTTAAATATCAAAAGAGTTTTAAGTTCAAAAGGGGACATAATTTGACTAAAATGCACTTCAGAGTTATGGGACTTACTGCTATCAACTAGTTTTATAACCCCGAAGGCACATGTGAAGTTTCAATTCAATATCTGCATTAGTTTTGGAGATAGTAACTTGCATGTAAAACTTTAACCAGAATTTTCCAAGTCCAAAAGGGGGCATAATATGCCCAAAATACATGTCAGAGGTCTGGGACTTGACCCAGTGAGGTTGGTAATTGATCTAGAAATAGAAAAAATAATTTTCAAATCTATATGCCTTTTAGTAATAGCTGTATGTACTTGCACGCGAAACTTTAACCAGGATTTTCCAAGTCCAAAAGCGGGAATAATTTGCTCATAATACATGTCAGAGTTATGGGACTTGACCCAGTGAGGTTGGTAATTGATCTAGAAAAAGAAAAAATAAGTTTCAAATCTATATGCCTGTTAGTAATAGCTGTTTGTACTTGCACGCACAACTTTAACCAGAATTTTCTAAGTCCAAAAGGGGGCATAATTGGGCCAAAATGAAGGTCAGAGTTATGGGACTTGGTGCTATCAACTAGTTTTATAACCCCGAAGACACATGTGAAGTTTCAATTCAATATCTGCATTAGCTTTGGAGATAGTAACCTGCATGTAAAACTTTAACCAGAATTTTCTAAGTCCAAAAGGGGACATAATTTGCTCAAAGTACATGTCAGAGTTATGGGACTTGACCCAGTGAGGTTGGTAATTGACCTAGAAAAAGAAAAAATAAGTTTCAAAGCTATATGTCTTTAATTGATGGCTGTATGTACTTGCATGCAAAAACTTAACCAAGGTGTGACGCCGACGCCAGGGTGAGTAGAATAGCTAGAGTATTCTTCGAGCTAATAACGTAAAACGTAATAGTCGAGCTAATAACGTAAAAGTTGTATTTAAAGCCCCGCTATACGGCTATTCAAATTCTTTTGTGTGCGTGCAACCGATGATGATAATAGGTAACAGTTAACGGCCACGCGCCACACTTTAGCACGCACAACTATAGGTATTTTATATAGAATTTTATATAAAACAGACTCTATTTTGTCACTGTTCATAGTCAGGATTTTCATGCTTTTTCAGCGACAATTAAGGTTAAAAGGTAGGACTGGAGCAGGTCTTTAACAAATTACTGTTATTCATGAATGTATTGGTCTCTATACACACCGTCAGTTTATATATTTAGTCAAAATTAATTCATCTGAGGAAGATTTTCTACGTTTAAAAGCTTCTTTAGTTTTTTCAAAGAGGACGTGCGTTGTCGAGATATGCCAAACCTATAAGTGGTCTTCTATGACTTTGAACTCTCCATTTGCATATATGCTATAAACATTTATACAAGTACTTGGGTGTATCATCAGCAGTAGCAGTAATAACTAAATGATACAATACCTGACATATTCCAGCAACGGCACGCATAACTATAAGCAGAGCAACATTTGTCCGTGCCGCTAATGGCGTGAGTAATGTTGCAACAGCGCATACAAACATGCTCCATCCGTACAAGTGTTTCCCGCCATACCTTCCCGCCAACCAACCGCCTGGCAATTGTGTTAGTACATACCCAAGAAAGAAGGAACCGAGTATAAATCCTTGAGTTTCTTTGTCCCAGTCAAATCTGTCATCTAGTTTTGATATCTGTTTCGTACATAATATTTGACACAAAATACAAAACAACACCAAAACACTTTTTCACATTTTAATTTGAAAAATATTAATTAATCTCATGCATACACTTTCATACTTACTTTGGTTTTATTTAGACCAATGATGTTACTTTGATGGGTTGTATATTACTATAACTATTAATAAAAACGGTATAATTTATTGGTTCAAAGTATTACTTAAATAAATGGATTTCTTTCCATCTTAGAACAAACCTCTGGTATATCACATTCCGATGTCAGATTTGATTGTGAAACATTCCAATCAGCAAAACTACATGATTTGCTTGTGTTGGGTGTCAAAGCAGTTTGTCCCTCAGGTCTTGTCATACACACGATTGCCACACTCATGTCTACGCGCAAAGCGTAAAGGTTAGGAACCCAAAGAAGCCCATTATGATTAGGGCAAAACGGCTTGAGCACCAGAACGACCCTTCAAAGTAAATTGTAAAATCCATTAAACAACCGCTTGAGAATGTTGTTATATTTCTCATAAAGAGTACACTTTAAAGATATTATGCGTTACAATGTATGTTTAAATGCATTGTCTAGTCTAAATTTTGTTTCCACAAAAGAAGTTAGTATGATCTATGTTATTCTGTTTAAAAGGAAGGAAGAAGTGCCATGAAGGAAACGACACCATTTTCAAAAATACCTTTGAAGAGGATAGACTTTTTGACATTTGAACTGTTTATGATCAATATATGCGGTATTGAAACTGTACATTGCCTCAGACTCCTCTGTATCTGGCTAGTCGAGTTTGCTCTTTTCTTCTCTCTTTTTTTTTTTAAATTTGATGAACGTACTATCAAAAGAATGTTCTAATGTTTGTAGTGAAAAAAAGCAATGATATGTCATGATGTAACGTCCACTATAGTGTCGTGTGGTTGGTATAAAAAGTCGCCGCGTATATTTCCTGTTACTGTTAGTGTGGAACGCCAAAACTACCTTTATGTGATAATTATGCCATTTCCAATACATTCTGTACAAGTCATAATTTGTTGTGTAGATAAAGCAGTTTGTTAAGTACATTTGCTAGTTTGTCCTGCACATATTTTAGTTTGTGCTGTACAATTAATAGTTAATCAAGTGCATTTTCCAATATATTCGGTACAAATAATATTTTGTTATGTAGATAAAGATGTTTGTTATGTATTTAGAATAGTTTATCCTGTTCATATCTTAGGCTGTGCTGTGCATTCACTAGTTTGTGCTGTACAATTAATAGTTCGTCATGTGCATTCTCCAATATATTCGGTACAAATCATAATTTGTTATGTAGATACAAGTGTACCAGACAAACTCGTAATGATGTACATAGCAAACTGCTTTATCTACACAACAAATTATGATTTGTACCGAATATAAATATTATATATGGGATATTAATTGTACAGCACAAACCCAGTGGGCACAACAACGTTGAAACAACGTCAGACTTCAACGTTGAAACAACGTTGAAATATAGTTGGATTTGAAAGGTGAAATGACGTTGAAATTTCAACGTTGAAACAACGTCAGGATTTCAACCATATTTCAACGTTGAAATATGGTTGAAATCCTGACGGTTGGTGGTTGAAATATGGTTGAAATCCCGACGGTTTTTCAAATTTGAAATATGACGTATCTTAAAAGACATTTTTGTGATGCATTATAATGATGTCTTTAGACAAGAAAAAATAAGGCATTAATGTCTGTTTAAAATGTGAATTCCAACCATAATCCAGCGAATATAAAAGAACTGGTGTTTTAGGCATTGTTTTTTATTTATCTAGCACTTGTAATCAGCATGTATATTTTCTGATCTTTATTTCATAGATCTGTGATCTTCTTTTATCTAAATAACATAGTAAGTCCATTAATAGCTTAGTTCTCAAAATCGTCATCACGGCAAAACAACTGGTATCACCTGAAATGTATTAAAGGATTTGAGTGTTTTACAATTATCATTTAAAATGTTCATGTAAATTAAATAAAAATGCAAAAACAGTGATGATGAATAAAGTGCTGATAAAACAATTAATGGATGCGTTTAAAATATTATCAACATTTTCTGATTAAGCTATATCCCCTCCAAGTTTTTAAGTATGAGTCGATTTTAAAGAAAAATGCAGATTAAAAAAACTAATGATATTAAAGTACATACACGTCAGTCTTTTAAATATAATATTATTGATGAATATAATTACTAAGTTATAATAATGTTTAAAGTATTGTACTCACTTCCTCTGCACCATTCTTTTATACATGATGTATAAACAGCTTAAACCTCTATCAGACTAACTGAATTAATGTGTAACCTAATACCAGGATACAGGCGTGACTAATAGATAACATGTGTAGAGAGAGATGGACCTTTGGTTACCATGGTTACAACCGTGTTATAAATTTTTCCAACAAATCCCAGTATAATCATCCCGAATATTTTAAAATGTATGAATATTATTATTAAAAGTAATTAAACCATTTCGAAGAGAGCTAGACAACACCCAAATTACAATAACAATGAGGAACATTTTTCGGGAAGTGCAAAAATATCATCTACAGGTTTTAGTCCATTTTCATGAATTTTGGAACACTAATAAATACATTGTATTTTGAAAATACAATAAAATTTTTTTTACCTGTTCTATAATGAAATTATCAAACTTTTGAACCAACATGTCTATCTAATTTCATATTTTTCACCAACAGTTTAGATACATGTTCATTATTTCGTGGAAAATTGAGGTAGATTTCTTATACTACATAGGTATTTGTAGATGCTATTTGAATTATGTTTTGTTTCAAACTAAAAGAATCGGCAAGACAATGCATATATATATAGTTTATATCTCTGACATCGGTCAGATATCAACAATTTTTCAACGTTGAAACAACGTCGTAATTTCGACCATATTTCGACGTTGAAAGATCAACCTTATTTCAACGTTGAAACAACGTTGATTTTCGACAACATCTCTTCGTTGAGAGTTCGACGTTGAATCAACGTTGGATCAACGTTGTCTTATGACCTGACCATATTTCAACCATATTTCAACGTTGAAATGACGTTGTGTGCCCGTTGGGAAACTAGTGAATGCACACTCACTGCTGCACAACCTAAGATATGTACTGGACAAACTAGCAAATGTTCAAAACAAACTGCTTTATCTACATAACAAATTATTATTTGTACCGAATATATTAGTAATGGCACATGGCGATCTAATAATTATCACACAAAGGCAGTTAATGCGTTCCATTTGTTAGAATAATTGAACTATTTTCTTGTTGGGATCGATATGCCGTGTAATTAGCTTTTCTTGCTTCTTGTATGACGCTGGTTGCGCCTGTTATGTTTAATTCTTCCAGGCTTCCTATTTCGACACAGACAGGCCTTGTCAAAAATCTAGCCAGATTATATACTAATTCAGTCTGTAGTCGTTGAGTTGGTTTATTATTTACTACAACATATATAACTTTTGATATTAGTCAATCGCATATAATATGTCGTGTAGAGGATAAAGATATTGTGATAACAAAGGAATGTATGATCGTACAAACTTTGACTTTAAAGTACTGATCAACAATTAAGGATAGGTACTTATATAATACACAGACACGCAGTGTTTTGATGTCACGTAAGATAGGATTGTTTTTCTGGGTATTATACATGTATGGAATTTGCAAAGTCATGTGCAATTGAACAAAATGCGCTTCGACTAACATTTGATGTAGACATCTGCTTGATTTATACATGAATACCCGCGATTTATAAGTTATAATGGTTTCTAAATATGTAGTTAGTCTTACAATAACTCAAAAGCAAGTATAATCGTAACGTTTATTGTGATAATAAAAATGAACATTAAAGTGAAATTATGCACATCTTTCAAGTAAAAATCCAACTCAAATAGATGTGTGTGTGTGTGTGTGTGTGTGTGTGTGCGTGTGCGTGTGCGTGTGTGTGTGTGTGTGTGTAAAGGGTGAAGGAAATTATAGATTTTAACCCAATATAGCAAAGTCTTCCCGTTACCAGCACGAAAAAATAACTTTCAAAATATGACTCTTCTTATTTTAAGAAAAGTCAAAATGCAGGAGTCGCTTCCCAGTAAACACCTGACGTCGTACCGACGTTGGTTAGACGTTGGATTTTGGTCGCAACGTCGGCGACCTGAATCCAACGTCTAACCAACGTCATAACCACGACGTCTAATAGACGTCAGACTTAGACGTCTAGGAGACGTTGGAATTAGGTTGGTTAGAAAGTCTGTGTAAATGTTTTCATTTATGAAATTAACTGGTGTAATTTTGCTAGTATAGTTTAAAGACAGTTATGCCTGAATATGCGCTTATAAATAATAGGTCATTCGCACATCAAACATTATCATTAATTATGTTACAAAATCGCATGAGATTGTCTATTTTCGGAAACGGATTTCTTTTTTACCAATTTAAAACTGTTCAGGAAAAAATTGCATTCTGTACACATGTATAAATTATTCTAAATTCACCTAAGGATCTTCTTCTACACATGTTGTTTATTAGTCATGCGTTTGCGAGATAAGCCTGCATCGGTTTACACAAGTCTTCCGGTAATTTGATATTTTGTGGGATAAGATAGAGCAAGTTTATAAATACTTTATACAAAGGAATCCGCAACGTGAGTAGCAGAATTTTGAAAATTGTACTTAGTTTAATAGTTATTCTTTTTAGTGTGATGCATTATGTTTATTACATGTACTTTAAAAATCAATTGCGTTTAACATAAAACTTCATTACATTTTATGAGGTTATAGAGATTTCTTTTAGAATTTAAAATAAAACATGTTTGTTTTGCACGTAGCAATTATGTTCTTTAGTAATAGCTCTAGCATACTTGTATAAGTTTTCAAATTTTATGAAATGATGAAACTGTCAAATTTTATACATTTCAGCTGGGAATTTTAGCGGAGTTGAAGAATCATGCAGACATGACTAAACTTGAAAGTTTCTATTACTGGATTACCTTTTTTGAATTTATGATATTAGACTTATGTCGCTATCATGTGAAATAAAGATAATAAAATACATGTGTTGATAACTTGTTTGATTGCAAATTCTGTTGAAAATTTGGTCAGATTTTGGTTGGAAAGTGGTTAGAGTTTGGTTGGAAAATGGTCAGATTGCGACGTCTAGCCAACGTCGGAATCCGACGTCTAAACGGTTTGCAAATCCAACCAAAATCCAACGTTAATCCGACGTCGGGGCCCGACGTCTATACGACGTCTAACCGACGTCAAATGCCTACTGGGTTCCTTTCAACTTCAGAAATCTCTACCGATAGGTAAGGGAGATCACTGCGTAGAAGGTTGAAGAAAAGAACCATCATTTTATTGGTCCAATTTCTTTATTTTAAAGCATCAACTTCAAATACTTTTGTGGCATTATCGGTAATTTGACACATTTAAAAGCACAGCAACCGAAAATTGCTTTTATAAAACATTCATCAAAAACACACTAGGTGCAGTAAGACGCTCATAATGTCACTTTAAACTAACTTGTTTTGTTTCATATTATATAGGTATTATGTTGTACTCATTTGTGTATAATACTATTTAGTAGGCTAGGTTTAAAACATTCTTCATAATATGTTATGTAAGTAAAAGTATCAATTGATTATATATTAAAGTACCCGCTGAAATTCGAGAACGAATTTCAAAAAATGGTAGGGACAATAATTTTCAGTACGACAGTTAATGTTAAACATATTGATAATTAACTTTGAAAGGACTTCTTGTAGAAATTTTGGAGATTTATTTTATTTGAGAAAGAAGAATTTATCTTATACGGTTATTGTAAAGGACTTAAAAACTATACAAAATGTTTGAGTAATTAACTAATCCGTAACAAATGCTTTCACTATTTAAAACTGCACTTTATTTTTTTCTAAACCATAAAATAACCATGTTGTGGTATTTACTCATACTTGTCAAGTACATTTATCTTGGGACAGATATCCCATTAGATAACGAGTTCATGAGAAACTCAAGCAGTGTACTTTTTTGAATTTTATGCAGGGGTTGGCATATATACTGAACAACAACAACAACAACAAAAAAAAAACAACTATCCAGATGTATAACTGGTATATTTTGAAATAAAAATACGATTTTTCAAATTTGAATTGTTTCTTCTTACCAAAATTACACTTGTAGATCTTCACGTGATGAATTTTTAAAAATCAATCGTGAAGTCTGTAGTCCCACAATAGCCGTTTGAAAGGCTATATCTTCTGCGCGTCAGTTGCTTTGTAACATCCCAATTGGGGCGTTCGCGCTAAACTTGATTCAGTCGTTCGGTGCAACCAACAATATTTTTAACGTGGCTCGCTACTTTCCTCACGAATTTTGGCACCATCACAGATTGTAATGATTTTTGGCATAACTGAACGGTAATGCATCCCCTTTCAAATGATGCATTTTTAAAATAAAAGTCTGATATAGTTTTGACGTCGAAGCGCCCCCTAGCGGCAACAGTAAATTTGCGTCGATCTTTTTAGCATTGACCGCTAATGATTTTGACAATTTTTATCCAGTTTCACCGGTAAAACGTTCATTGCACTCTACAGACATTCTTTTTTATCACTGAATTTATTTTTCAATGAATTTTAATAAATTAAAACGATTATTCGGTGCAGCCGACCACAAAAACCTTTTCTGACGTCCGAAAATTTTGCCTCGTCCGTAAGATAAATAGCGAAAAAAGCATGTTTTTAAACGGTATATATGTTTCATATTTCCACATTTTGTGCAACATTTAAGAACAAAATGATTCATGGAAAAAAAATATGGGGGTCATCGCGTAAGATTTTTCGCTATTCCGTTATCGAACAAAACGTACCGTTGTAAATTAACGCCGAGAATCAAACGTTTAAACTGGACCAGTTGATTTACGTTGTTTATGTAGGGATAATACACGTTTTTTGTGTATTAACGTCTGCAGAAGCCCGCGGGATTGTTTGTGACCGAGACCGAAGGTCGAGGTCACAAACATATCCCAAGGGCTTCTGCAGGCGTTAATACACAAAACAAACGTGTATTGTCGCTATTCTTGCATAAAAAAAACATTACACGACGACTAAATGCATTGTTTTCATATGTGATGACTTGACGATTCCGGTACATTTTTTATTTACCATTCTTGTTGTTCTTGGAAACGGTAAACATGTTTTAAATATCCATAACCGGGGCACACATAACAACAACACCACTAAAAGCGTGATTTGAAGGTTTTTGAGCATCTTATTTTTATTTTTAGTTATTACAAACGTTACATTACACATAATTTTGCATATAACTAAAAAATTTGATAAACAGGAACACAATTATTTTAAGAATAACAACTTTACATTCGAATTATTTTGAGTACGAACAAACAGAGTACGGATGAGTACAAAGCTAGTGACTAGCTTTCGAGGTTTATTATATGAATTCTGCGAACAATCAGGTAAAAACAAACCGACTGATACTAACAAAAATCATTAATATAATACCTAAAATCGGGCAATAGCACAAGTTACACGCGATACTTATTTATTCACAGTTATTTACAATAACTGAACAGACGCTTTGTAAAGGGAGTAAACTCTAAGAGAAGCTAGTGCGTACATTAATGGGGGCAGTACGTTTGGGGTTGGAAACTGATACAGTTAAACATACTATGGATTACATTGTATCTATAATGCTACAAGAAGAGGTTATTATGGAAGAAACAAGATGCAGATACCAAATATCAGTCTGCGCAGAAATACATACATACGTCCCTGGCAAAGCATTTCAAAAATAAAAATCATGTATACCCTTACCAAAATACCAGGCTTCCGGCGAACGTTGCGGCAAATTTGCCGCAAACGTTTTGGTGAATTTGCCGCAAACTTTCTTTTGGCAAACTTTTACCATGCAAATGAGTTTGCGGTAAATTTGCCGCAAACAATTTATGCAAATGAAGTTTGCAGCAAATTTGCGACAAACCTAGTTTGCATGGTAAAAGTTTGCCGCAAATTCGCCAAAACCATTCTGGCGAACTTCTCGCAATGTTCTGGCGAGCTTTTGGCAAACTATTTATGCAAATTAGTTTGCGGCGACTTTGCAGCAAACAATTATGCAAATTTGTTTGCGGCAAATTTGCTGCAAACTTTTGGCGCTAAAGTAACAGACTTTTTGTTTTTGAGGAACAAAGGATATATTTTAAAGAAAAGTAAGAAAGGTCTATTAAATTAGCAAAATATCATCTGTTAATAATGATTTATCTTTTCTAAATAATTATAAAGAAAAAATACAAATGCACGAGATTAGTATAATAAAGTATGTCGTTAGTAAATATATTTTATGCTTACATTGGTTTGGAACTCTTTAAATATTTAAGGAACCGTTGTGAAAGCTGATAACTGATTTGCAAAAATTTCCTCTGTGTGCAAATGTCTTAATAAATTTGCAGATTTACTAAATTATTTATTGCAATCTATTGTATCTTATGGTCTTCAGGTGACACATGTCTGAAATAAACAAAGGCTAACCGTATAAAAATCATTCTATTTTTGCATGCGTAATAATGTGAAAACTAACCTTAAATCGCAACATTTATCCACGGAATTAAACACAGTATACTTCGGTTATTTATCCATCTTTTTGTGGAAGTTTTTGTTTAGTAAAGAAACATAAATAATTCATGTTGTTTGGCAGTTTGAAAATGGAGCCAAACTCTATGCAGCCAATAAAAACAAAGAAGTCATGTGATATTGTTCTGGCAATCCCCTGGCGAACAGATAATTAAAAGATCATATGGCGAATGTTTTGGAGAAGAAAATATAGATAAAAGATTCTGGTGACGTTTTGGTGAACAAAATCATGTGATAAAGTTTCTGGCGATGTTATGGCAAACTCTTAATTCAGTAAAGTCTGTGGTGAGTTTGCAGCAAAGTCACCGAAACGTTTGCCGAAAGATCGCCGCTACCGGCGAACTCCTGCAAACATTTATTACTCTGTTCTGGTGAACTAAGATGTTTGCGGCAAATTTGCCGCAAAATTTTCATTTTGGTAAGGGTTAACAGCACGTGAGTTGCCTTGTTTGCACACGATTTTTCTCCCGTTTATACATGGGCGGATCCAGTGAAAAAAGTAGTTTTTATGCAAGAATGTTGAATCATTTATTGATATCCATTTATTTTAAATGTAAACAAGCAGCTTTAGTAAAACATAAATGATACTCACTAATTGTGTTTTATTGCATTTTTTTTCCCACAAAAACTGAGAACAGAACAGAGCATTTTATTTAGGATTTAAACTTTCGTTTCTTATCCATTAACATAATAATTAACACAAATACTAGGTATTTTAATATATAGTAAATGATAATAAAGGATGATGATAGATATACAATATATTAAACTGCATCTAGACTTTTATACGGAAATTCTCACTTACTACATTTGTATATTTCTTAAACAATATTCACGCATATTAACGCTTTTTCAATATATGTTCACACATTGTAAAAAGTTATTCTCTTATTAAGAAATTTAAACATACTAGGTATTCTTATATAATATTGCGGTAAAAGAGTCTTTCTTATATCTTTATACTTATAATCATATAATACAGTATCCTATTGACTCGCCCGGGCCTCTTCAAACTACTTAACAACATTTTTGCTGCTTTCTCGGGAGCAGACACTAACTGTCGAAAAAAAACTTTTAGGCCTTCACAACCCGACCTGCCATGAATGGTTTTTAAGTGTTCAATACAAATACCTGCGCCTGACATTATTTTTAACTTTTGTTCTTGTCATAATGTTTTTTTTTCTTCAAAATTTTCCACCGTTTTCAATGGGGCATTTAAAGCGTATACATCAGTGTCTGTGCTGTGTGCATTGTATTCAGCACCTAAAATATCTTTAACAAGATTTACGTGTTCGTATCCCGTGCCTTACATTTTTATGTCGGGATATTCTTTTTGAAATTAAGTAAGTGTATCCCCAAATCCTTCGACAGTTGGAAGTTCTATTCCGTAGATTTTACAAGAATCCATAAGGATTTTTAAATCAAATACTGTGAAATCATTAATTTTCGTGGGGGACTAACTTTTCGTGGATTTCGTTGTTGAGTCAACCCACGAAATTTAATCCCAAAGAACAAATATAATTTCCATTCATTTTATGTTCAAAAGTTGAAATCCACGAATTCATTTTCCCACGAAATTGCCGTTTTGACCAAAACCACGAAATTTCATGCCCACGAAATTAAATGATTTTACAGTAATACATTGTGTGCAACTAAAATTGATTTTCCGAATGATTTTTTAAAACCCTGAAAGTTTATTAAAGCTAATATGGTATCCGTTGATAATACACATTCAGAGTTATGGAACATATTTTTTCCGCGGATTTTAATATTTGTAATATTTCTAACTGCCTTTGATATGAGACCATTTGACGGATAGTTGTAAGTAAAAGTCATCCCGGATCTGGTGTCATAGAGGCTCGCTGAATCATATTTGCACCGTCTACTGAAAACACTATTATACAGTTACTGACCTATGCTGAGGTCAATATGTGTTTTACGGCCCTGTAAAAGTTATATATACAGGTCTGTAAAAACACATTTTGACCGAAAGTAGTTGTTTGGTTCTTGGCGGCGAACTTTGGAAGACTTTGGAAATAACAGTTCAAATATAAACGTTTTTTAAAAAAGTGTAACCGGGCCGACCAGGGTTAGGAATCAAGAAGATTGCCACGGTTTATTTACATTTATTCGATTGTATCGACGAACATCTCAAAGCATGAAAGCCTGTATGGTACAGAAAAACATACATAAGACTAAATACAAACATTATATTCTATTAATATTAGTGATTCTTTAACAAAATAAAAGAAGATATAAACAATTCTTATTACTTTACCATAATGCCATGTATGCTTGAGTTCATCAAACATTGCTCCTAGTTTTTTTGTTTTTTTTTGTTTTTTTTTAAATATGACATTCAATAAAGGGAGGTAACAATTAAAATAAAATTTAACATTCGTTTTTAATGTGCGATAGAAAAAAATACTTTAACAAAGCGTAAAAAATATATAAGTATATATGACAACTAGAAATGTGTCCATGGGACACAGATGCCCCCACTACATGACATTAAAATGACAATTTTTTCCCAGATCAGGGGCCACAACTCCTACAATACTGAATGAATCCGGATGCGAAACCCCAGGTGCACAACTGCACATGCTGACCAACATTCCTGTAAACATTGGTGACTCTAGGTCAAATACTGTTGGAGCTACGCACGACACAACATTAAAATGACCCATTTTTAACTAAGTCAGTGGCTATAACTCCTACACGACTGAGTGAATCCGGACGCGAAACCCCAGGTGCACAACTGCATATGCTGACCAACATTCCTGTAAACTTTGGTGACTCTAGGTCAAATACTTTTGGAGCTATGCGCGACACAACATTAAAATGACCAATATTTTACTAAGTCAGGGGCCATAACTCCTACATGACTGGATGAATCCGGACGCGAAACCCCAGGTGCACAACTACACATGCTGACCAACATGCCTGTAAAGTTTTGTGACTCTATGTCATATACTTTTGGAGCTAGGCGCGACACAACACTAAAATGACCAATTTTTACAAAGTCAGGGGCCATAACTTCTACATGACTGAATGAATCCGGACGCGAAACCCCAGGTGCACAACTACACATGCTGACCAACATTCCTGTAAAGTTTTGTGACTCTACGTCAAATACTTTTGGAGCTATGCGCGACACAACATTATCGGAAGGACGGACGGACGGACGGAAGGACGCACGGACGGACGGACGGACAAGGGCAAATCTATATGCCCCCCCCCCCCCAAAGTAGGGTCATAAAAATAGAGAATATAATAGTTTGAAGAATATACAAAAACCTTAGGTATTTTTACAAAATACTCAATATATATAAATTCGTGGGTAATTCCTGCATTAGTCAAGTGCAAAATGCCACAATCTTGATGTTAGTTTTCCGGTACGTAATAACGAAATGACTAACTTACAGATTTATCACAAATCTTTAGACATGGATTATCACTGGACAACTATATTGGACAGAATCAGCAGACGGTCAACTCTACCATACGTATCTCGTTGATACATACTAAATCAAGTCGACTCTACTTCGAGTAGGATTGTTGAATTTCCATGAAACTGACGATTTTCTTGGTTCAAAAGCAGCGGTTTCGAGATGTTTTCTGTCTCAGTTTCACTCACTTCCGTTGTGGCAACGGCGCTGGTTTGATAAGAAACGCCTTCCAAGTTTTTACGGAACACTTGCTGTATTTTTTGTCATCTTTTAACTCCAGTCTGCGCCGTTTGAAATCACTCGCTTTTTGTCAAGATTACCGAATCGGACGGCAGTAACTTTTCCCAGCGTTAATTTGTGTTCCTCATTCGCCTATATTGTGAGGAAACATAATGCAAATGCAAATCTATCGACAATAAATGAGCCGCACCTTGAGAAAACCAACACAGTGCGTTTGCGACCAGCATGGCTCCAAACCAGTCTGGTCAGGATCCACGATGTTCGCTAACGGTTTCTGTAATTGCAATAGGCTTTGAAAGCGAACAAAATGGATCCTGACCAGTCCGCTCAGTCTGGTCTTGACCCATGCTGCTGGTCGCAAACGCACTATGTTGGTTTTGTCATGGCGCGGCTCAAATATTGACTTGATTTGACTTGAATTTACTTGATTCTTGTGGATGACGACCTTTCTTGATATTACATAATTTATGAATATCATATGAAGTCTTACTGTGGTCGTTATACAAAACAGAGTCGCTACAATTATATGATAGACACCTTGTTCGTTATGTTTTCATTTTCTGTAGGTCGGTGTCAAATCAAATACATTCTAACTTCCAAATTTCACCTACAGTCAAACCTGTGTTAAAGATTCCATCCGAACAAAGACAACCATGTGAATACAAACCAACAGAGATAAAACAGTGCAATTTTCCTTTAATTTAAAAGAAGCAACATCTGCGAATAACGACTACGGAACTATAATGTCAACAAAGCCTTTTCAGCTTCTTCCGGAAAGTGGTCTTTGTTTACAGGTTTGTCTGTATTTGCAAAATGAAAAAGACGAAACGGAATGTTAGTGGTGTCGGTCGTATGCCAGGGATCTGTATTACTGTTTATATAGAGGATATTACACGAGTGTCTTTTCATATTGAATTTATTAAACGAGTTGAATAAAATGGAAAATACGAGGCTCAATTTTATCCAACGATGGAAAGTCACAAATGTAATATTCTTTTTATCACATGTTAGCCTTTCTTGTCAAAACATCAAAAAAATCGACTTGCTTTTACTATATAAACAAGACAATTTGACCGACGTCGCCTAAACTGTAAATGACGTTGACGTCAAAGCTTTATTACACTAGTGTATTATCATTTTTATTTAATGGCTTTATTACACTCCCGCGACGTCAAACATGTGATAAACATATTTATATATGAAATAAGGATATGAGACAACTTAAGTAATCATAATATCTCAATTTAAGTGATCATGTACGTACCTTGCATATATTATAAATATTTCCTTCATTCTATTACGGAAGCCAAAACTGATAATAATGGGTTTACTCGTAATGAAATATTTGATTTATTAATTGTCTATTTTCGGACAAGTTATATCGATTAAAACCTTAAGAAAAAACTTAAGTGTATTTTTTCCTGTATTTCGATTGACTTCAGAAATAAGTTGGCCGAGACATTTATGCGCTGACTGCAATATTTAAAAAAAAAACGGTCTGATGACGTAACACCGAGTTTAAATCTAATGACAAATTTAATTTGAAACAAGTGTAGCGAAAAATCTTACGCGATGACCCCCATACTTTTTTCCATGAATCATTTTGTTTATAAATGTTGCACAAAATGTGGAAATATGAAAAAAATTCACCGTTTAAAAACATGCTTTTTTCGCTATTTTATCTTACGGACGAGGCAAAATTTTCGGACGTCAGAAAAGGTTTTTGTGGTCGGCTGCACCGAATAATCGTTTTAATTTATTAAAATTCATTGAAAAATGAATTCAGTGATAAAAAAGAATGTCTGTAGAGTGCAATGAACGTTTTACCGGTGAAATCGGATAAACATTGTCAAAATCATTAGCGTTCAACGCTAAAAAGACGTAGATTTACTGTTGCCGTTGCTTCGACGTCAAAACTATATCAGACTTTTATTTTAAAAATGCATCCTTTGAAAGGGGATGCATTATCGTTCAGTTATGCCAAAAATCATCACAATCTGTGATGGTGCCAAAATTCGTGAGGAAAGTTGCGAGCTATGTTAAAACGTTTTTTTCTGTTTTTTCCGGTTTGTCAATTAGCAATATTTCCAATAACAATAAAATTTCACAAAGAACGTTGTTAATAACAGCCGCACGTGAATTTTGTGCAAAACGGCTATTGTGGGACTACTGACTTCACGGTCTATTGATTTCTTAATGTGATATGAAAAACACAAATGATTTATAAATTAAAAGTTTTTTAATAAAAAATACCCCAGTTATAAAACTGGATAGTTTCTTTTGCTGTTTAGTATATGTGAGGAAGAAATTGAAATTTACCTGCAAGCTCTCCTATGCTTTTCTTAACTGTGTTATCCATATTCATTGTTTGTATTTTTCAGAAAAGTAGGAAATGTACACGACTTCTCACTTAACCTAAAGAAAATACAAATAAATGATGCAGAGTCTTTAATCTTAAACAAACGGAAATATACGAACTCGGATTAAAATATTATCAGCGCTAAACAGTACAAATGCTAATTTTACTGCAACTTTGGTATAATTTAAATTACTATTTTACAAAAAAAAAAAAAAAAAAATAGATAATATAAATAAATAAATAAATAAATAAATAAATAAAAACACTAACATATTCAGTTCTACTTTAACTTAGGTAAAATATAAATCACTGTTGAATATATTCAGATTTAACGTACATTTTTCACTTACTTTAATGATAATAAACGACTCATTTAAACGAAACAAACCACTGTTCTTATTTATAGGATATTAAATAGTGTCTTGTTCAACTTTGAGCCCTGATTATTCACATTCCAGGAATAAGATGATTAGAGTGCTATATATAGTATGTTGTCAATTGTCTACGTCATTTTCCTGTATTCATATTTTAAACAAACGAACTGAAAGAATTTCAAAGATGAAAAAATATAACGTAATATTTGGTTGGAAACAGTATTTGGTATTTACAACGAATTTTAAAGTATCGGGCAGAATGCCGCCAAGGCTTTCCGGAAATGACGGAATGTGGCATCAGCTGAGTCGAAATCCTTCTTGATCAGAATGTCCTTAGATTACTTAACCTATCTGGCTAACTGTAAGTTTGCATCATGCAATAAATGATTTTTTTTCTGAGTTTCCTATTATAGGGCATGGAGTGACACCTCGGGTCTTTCTTCATTATTCGAAAAACGACCACTTGACCGTAATTAGTTAATACCGTAATTATTTAATTGTTAAGCGCAATTCCAAAAATCAAGAAAAAAGCAATAGGATGAATATTTCAACCAAGTTGTTATGTCAAAATCAAATTATTTGATAGGCTAGGTTTGAACCAATTAGACATCTAGATTGTTAACAAGCTTAACATCTGCTTTGACCTGGTTACCTAGTTTCTGACCCCACATGACCCAGATTCAAACCTCACCTAGAGGTCATCAAGACAAACATTCTGATCAATTCCCATGAGTTTCAAACTTAAAATTAGGTATCTAGAGTGTTAACCTTTACCTTTGATTTGACCTGGGGACCTAGTTTATGACCCCATATGACCCAGATTCCAACTTGGCCTAAAGATCCTAAAGAATAATTTTACACTGTTATGGTGTGTTACTCAGGTGATCGACCTAGGGCCATCTTGGTCCTCTTGTTTAACGAAACTTCTTTCACTGGTAGTGTTAATAGCCTTTCTACAAAACTGAAAATTATGTTCGACATAATTGCCCTACACTCTCCACCAAAATGGCGACAGTATTCAGAAATGCTGGCCGTCCATTTTTAGCTCACCTGAGCACGAAGTGCCCAAGGTGAGATTTTGTGATCGCCCTGTGTCCGTCGTCAACAATTTGACTGTTAACACTCTAGAGGTCACAATTTTGGCCCAATCTTAATGAAACTGGTCAGAATGTTATCCTCAATAAAATCTTAGAAGAGTTCGATATTAGATCATCTGGGGTCAAAAACTAGGTCACCAGGTCAAATCAAAGGAAAAGCTTGTTAACACTCTACATGCCACATTTTTGACAGTATCTTCATGAAACTTTGCCTGAATGATGATCTTTTGGTCAAGTTCGAATCTGAGTCATGTGGGGTCAAAAACAGGGGCACCAGGTCAACGCAAAGGAAAAGCTTGTTAACCCTGTAGAGGCCACATTTATGACTATATCTTAATGAAACTTGGTCAAAATATTATGTTTACCTAGTGATTTTATGGAGACAAATAAAATTGGTAAAACAAACGCGGCCTTTTGCAAGGGAAACAAGCAGTTTCTTTGATTTAACCTAGTGAGCTAGTTTTACCCCATATGACCCAGATTTAAACTTGTCCAAAATTTTATGAAAATATTCTGATAACGTTTCGGGAAGATTGGAGCGAAAAATCAAAGGCCTGAAGGGCCTGAGTCGGCTAATGATTGATGTACTGACAGTATAGTCTACCAGTTTCAGTTTGTTTTTAGTTTTTTTCTTAAAATTTCATAACACAGCTCGATATTTACCCAAAATATTATATCCGGATACGATTACACTTTTCTCCAGTTTTAACAATATATCTTACAAATTGTGATGATACGGAGACATTTAGCAGCAATTGGCAGTATCTGACATTGAAGTTTACGGTTAAATTACCTCTTATTTAAATCTTTTCATAAAAAAGTTGTTTCGTTTCGTGAAAGCAGCCAAACATAGACGATCTACTTTCGATTTCAAAAACTACAAGAAAATACAATTTAATGTTTCACCGATTTGCTTATTTCTCGAAAAATAAGAATTAAAATCATTTTTAATATCAGTAGTAACTAAACAAACCAGTAAGAGCTTCTTCTTCCGATAATTTATCCGTTTACTGACTGCAAAATTCAACCCACGCAAAGTTTATAGAAATCATACGATGCGTGTATACGTTCAATGTGGGAGAATTAAGGCTGATCGGCTATGTTACCTAACGCATCCAGACGATTCAGATTTTGTTTTTAAAAAAGCATTGTGTGCGTTTCTGTAATTTTATATACGTTTTTATACGCTTAGAAATTATTAGACATGCGTATTTGCATTATTTCTATACGTAATTTACGCTAATACGCATCTTATCTGGAGCCCTGTCCAGGAACTATTTTTTGTCTTTCGCTGGATGTTACGCAAGCTTTGTAAGCCTGCGCAATTCTTAAAATGCACATTTATGCTTAATGAGTTACATTCGAGTATTGCACAATTACAAGTTATAAATATGACAGATTACATCGTATATTGGTCATAGCAAAGGGAATTGACACAACTTAACTTCATTCATGCAGTGAACTGTTTGAAATTTGAGAAATCTAATGGAACAACATCCCTTCACGTGTTATTCGGTCCATTTAGAGAATCGCTGAACAGCCTTTAGCCGACTCAAAAATGGCCTCCAGCGTGTATACAAGCTTTTCCTTTGATTTGACCTATTTAGTTTTTGTCTCCACGTGACCCATTTTTGAAATCATCTAAGACTTCATGATAAACATTCTGAGCAAGTTTTATCAAGATAGAATCAAAAATGCGCTCCATAGTGTGTAAACAAGCTTATTCTTTGATTTGACCTGGTGATCTAGTTTTTGACCCTACAAGACTAAGAAAAAAAAATCTTCCGAGATTTCATGCAGAAAAATATTCTGACCAAGTTTCATGCACATCAAATAAAAAATGCAGCCTCTATTGCATGCATAAGGTATTCTTTGATTTTAACAAGTGACCTAGTTTTTGACACCAGATGATCCAGATTCGACCTTTTGACCAAGTTTCATGAAGATAGGGTCATAAACATGGCCTCTGGAGTGTTCACAAGCTGTTTCTTTTACTTGACAGGATGATTAAGTTTTTGACCCTATATGAGTATGACCCAATTTAAAGGTCTAGAGCTCATCAACACAAACATTCTGACCAATTCTCGAGTTTCAAACTTAATTTGTGGTTTCTAGAAGGTTAAGATTTTCCTTGGATCTGGACTACTGACCTAGTTTTTGACCACACATAATCCAGTTTCAAACTTGACCTAGAGATCATCAAGACAAAAATTCTGACCAATTTTCATAGACTGAGTCACAACTGTGGCTTCCAGTGTGTTCACAAGCTTTTCCTTTGATTTAACAGTGTGATCAACATGACCCAGATTAAAACTTGACCAAAGATCATGAAGACATACATTCTGACCATGTTTCATACAACTTGAGTAACAACTATGGCCTCTAGAGTGTTCACAAGCTTTTCCTTTGATCTGGCCTGGTAACCTAGTTTTTTATCCCACATGAATCAGTTTCAAATTTGACCTAGAAATCATCAAGACAACCAGTCTGACCAGGTTTCATAAAGACTGAGTCACAACTGTCGCCTCTAGAGTGTTCACAAACTGTTCCTATGATTTGGCCTACTGACCTAGAGTTTGATCCCACTTGACCCAGTTTAAATCTTGACCTAGAGATCATCAAGACAACCATTCTCATCAAGTTTTATAAAGACTGAGTTACAACTGTGGCCTCTAGAGTGTTCACAAGTTTTTCCTTTGATTTGACCAAGTGACCTAGTATTTGAGCCCACATAACCCAGATTCGAACTTGACCTAGAAATCATGAAGAAATTCTGAACAAGTTTTGTAAAGATTGGTTCACAACTGTGGCCTCTAGTGTTCACAAGGCAAATGTCGACAGACGATGCACACTAACGGTCACCAGACAATGACCGGACACAATACCTCATCTTGAGCACTTTGTGCTCAGGTGAGCTAAAAAGCCGCCATTTAGACTTTTTCGCAACTGCCTTATGAAGTTCTTTAATTATATCTTTACTACATTTTTTGTACTTACATATTATAATACTTAGTGTTACCTAAATATCCACTACCGGCCTGTAACAAGTGCCGTATTCAGAGGAGCAGGGAAACCATCTTTTCTCTTCTGGTAGTCAGTTGGTTTGTTGTGTCTCCACATCATGGTTTTTATCATAATTTTGGTAGAAAATATCACAAACAGAGAGAAAATCGGAAAGGAGAGAGGGAGACAGACAGAGAGACAAGATGACTTAGTTAAAGGTATAGTCTGGAGAACAAACAGATACAGTCCAGAAAACATAGTTAAAGGTTTAGTCTAGAAAACATGAATAAAGGTGTAGTTAAGGTATTAGGCCCATAATAGAGTACCTCCTTTTTGAAGGGTATTCAATTCCTACCACAAGCCTACTTTGACTGCAATTTTCAGGGGGGCGTAGGTTCAAGCCCCACTGGGACCAAATTTGTTTTCCCTTATTTTCCTTTTTTTCTAGTAAGTTTTTACTTCTTTCAAGACTTGTTGTTGATTTATTGTACACAAATGGAAAAAAAAGGGATTTTTAAGCGATTTCTTGCTGTTCAAAGTGAATTTACCTCTGAAACAGAAGGGGTAGAGTTAGACATCTCTAAAAATACTGAGTTACATACGGTAAAAGTTCTCAATTTTGCCTTCATTCTTTAGATTACATATTGTGGAAGAAATGTAGGTAGGTTTTACTTCTGCCCCAAGGTTATTTTTGAATGAAGTGAGCAAAATTCAAAACAGACCCGTATGATTCGACCTTAATTTTTCAATGTTGGAGTTACAATTTTGTCTCCTTAAATCCGTTTACTCGAGGCACCCTACCAAAAATGATTTTGACAGTTTTTTATTTTAAGTTTTATAATTGTTTACCAATAGTTTGATGTTTCTTTCATAAAAAATAATTTTATAATGAATTCTCTGCAAACGTTTTGGATAAAGGCCACCACTTTTAAATTTATCTCTACTTGAGCTTGAGGAAATACCATAAATTACACAAAATTTATAAAAAAAAACGGCACGGTAAAAGTTTTTAAAAATTTGCAACTAAGTGCGAAGCACGGTCAACTGTAAGAATATACCCAGCAAATGCCATTTTTTAAACATTACTATTAGGGGCCTAATACCTTAAGAGAAAATAACAGTAAAGTCTACAGAACATACATAAAAGTGTGTACTCTACAGAACATAAAATAAAGTTTAGAGAACTTCAGGTTACAGTCAGAACACATAGGAACAGTCAAGAGAACATTAAGGTACATTCAAGAAAACATTCATAAAGATATAGACAAGAGAACATAATGGAACAGTGTTGAGAGCATACGGGAATAATTTAAAGAATTTTCGTAAAGGTGAAGTCAAGAGGATATAAATCAATAGTTTAGAGAATTTAAAGGTATCATTTAGTAAACATACATAAATTGAACAAAAAAGTAAAGTCTACAGAACTGAAGGGTATAGTCTACAGAACTTAAAGGTAAAGTCTACAGAACTGAAAGGTATAGTCTAGAGAACTTAAAGGTAGTCTACAGAACTGAAAGGTAAAGTCTAGAGAACTGAAAGGTATAGTCTTGAGAACTTAAAGGTAAAGTCTACAGAACTGAAAGGTATAGTCTAGAGAACTTAAAGGTAAAGTCTACAGAACTGAAAGGTATAGTCTAGAGAACTTAAAGGTATAGTCTACAGAACTTAAAGGTAAAGTCTACAGAACTGAAAGGTATAGTCTAGAGAACTTAAAGGTAAAGTCTACAGAACTGAAAGGTAAAGTCTAGAGAACTGAAAGGTATAGTCTTGAGAACTGAAAGGTAAAGTCTAGAGAACTGAAAGGTAAAGTCTACAGAACTGAAAGGTAAAGTCTACAGAACTGAAAGGTATAATCTACAGAACTGAAAGGTAAAGTCTACAGAACTGAATAGTAAAGTCTACAGAACTGAAAGGTATAGTCTAGAGAATATACATGAAAGTACAATTTAGGTTCTTATATTCTGTACATTGTCTCACCGCCACCTACCAACATGCCCAGTCTGGAGTCAATACCTTGACTAATTATTAAATTATGCTCCAATACAATACATGATGCACAGTCTTAACCTTTTACATCGTTTATGTCTTTGTGATCTTGAACTTTAATCTATTGACCTAGTAAATATGCTGTGAAGATTGTAACACTCCAAGCTGTATGAGAAGTTTGAAGTCAACACCTTAAATATTATTATTATCATTATACCATACTTATATAGCACTCTTTTTCATACAAAATATGCATGTTCAAAAGTGCTTTACAAAAACATAAAGAACACATACATACATATACATGCATGTAAATATATTGGCAAAAGATTAAAAGGAACAGTAATTAAAACAAGATCATCCATAAAATATGTTCAACCTTAAATTACATTATGACAGCAATGATCCCTTTCTCAACACGAAACAAACCTGTCATGTTTTGGATTTAATGCCATTTTCAACAGTATTTCAAATTTTGTTATTTTATATTCCATGTGTGAAAGAGATGCGTTTTTAAATGCAGACAGTGAGCTTGAATCTCTGATGCTTGCTGGGAGGGCATTCCAAAGCTTTGGAGCTGCGTGCTTGAAACTTCTGCCACCATACTTTACTGTTCGACTACTCGGTACAACCAAAGACACAGGGCCATTTGCTGACCATAAGTCTCTACGAGGCTTGTACATGTCCAGCATAATGTACTTTGGAGGTTAATTGTGCATGGCTTTATATGCGAGTATCAAGATTTTGAACTCAATGCAGTGCTGAACCGGAAGCCAATGCAACTCCTTCAATACCGGCGTGATTTGATCGTATTGTGGACTCTAAATAGTTATGAAGTAATGCTACATTCACAATAATTAACAGATTGAAGCATATGCCATCACAGTATACCTCTATTTTTCTAAAAAAGTGTATATAAATTAAACATACTGTGAATACAACCAGTGGTACAAATTTACATGTCTTTGAAAGGCATTCTAATAAACTAGAGCTGCTTTTGAGAACAGCGCATGTTTCCCACAACTGTCTAATCATCTGAATAGTAGTATATGAGTCAACCATGCACCAAGACCTAAACTGCCTTATCAAACTTTGAGTGCTTTGATTATATAACAAGAGGGTCATGATGACCCTGGATCGCTCACCTGAGTAATATGAGCTACATGTTTCAAATGTCAAACTGATGATAAAATATTAAGAAAGTCAGTTGGTCACATTCATGGTCAATGAAATTCAGTTTTATGATTTGTGTGCAAAACTGTGTATGTCATCAAAATTTCAAGGCTGTATCTTAAAAAACAAGAAAGTAGGTCAGTAGGTCAAGGTCACAGTCAAGTGACATCATATTACTTGGGGTCATCAGGTAGTTATAATTCAACAGTCTTGGAAATAGGATCAGATGATTTTTTAAGTATTTTCCTATATAACTCACATAATAACTAAGTGACCCTAGGGCGGGACCTCTTTTAATCCCAGGGGCATAATTTGAACAATTTTGGTAGAGGACTACGAGACAATGCATCATACCAAATATCAAAAGCCTAGGTCGTATGGTTTCAGACAAGAAGATTTTTAAAGCTTTTTCATATATAAGTCTATATAAAACTTGGGACCCCCAGGGCAGGACCTCTTTTCACCCAAGGGGTACAATTTGAACAATTTTAGTTGAGGTCCATAAGACAATACTACAAACCAAATATCAAAGGTCTAAGTGTTGTGGTTTCAGACAAGAAGATTTTTAAACTTGTTTTCCTATATAAGTCTATGTAAAACCTAGGACCCCGGGGGCCACATTTGACCCTAGGAGAATAATTTGAACAGTCTTGGTAGAGGACCACTAGATGATGCTACATATCAAATATCAAAGCCCTAGGCCATGTGGTTTTGTATAAGAAGATTTTCAAAGTTTTCCCTTTATAAGTCTATATAAACCATGTGTCCCCTGGGGCGAGGCCATATTTGACCCTAGGGGGATAATTTAAATATTCTTGGTAGAGGACCACTAGATGATGCTACACACCATATATCAAAGCCCTAGGTCCTGTGGTTTTGTACAAGAAGATTTTTAAAGTTTTTCTTTTCGGTTGCCATGGCAACCAGAGTTCTGCATGGAGTTCAATTCTTGAACAATTTTGAAAGGGGGCCACTCAAGGATCATTTGGTTTGGTGTAATTCTGCCCAGTGGTTTTCAAGAAGATTTTTTTAGAAATTGTTGACGCACGACGGACAACGCACGATGGAAGACGCATGACGAACATCAATCGGTCACAACAGCTCACCTTGTCACTTTGTGACAGGTGAGCTAAAAACAAGCTTGAAGGGCTATAATTCCTAAGTGCCTGGACCAATCTGGCTAGTTATCGAACCTAGCCGAAGACTTACTGGCAAACAAATTTTGTTCAAGTTTGGTGAAGATCGCGTGACAAATGTTCAACCTAGATTGTGGACAAGATTTTTGACAGACAGACCAACACACAGACAGGAGTAAATCAATATGTCTCCCACACCACTTTGTGGTGGGAGACATAATTACCAAAGATATTGTGCAGAATGGAGTGAATGATATTTGTAACACTAACAAGAGCATTGATGCATTCAGCAATTGCACAAGGAACAGAAATTATTTGGTCACTGTGCACTGGACTTTTGACATACTGACCTCATATCAATAATTATGGGTCATTTACCAGTCATGAGTAAACTCTGTATCAAATGTGATCTTAAACCGAAGCATTCTCTAGTTATTTGACAAAAAGTTCTACTGTTCCGGGTCAATGTGACCTTGACCTTTGACCTACTGACCTCAAAATCAATAGTAGTCATCTCCTGGTCATGATCAAACTCCCTATTAAGTTTTAGTGATCTTAAGCCAAATCTTTCTCAAGTTATCATCCGGAAACAGTTTAACTGTTCCCCGTCACTATGACCTTAACCTTTGAATTCAAAATCATTAGGGGTCATCTGCAGCTTATGATCAACATCCCTATAAAGTTTAGTGATCCTATGCCCATGTGTTCTCAAGTTATCGTCCAGAAAAGGTTTATTTGTTGGGGGTCACTGTGACCTTTGACCTACTGACCTAAAAACCAATAGGGATCATCTGCTGGTCATAATCAACCTCCCAGTGTCAACAGGGGTCATCTGCTGATCATTATCAACTTTAATAATCATTAGGCACAAGTGTTTTCAAGTTATCGTCCAGAAACAGTTTACCTGTTCCAGGTCACTGTGACCTTGACCTTTGACCTATTGACCTCAAAATCAATAGGGGTCATCTGCTGGTCATGACCAACCTACCATTCAACTTCATGATCCTAGACCATAGTGTTCTTGAGTTATCATCTGGAAACAGATTGGTCCACGGACAGACCAGCATCTGCAAAACAATATATCCCATCTTCTTTGAAGGGTGGCATAATGACAAGGATGAAAATCAACACAGACTGTTCTTCCTTTTTTCTATTGCTTTTTTTTTGCTCTCTTCATCAGTTTTTTTCCTGTTGAACGTTTTTCAGGTCAATTATAAAAATATATCAACAAACATATGTCGGGGAACATTATGTGTTTCGATTTGAAATAAACGAACGATATAACAAGAAATGCCAAACGTTCTGTTGTCCCGTGTGCTAATGAGAGAAATTAATGACTAATGAAGTGACGGGTCTCTTTTATAATAAACAGGTCTATAGAAACTAAATTTGAAAACCAACCTCAGTGTCATCACTATGTTTATATATATATATATATATACATACAGACGGATGGAAACAAATACTCCAAATCCCAGAGTATAAATTGACTATAAATTATCGGAAAACAAATGGATGCAGTTAGTCACCTTAAACTACTTTCTAAAAATAACGTCCTTGTTATGTTTCAATTTCATTTTCTGTAACTTAATTTAGTAAACAATACGTAGGAATGCAGTGTTTTTGTATTGACTACATATATTCATGACGTTGTTTATTTCATATCATATTTGTTGACTTTCTGATGAAGACTTAATAAATAGTCGAAACGTTGAATGAAAATGGAGTTAGCCTTGTAATTCTCCTGTTCTCTGTATTGACTACATGGCATACATGATAAAATATTTTAACTCTACTTGTAGAGATGATGAAGTGCAATCTATTTAGTTTATACTAATCTATGTTATTAGGATGATTGTGATTAAAGCTTCAAACTTATCTGAACCACTCTCGAGTCTGCTTCCTGGAAAACCCAATACAGGTGTCATATGAGAAGGTGTTTTCCTGACCCCAGTAGGGCTCGAACCCACGACCCCCGGAGCATAATGTATTCGAAGTCTAAGTGATTTGTTTTAGATACTCCTAAAATATATATAGCTGTGGCCAACAAATCTAAAATCTATATAGCTGTGGTCAAACTATACAGTTGTGATCAAATCTATATAGCTGTGGCCAAATCTAAATAGCTGTGGTCAAACTATACAGCTGTGATCAAATCTATATAGCTGTGGCCAAATCTAAATAGCTGTGGTCAAACTATACAGCTGTTGCCAAATCTATATAGCTGTGGCCAAATCTATAAATCTGTGGTCAAATCTATATAGCTTTGGTCAAATATATACAGCTGTTGCCAAACCTATACAGCTACGGTTAAATCTATATAAAACCTTAAAAAAATTACTTATGTTAGTTTGCATCATGCAATAATAAATAATTTTCTCTAAGTTTCCTATTATAGAGCATGGAGTGACACCTCGGGTCTTTTTTCATTATTCGAAAAAACTGGGAAATGACCACGTGACCGTAATTAGTTAATACCGTAATTATTTAATTGTTAAGTGCAATCCAAAAAATCTAGAAAAAAGCAATAGGATGAATATTTCAACCAAGTTGTTATGCCAAAATCAAACTATTTGATAACAAGATAGCAAGGAGAGGGGACAAACAAAACAATGGACGGTCAGCATTTCTGAATACTTTCGCTATTTTGGTAGGGTGGGGGGGGGGGGGGGGGGGGGCGCAATTATGTCTAACATAATTTTCCGTTTTGCAGAAAGGCTATTAACACTAGTGACAACTGTGGCCTCTAGATTGTTCACAAACTTTTTCTTTGATTTGACCTTGTTACCTAGGTTTTGACCCACATGACCCATATTAGAACTTGAACTAGAGATCATGAAGACAAATATTTTGACCAAGTTTCATAAAGACTGGGTCACAACTGTGGCCTCTTGAGTGTTCACAAGTGTTTCCTTTGATTTGACCAAGTGACCTAGTATTTGTGCCCACATAACCCAGATTCAAACTTGCTCTAGAGATCATCAAGAAATTCTGACCAAATTTCATTAAGATTGGTTCAGAAACTGTGGCCTCTAGTGTTCACAAGGCAAATCTCGACGGACGATGCATGCCAACGGACACCAGACAATGACCGGTCACAATACCTGATCTTGTGCACTTTGTGCTCAGGTGAGCTAAAAAAAAACGTTAGCCGCCATGTAGGCTATTTCGCAATTGCCTTATGAAGTTCTAATCATATTTTACTACATTTTATTTTTTTGTATTTACATATGATAATACTTAAATAGTGTTACCTAAATATCCACTCCCAGCCTGTAACAAGTGCTATAATCAGAGGAGCAGGAAAACCATCTTTTCTCTTCTGGCAGTCAGTTGGTTTGTTGTGACTCCACATCATGGTTTTTATCATAATTTTGGTAGGGAATATCACAAACAGAGAGAAAACCGGAGAAGAGAGAGGGAGACAGACAGAGAGACAAGACGACTTAATCAAAGGTATAGGAAGAACAAAGAGATACAGTCCACAAAACATATTTAAAGGTTTAGTCTAGAAAACATGAATAAAGGAGTAGTTTAGAGAACAGAATAGTAAAGTCTACAGAACATACATATAGTCTAGTGAACAAAATGGTGTAGTCTACAGAACATAAAATAAAGTTTAGAGAACTTCAGGTTACAGTCAGAATAACACGTAGGAACAGTCAAGAGAACATTAAGATACATTCAAGAGAACATTCATAAAGATATAGACGAGAGAACATAATGGAAGTGTTGAGAGCATAAGGGAATAATTTAAAGAATTTTCGTAAAGGTGAAGTCAAGAGGATATAAAGCAATAGTCTAGAGAATTTAAAGGTATCATTTAGTAAACATACATAAATTGAACAAAAAGGTATAGTCTACAGAACTGAAAGGTAAAGTCTACAGAACTGAAAGGTATAGTCTAGAGAATATACATGAAAGTATGGTTTATGTTCTTGTATTCTGTACATCGTCTCATCGCCACCTACCAACAACCCCAGTCTGGAGTCAATACCTTGCCTAATTATTAAATTATGCTCCAATACAATATATGATGGACAAGCTTAACCTTTTACATCGTTTGTGACCATGAACTTCAATCTACTGACCTAGTAAATATGCTGGGCAAATTGTAACACTACAAGCTACCTATATGAGAAAACTGAAGTCAATACCTTAAATATTATTATTATTATACCACACTTATATAGCACTCTTTTCATACAAAATAAATACGTTCAAAAGTGCTTTACAAAAACATAAAGAACACATACATACATACACACACATGTAAATATGTTGGTAAAAGATTAAAAGGAACAGTAATTAAAACAAGATCATCCATAAAATATGTTCAACGTTAAATTACATTATGAGAGCAATCCCTTTCTCAACACGAAACAAACATGGCATGGTTTGTTTTGGGTTTAACGCAATTTTCAACAGTATTTCAAATTTTGTTATTTTATATAACTTGTGAAAGAGAGGCGTTTTCAAAGAATTTTTTAAATGCGGACAGTGAGCTTGAATCTCTGATGCTTGCTAGGAGGGCATTCTAAAGCTTTGGAGCTGCGTGCTTGAAACTTCTGTCACCAAACTTTACTGTTCGACTCCTCGGTACAACCAAAGGGCCACTTGCCGACCTTAAGTCTCTACGAGACTTGTACATGTCCAGCATATCGACAATGTACTTGGGAGATTCATTGTGCATGGCTTTGTATGCGAGTGTCAAGATTTTGAACTCAATGCGGTGCTGAACCGGAATCTAATGCAACTCTTTCAATACCGGCGTGATGTGATCGAATCGTGGTGTCTAAATCGTTATGAAGTTATGCTACATTCACAATAATCAACAGATTGAAGCATTTGCCATCACAGTATATCTCTATTTTTCTAAAAAAGTGTATATAAATTAAACATACTATGATTTACATGTCTTTGAAAGGCAATCTAATAGCTTTTGAGAACAGTGCATGTCTCCCACAACTGTCTAATCATCTGAATAGTAGTATATGGGTCAACCATGCACCAAGACCTCAACTGCCTCATCAGACTTTGAGTGCTTTGATTATAAAAAACAAGAGTACCATGATGGTCCTGAATCGCTCACCTGTTCCCACATGATCCAGTTTTGAGTATGACGTCGTTTTTCTATTATTTGACATAGTGACCTAGTTTTTGAGCTCATGTGACCCAGTTTTGAGCTTGACCTAGATATTATCAAGATAAAATTCTGACCAATTTTCATGAAGATCCATTGAAAAATATGGTCTCTAGAGAAGTCACAAGGTTTTTCTATTATTTGACCTATTGATCTAGTTTTTTAAGGCACGTGACCCAGTTTCAAACTTGACCTAGATATCATCAAGGTGATTATTCTGACCAATTTTCATGAAGATCCATTCAAGGGTATGGCCTCTAGAGAGGTCACAAGGTTTTTCTATTTCAAGACCTACTGACCTAGTTTTTGATCGCAGTTGACCCAGTTTCAAACTTGATCTAGATATCATCAAGATAAATATTCAGACCAACTTTCATACAGATCCCATGAAAAATATAGCCTCTAGAGAAGTCACAACGTTTTTTCATTATTTGACCTACTGACCTATTTTTTGAAGGCACGTGACCCACTTTCGAACTTGACCTAGATATCATCAAGATGAACATTCTGACCAATTTTTATGGAGATCCATTCACAAGTATGGCCTCTAGAGAGGTCACAAGGTTTTTCTATTTTTAGACCTACTGACCTAGTTTTTGACCGCACATGACCCTGTTTCGAACTTGACCTAGATATCATCAAGATAAACATTCAGACCAACTTTCATGAAGATCCATTGAAAAATATGGCCTTTAGAGAGGTCACAAGGTTTTTCTATTATTTGACCTACTGACCTAGTTTTTGACCGCATGTGACCCACTTTCGAACTTGACCTAGATATAATCAAGATGAAAATTCAGGCCAACTTTCATACAGATCCCATCGAAAATATGGCCTCTAGAGAGGTCACAAGGTTTTTCTATTCTTTGACCTACTGACCTAGTTTTTAAAGGCACGTGACCCACTTTCGAACTTGACTTAGATATCATCAAGGTGAACATTCTGACCAATTTTCATGAAGATTTCATGAAATATATGGCCTCTAGAGAGGTCACAATGTTTTTCTATTTTTAGACCTACTGACCTAGTTTTTGACAGCACGTGACCCAGTTTCGAAACTGACCTAGATATCATCAAGGTGAACGTTCTTACCAATTTTCATGAAGATCTTGTGAAATATATGGCCTCTAGAAAGGTCACAAGGTTTTTCTATTTTTAGACCTACTGACCTAGTTTTTGAAGGCAAGTAACCCAGTTTCGAACTTAACCTAGATATCATTAAGGTGAACATTCTGACCAATTTTCATGAAGATCCATTGAAAATTATGGCCTCTAAAGAGGTCACAAGGTTTTTCTATTTTTAGACCTACTGACCTAGTTTTTGACCGCACGTGACCCGGTTTCGAATTTGACCTAGATATCATCAAGATGAACATTCAGACCAACTTTCATACAGATCCCATGAAAAATATGGCCTTTAGAGAGGTCACAAGGTTTTTCTATTATTTGACCTACTGACCTAATTTTTGAAGGCACATGACCCAGTTTCAAACTTGACCTAGATATCATCAAGGTGAACATTCTGACCAATTTTCATGAAGATCTTGTGAAATATATGGCCTCTAGAGAGGTCACAAGGTTTTTCTATTTTTAGACCTACTGACCTAGTTTTTGAAGGCACGTGACCCAGTTTCGAACTTGACCTAGATATCATCAAGGTGAATGTTCTGACCAATTTTCATGAAGATCTTGTGAAATATATGGCCTCTAGAGAGGTCACAAGGTTTTTCTATTTTTAGACCTACTGACCTAGTTTTTGAAGGCACGTGACCCAGTTTGGAACTTAACCTAGATATCATCAAGGTGAACATTCTGACCAATGTTCATGAAGATCCATTGAAAATTATGGCCTCTAGAGAGGTCACAAGGTTTTTCTATTTTTAGACCTACTGACCTAGTTTTTGATGGCACGTGACCCAGTTTCGAACTTGACCTAGATATCATCAAGGTGAACATTCTGACCAAATTTCATAAAGATCCCATGAAAAATGTAACCTCTAGAGTGGTCACAAGGAAAAGTTTACGGACGCACGGACGGACGACGGACACCGCGCGATCACAAAAGCTCACCTTGTCACTTTGTGACAGGTGAGCTAAAAACAAGTTTTAAGGGCTATAATTCCTAAGTGCCTGGACCGATTTGGCTAGTTATCAAACTTGGCCGAAGACTTACTGGCAAACAAATTTTGTTCAAGTTTGGTGAAGATCACATGTCAAACGTTCAACCTAGTTTGTGGACAAAATTTTTGCCAGAAAGACCACCACACAGACAGGAGTAAATCAAATGGGTCTCCCATACCACTTTGTGGTTGGAGACATAATTACCAAAGATATTGTGCAGAATGGATTGAATGATATTTATAACACTAACAAGAGCATTGATGCATTCAGTAATTGCACAAGGAACAGAAATTATTTGGTCACTGTGCACTGGACGTTTGACATATTGACCTCAATTCAATAATTATGGGTCATTTACCAGTCATGAGTAAACTCTGTATCAAATGTGATCTTAGACCAAAGCATTCTTTAGTTATTTGACAAAATCGTTCTACTGTTCTGGGTCAATGTGACCTTGACCTTTGACATACTGACCTAAAAATCAATAGTAGTAATTTCCTGGTCATGATCAACCTCCTTATTAAGTTTAGTGATCTTAAGCCAAATCCTTCTTAAGGTGGCAGGGGAGCGGTTTCGTAGTTTGGCCCCGGTCGATTTTCTGTATAAACAGGACAGGGTAGATATAAAGGCATATCTATCTTACTGGTTATTTATCATTATTAATTCTTTAATATATCTGGGGAATGAGGAACGGTTAATGATTCTACACGGCGGGTGTTTTAAAATTCCTAGCTCCGTACTTCCGGTTGTGGCTAAAACATAAACATCAGAACAAAAAGTCGGCCAGACGCTCGGCTGTCATCCATCCACCTTTTTTCCAAGTGAAAATTAGGGAAATAAAGTGGTGGTTGGGAGACACATTCCACACCACCTGGGTATGCATCTATGTTCGCACTATACATATATGCTACGAAATTGGATTTAAAAATACAAAATGGATGAATGGCAGAGTTCAAAGTGAGGCCCGGTTAGGCTAATTTTGGTCTATAAAATTTGGGTGATTTGGCCAATTTTCACTACATCTGGCATGGAAAGCGACAGTTGCATAGGACCGGAGAGTCGTCTTTATGTAGTCTATAGTATCTGCAATAGTCCATAGTAGTTTCAAAGAAAAATAAGCAAAAACGAGATTTCTATGGATATTTCAACACTGGTATCCACACGTCAATGTAGAATTCGCGAATCTGCACTCCCCTGCCACCTTAAGTTATCATCCGGAAACAGTTTAACTGTTCCTCGTCACTATGAACTTAACCTTTGAATTCAAAATCATTTGGGGATATCTGCTGGTCATGATCAACATCCCTATAAAGTTTAGTGATCCTATGCCCATGTGTTCTCAAGTTACTGTCCAGAAAAGGTTTATTTGTTGGGGGTCACTGTGACCTTTGACCTACTGACCTAAAAACCAAATGGGATCATCTGCTGGTCATAATCAACCTCCCTGTCAACAGGGATCATCTGATGGTCATGATCAACCTGCTTATCAACTTTAATGATCATTAGGCACAAGTGTTCTCAAGTTATCGTCCAGAAACAGTTCACCTGTTCAAGGTCACTGTGACCTTGACCTTTGACCTACTGACCTCAAAATTCATAGGGGTCATCTGCTGGTCATGATCAACCCACCTATCAACTTTGATGATCCTAGACCGAAGCGTTCTTGAGTTATCTTCTGGAAACTGATTGGTCCACGGACAGATAGACAAACATCTGCAAAACAATATACCCCACCTTCTCAAAGGGTGGCATAATGACAATGATGAAAATCAACACAGACTGTTCTTCCTTTTTTCTATTGCTTTTTTTCGTTCCCTTTATCAGTTTTTTCCTGTTACATATACATTCAATGTCAAACTTGACTGAAATGAACATGTTAAACTATTGTAAGCAAACACCTTAAATGGTGAAATTGTACCAACTCTCATTAAGGTTTCTGACACTCCAACTGAAAATTCTGGTGAAGATCTGTTTTTCTTACTAAGAAAATTTGAGTTTTATTACATGGTTTTCAGTGAATTATCCAAATATATTTTTCACTAGTAAGACACTATAGAATGGGTAAATTTAGTCAAAACATGAAATAAAAAGAATATCTGTTTGTTTTTATATTTAAGATTGAAATGTCTTTCACCCTTAAACATTATCTTAAAATTTCACTCATGGCTATGCATATCATAAAAAAAAATGCATTTGGTTTTTACTCGTGAAAGATATTTTAATCTAACTGTGAAAAAACAAATATCCTCTATTTATGCAGGTTGTTAATTGAATGTTTGTATTTAAAATTAAGATAGTAACTCCATTCTAGACCTCCAATAACTGGTACAACAAGAGCTGTCCGTAAGACAGCGCGCTCAACTTTTCTCAGTGCTTGACTCTGAATTAAGAGCTTTGCCATTAAAAAAATTCTAAGTTAAAAAGGGACATAACTTTGTCGAAATTCAAACAGAGATATGGGAATTGCGTCTCCTGGTGTAGACTTTGATAGTAAATAACTATTTTGAGATTCAAGTCAAAAGCTTTAAAAGTAACAGAGATATTTGACTTTTAACAAAAAATTCTAAGTTAAAAAGGGGCATAATTCTGTCAAAAGTCAAATCAGAGTTATGGATATTGTTTCTCCTGGTGTAGACTTTGATGGTAAATAAGTATTTTAAGTTTCAAGTCAAAAGCTTTGATAGTAACAGAGATATTTGACTTTATCAAAAACTTTAACCAAAAATTCTAAGTTAAAAAGGGGCATAATTCTGTTAAAATTCAAACCAGAGTTATGGGAGTTGTGTCTCTTGGTGCAGACTTTGATTGTAAATAACTATTTTGAGTTTCAAGTCAAAAGTTTTAATAGTAACAGAGACATTTGACTTTATCAAATTAAAAAAAAAATCTAAGTTAAACAAGAGGGCCATGATGGCCCTATATCGCTCACCTGTTATCATTGCACTTGAGGACAAGAAGGTCCTCAGAAAAAATATCTAAGTCCAAAGGACAGGAACAACAAAGGAAAGAAATTTAACCAAAAAGAAAAACAAAATTCTTACAAGGTATAGATATGTCAAAATACACCTAAAAATTGGAGGTACCATCCATGTTGTACCACAGAAAAGTGGTCTCGGTTTTTCCCTACGGCCAATAATAAAAAAGTTACTAAAAATAGGCTATTTATAGTAACGTAAAAGGGAAGTAATTCAAAAGAAAATTATTTTAAGTTAACAAAAGAAGGATCTGCCAAATAAATCTGTTAACATAAATGAAATTTCAGATCAGTATCTTCATTAGTTACGGAGATATACCCATTTTAATTACAAAAATAAAGGGAGGTAATTTGAGATAAAATCAGTCCATAGTTATCTACCCTGATTGGCTCGGTCCAACTAATGACAATAATGAAATTTCAAATAAGTCCTGTAAGTACTTACTGATAAAATCCATTTTGACTACAATCAGGGGAGGTAATCAGATATAAAATAACTCTGGAAACTACGAATGGATCTGATTTGTCATGGAATCCAAGATTTATTGTTGTTGAAGATATTTTGGAAGTTTGTATCAAATAAAACCATAAATGAAGTCTCTATATGGCTGCAAAAGCCAAAATAGCCAATTTTGGACATTTAAGGGGCCATAACTCTGGAACCCATGATGGAATCTGTCCAGTTTAAGAAAGGACCAAGATCTTGTGGTGATACAAGTTGTGTGCAAGTTTGGTTAAAATCAAATCATAAATGAAGTTGCTATTGTGCAGACAAGGTCAAAATAGCTAATTTTGGCCCTTTCAGGAGCCATAACTCTGGAACCCATCAGGGGATCTGGCCGGTTCAACAAAGGAACTGAGATCTTATGGCAACACAAGTTTTGTGCAAGTTTGATTAAATTCAAATCATAAATGAAGCTGCTATTGTGCAGACAAGGGCAAAATAGCTAATTCTGGTCCTTTCAGGGGCCATAACTCTGGAACCCATAATGGAATCTGGCCAGTTCAAGAAAGGAACCAAGATCTTATGGTGATACAAGTTGTGTGCCAGTTTGGTAAAAATCAAATCATAAATAAAGCTGCTATTGTGCAGAAAAGGGTCAAAATAGCTGATTTTGGCCCTTTCAGGGCCATAACTCTGGAACCCATAATGGGATCTGGCCAGTTCAAGAAAGGAACCGAGATCTTATGGTGATACAAGTTGTGTGTAAGTTTGGTTAAAATAAAATCATAAATGAAACCACTATCGTGCAGACAAGAAATTGTTGACGGACGCACGGACGGACGCACGGACGCACACACGACGGACGACGGACGAAGGGTGATCACAAAAGCTCACCTTGTCACTATGTGACAGGTGAGCTAAAAAGGGGCATAATTCTGTCAAAATCCAAACCAGAGTTATGGGGATTATTTCTTCTGGTGTAGACTTTGATAGTTAATAAGTATTTTAAGTTTCAAGTCAATAGCTTTGATAGTAACAGAGATATTTGACTTTATCAAAAACTTTAACCAAAAATTCTAAGTTAAAAAGGGGCATAATTCTGTCAAAATTCAAATCAGAGTTATGGGGATTGTTTCTCCTGGTGTAGACTTTGATAGTAAATAACAATTTTAAGTTTCAAGTCAATAGCTTTGATAGTAACAGAGATATTTGACTTTATCAAAAACTTTAACCAACTTCGACGCCGACGCCGGGGCGAGTTCAATAGATCTACTTTTTCTTCGAAAAGTCGAGCTAAAAATAGTAAAGGCACCTTCTATTGTTAAAATTATTCAAACTTGACCAATTGGCTGTTAGTCATGCATTGTAACTCTTAAGCTTTCAAAATCGACATTTGAGTTGGCGGTAGTATATAAACATCCATTTTCATCTGCATCTGTTTGAAAAAACATAACATACGGCCACTCATTATTTGCAAACAGTCTGCTTTACTCTCTAGCATACTTTTTCTTGGACCCATTATTCTTTTGACTGTAGATCAATATAATATCTATGTCAAGTCTAACTAAAAGATGCTTTTGTAGAAAAGCGCATGTCTCCCCCACTGCATTGTCATATAGGCAAGAAGTTAATAGGGGACAGGAGTGGAAGTCAAAGAGATACTGATGGTTGGGATCATCTACTTGGCATGTCCAATCATCCAACCAAGTTTCAACATTTGGGGCCTAGCGGTTCTCAGGATATAAATTGGAAATGGTTTTCCATGTTCAGGCCCCTGTGGCCTTGACCTTTGATCAAGTGACCCCAAAATCAGTAGTGGTCATCTACTTTGTCTGTCCAATAATCCTAATAAGTTTATTGATTAAAAAGTCTTTTTTATGTTCAGCCCTCTTTGACCTTGACTTTTGATAAAGTGACTCCAACACCATTAGGGGTCATCTGCCCTGCCACCCTATGAAGTTTAAAGGTTCTAGATCAAATGGTTCTCAAATTATTGACCAGAAAGGGATTTCAATGTTTGTTTGCTGTGGCCTTGACCTTTAACAGAGTGACCCTTAAATCAATAAGGGTATTCTACTCTGCATGACCAATCATCCTATGAAGTTTCAACATTCTGGTTCAAGTGGTTCTCAAGTTATTGATTGGAAATGGTTTTCAATGGTCAGGCCCCTATGACCTTGACCATTAACAGAGTGACCCCAAAATTAATTGGTGTCATTTACTCTGCATGACCAATCATCTTATGAAGTTTCAACATTCTGGGTCAAGAGGTTCTCAAGTTATTGATCAGAAATGGTTTTCAATGTTCAGGCCTCTGTGACCTTGACCTGTGATGGAGTGTCCCCAAAAACAAATGGAGTTTCTACTCCAGCAGCCCTACCACCCTATGAAGTAATAATCCAGTTTGGACAAGTTTACTGAAGGTAATGGCCACTGACTAAGCAAAAATTGTGAAGATCTACAGTGTTCATAGCCCATATCTATCAACATTTAAAGTCTCAAACTTCAGGCATTTAAATTGCTACATTTTCTTTTTGTTCTTTCAATATTAGTGTTAAATTAACACACAGAGTAATGAAACAATGCTTGAATATTCATGTCATCGCTAATGACAGCCCTGCAAACTTTCCTTATTATAGATATATCATAAATTTGCCATTGGAAGTCAAAGTTTCAGAGCTTAAAAATGTTCATGGAAACAGGCCCTGCCAGTCACTTGGGTGTTATGTGTCAACCCATTCCCTGCTAAATTTCTATGATGAACTTGTTCATCTTACAATTTTAACAGTATCATTAACTGTTAACAAGAGTGCCAGAATGTCACAATATACGCTCGTCACAGCAAATTTCTTTACACTAGCACCTGTATTTGCAAATGGAATTTTAATTTTCTAGTTGTTTACAATGTTGTTTTTTTTTTAGAAATTATTGTTAATTCTTTTATTTTTTTAAGTCCACAAAAAATCCTTACCAGGTAGAGATACCTTAAAATACACCCAAAATTTGAAAGTAACATCAATGTTGTACCACAGAAAAGTGGTCTTGGTTTTTCCCTATGGTCAATTATAAGAAAGTTACAATGTAAGTTATTTATAGTAACAACTAAGGGAAGTTAATCTTTAAAGAGGAAAAAAAAACAAGAGGGCCATAATGGCCCTATATCGCTCACCTGAGTACCATTGCTTTAACCAAAAACAAAAAGAACAAGAGCTGTCTCCATAGGATGACACATGCCCCCGATGGCACTTTGAATGAATAGTTATGGCCGATGTTAGAGTTTAGGACCTTTGACCTATGGACCTGGGTCTTGCGCGTGACACGTCGTCTTACTGTGGTACACATTCATGCTCAATAATTTTAAAATCCATGCATGAATGACAAAGATATGGACCGGACACGACCATCAATGCACTATCATGGAATATGACCTTTAACGTCTAAGTGTGACCTTGACCTTTGAGCTACGGACCTGGGTCTTGCGCGCAACACATCGTCTTACTGTGGTACACATTCTTGCCAAGTTATTTGAAAATGCATCCATCGATGACAAAGATATGGACCGGACACGCCCATCAATGCACTATCCTTTAACGTCTAAGTGTGACCTTGACCTTTGAGCTACGGACCTGGGTCTTGTGTGCGACACGTCGTCTTACTGTGGTACACATTCATGCCAAGTTATTTGAAAATCCATCCATCGATGACAAAGATATGGACCGGACACGCCCATCAATGCACTATCCTTTAATGTCTAAGTGTGACCTTGACCTTTGAGCTACGGGCCTGGGTCTTGCGCGCGACACGTCGTCTTACTGTGGTACACATTCATGCCAAGTTATTTGAAAATCCATCAATCGATGACAAAGATATGGACCGGACACGAAAATTGCGGACAGACTGACAGACCGACAGACAGTTCAAAAACTATATGCCTCCCTTCGGGGACATAAAAAATTCTTACAAGGTACAGATATGTCAAAATACACCTAAAAATTGGAGGTACCATCCATGTTGTTTCACAGAAAAGTGGTCTCAGTTTTTCCCTATGGCCAATAATAAAAAAGTTACTAAATAAGCTATTTATAGTAACATAAAAGGGAAGTAATAAAAAAAAATAATGTAAGCGAACAAAAGAAGGATCTGCCAAACTAGAGAGGTCACAAGGTTTTTCTATTATTTGACCTATGGACCTAGTTTTCGAAGGTACGTGACCCTGTTTTGAAATTGATCTAGATATCATCAAGGTGAACATTCTCACTAATTTTCATGAAGATCTCATGAAAAATATGGCCTCTAGAGAGGTCACAAGGTTTTTCTATTTTTATACCTACTGACCTAGTTTTTGATCGCACGTGACCCAGTTTCAAAACTGACCTAGATATCATCAAGGTGAACATTCAGATCAATTTTCATGAAGATCCATTGAAAAATATGGCCTCTAGAGAGGTCAAAAGATTTTAATTATTTTAGACCTACTGACCTAGTTTTTGACCGCAGTTGACCCAGTTTCAAACTTGACCTAGATATCATCAAGATGAACATTCAGACCAACTTTCATACAGATCCCATGAAAAATATGGCCTCTAGAGAGGTCACAAGGTTTTTTTATTATTTGACCTACTGACCTACTTTTTGAAGGCACATGACCCACTTTCAAACTTGACCTAGATATCATCAAGATGAACATTCAGACCAACTTTCATACAGATCCCATGCAAAATATGGCCTCTAGAGAGGTCACAAGGTTTTTCTATTATTTGACCTACTGACCTAGTTTTTGAAGGCACGTGACCCACTTTCGAACTTGACCTAAATATCATCAAGGTGAACATTCTGACCAATTTTCATGAAGATCTCATGAAATATATGGCCTCTAGAGAGGTCACAAGGTTTTTCTATTTTTAGACCTACTGACCTAGTTTTTGACCATACGTGACCCAGTTTGGAACTTTACCTAGATATCATCAAGATGAACATTCAGACCAACTTTCATACAGATCCCATGGAAAATATGGCCTTTAGAGAGGTCACAAGGTTTTTCTATTATTTGACCTACTGACCTAATTTTTGATGGCACGTGACCCATTTTCGAACTTGACCTAGATATCATCAAGGTGAATGTTCTGACCAACTTTCATGAAGATCTTATGAAATATATGGCCTCTAGAGAGGTCACAAGGTTTTCTATTTTTAGACCTACTGACCTAGTTTTTGATGGCACGTGACCCAGTTTCGAATTTGACCTAAATATCATCAAGGTGAACATTCCGACCAATTTTCATGAAGATCTTGTGAAATATATGGCCTCTAGAGAGGTCACAAGGTTTTTCTTTTTTTAGACCTACTGACCTAGTTTTTGACGGCACGTGACCCAGTTTCGAACTTGACCTAGATATCATCAAGATGAACATTCTGACCAACTTTCATAAAGATCCCATGAAAAATGTGACCTCTAGAATGGTCACAAGCAAAAAGTTTACGGACGGACGCACGCACGGATGACGGACACCGCACGATCACAAAAGCTCACCTTGTCACTTTGTGACAGGTGAGCTAATAAAAACAAGAGCACTGCAATGCAACGCAAATGCAGAGCAATATTCACACAAAACAAAGTCATATGACCTTTGACCCCTAAGTGTGACCTTGACATTGAATTTAACCATCCGAAACATGCGCTCTGCACATCCTTTCAATGAGTGAACATTTGTGTCAGGTTTCTCTGAAATCCATCAAGGGGTTCAAGAGTTACAGAGCGGAAGGGAAATTGCTAACCAACACACAGACAGACGGACACCGAGGCGATAACATAATAGTCCCTGCGGGCGTATAAAAAAGAATCGAGATCTTATGGTGATACAAGTTGTGTGCAAGTTTGGTTAAAATCAAATCATAAATGAAGCTGCTATTGTGCAGACAAGGTCAAAATAGCCAATTTTGGCCCATTCAGGGGCCATAACTCTGGAAAACATTATGGGATCTGGCCGGTTCAAGAAAAGAACCAAGATCTTTTGGTGACACAAGTTTTGTGCAAGTTTGATTAAATTCAAATCATAAATGAAGCTGCTATTGTGCAGACAAGGTCGAAATAGCTAATTCCGGCCCTATCAGGGGCCGTCACTCTGGAACCCATTATGGGATCTGGCCAGTTCAAGAAAGGAACCAAGATCTTATGGTGACACAAGTTTTGTGCAAGTTTAATTAAATGCAAATCATAAATGAAGCTGCTATTGTGCAGACAAGGTCAAAATAGCTAATTTTGACCCCTGCAGGGGCCATAACTCTGGAACCAATAAAGGAATCTTGCCAGTTCCAGAAAGGAGCCAAGATTTATAGTGATACAAGTTGTGTGCAAGTTGGTTAACTAACATTACATATTTTGCACGTGCAGGGCATGTGCACCAACATGCACGTGTTCGTTTACACTTTTGGCATTACTGACGAAAGTCCTACTAGAAAAACACATATCATGGTGAAATTGACACAAAAGCAACGCGATTGAGCTGTCGGAATGTTGCTAGCCGGGACACATTTACGACACGTGTGTAATTATTTTTGCAATTTCAAAGGAATTTTGATATAATTTGTTTGTAGCTGTTACTTTGATGGTTATTTCCATTTTTAACCTTATTTCCGTTTACAAGAACATTCAATCGTTGGTTATCTACCATCCGCGCTCTTTTGGCAAAATTTAACCCAAGGACAATTCATTGAAGTGACCGATTTTGAGTTTTGTTGTAAAATTCCGACAGCCCGGTGCGTTGTTCTTGTGTCAATTTCAAAAGGTTATGTGTTTTTCTAGTAGGACTTTCGTCAGTTATGCCAAACATGTTCACTTACAAGTGCAAATTGGTGCGCATGCCCTGCACGTGCAAAATATGCAATATTGGTCTAAACGCCTAATGCGGTTATGCTGGCCGTGAGTCGGCCAAAAATAAATCAATGATTAGCTGCAGTACCTATTCAAATGTCGGTATGTGAAATTTATTGTAAATACATGCATTATTAACAAAATAGTAATACAATATAAACTGACCAATAAGTGTATTTGATTTTATCAAAAACTAACCAAAAATCCTAAGTTAAAAAGGGGCATAATTCTGTCAAAATTCAAATCAGAGTAATGGGGATTGTTTCTCCTGATGTAGACTTTGATAGTAAATAACTATTTTAAGTTTCAAGTCAGTAGCTTTGATAGTAATAGATATTTGACTATCAGAAACTTTAACTAACGGCGACGCCGACGCCAAAACAGACGCCGACACCAGTACAATAGCTCTACTTTTTCTTCGAAAAGTCGAGCTAAAAACGATGAAAACATCAATTCAATATTTCTATCAGCAAAGTAACAGTTGTTGTGTAGAGTAATATACATGGTTTATATGCTATTCAATTTTCGTGTGAAACAACCTTTCCATTCTATGATTTTGGGGTTTGTTTCATTTATTTTTTTTTAAACTTTACCCTGCTAAATTTCTAAAATAGACTGGACCATCATTCAGTTTGGGCAATATCATTTATTATTCAGAGAGGATGTTCGCTGAAAGTTTACTGACTGAATAGCGAAAGGCGCAGACTGTGATCAGCCAGCACGGAAGTGCAGGCTGATCTTAATCTGAACTGGTCGCAAAAGCAGAATCACTTGCCGCAAGCAGGCTAAAGGTTAAATGTAAGGCTAAATCTTGAAGAAAGATTGGCATGTTTAGAATCCTCGCTTTTGAAGATTTTTGAAATTGAGTACTGGTTTTGTCGATCACAAAAAACAGTCAAAATTTAGTTTCGTATTTTGACCTATATCAAACCCGTCACGTAATAAAACATAATAATACAACCATAATACTTACTGGACAACCCGCTGCTAAATGAGTTTCCAAAATTGCTTAATTCACTGCCCAAAGTGTTGCCAAAACTGCTCAGTCCACTGCCAATAGAATTGCCCCAGTTGCCCAATGTGTTTGAAACAGTGTTGAATCCGCTTGAAAATGCATTGCCGATGCCTGAAACATTCAAATTTTACATAACAGCAAGTAGACATGGATGAATTGGTGTAGGAGCGATCTCAATGTTGTGTGTGTGTGTGTTGTGGGGGAGTGGGGGGAGGGGGTGGCTGGAGGGGCGAGGCAATGGGGAACATTCGCCTAAACCCATCCATATTTTCCCTGAATTCTTTTTACAACCAAAAATAATACCCCAAAAACCAAATCCTAATTGGTAGATCTAAGTGCTGTCTCAAATAGGTATTTGTATCCTTTACTGTCATATCTGACAAAATTAGTTTTCGGGCCAAAAGTTGGGGTGGCCAAAGCATATGATGTCCCCATTCTCAAAATTGTGCCCCTCCCCACCAAACGCTCCTACGGCTATGTGATGGCTCAAAATATTGTTACTACTTGCTATGCTTTACCGAGTCTTGTAAAAGACAAAATCATTTTACATACCGCCGAAAAAGTTCTTCATATCATCAAAGCCCTTCCAGTTGACGAAGCTATTTCCGGCACCTCCGAACCAATTACCAATATCACCAAAGAAGCCACCAAGGTCCTGCCAGCCTTGCCAGCCGACGAAACTGTTGCCAGCACCCTTAAACCAACCAGCCATCTCACCAAAGCCACCCTGTTATAATGAAACAGTCAGTTATTAACATTACAAAGCAAAACCCGAAGTACAATTAGTCTTATATTTGCAGATATGAAGGAGTTTCGGAATGTCTGCTTTGAAGAATATATAGCATATTTAAATGAAAGCAATATCATATCAGCTCATTTTTTTAAACAACTGAAAACTGCAGGGTGTAAGCAGTTTAATTCTACGTTATTGCATTATCCCGCCGGTGAATGGTATGGTTTCAACTTATATTTCATATCGAAATATCACCTGTGGTTATATCTACACGGCAATCATACATCCCGACTTGTTATCTTAAATATCATGCATAGTAGATATAAAATTCTAAATTTTTTTTTGCGGCAAGGGAATGACTGAATTATAATGGATAAATGTCTTCAAGATGCACGAGTTTATCTACCTAAATGTTACAGAAAACAATCGGGTTGGAGGACAAGTCATTTCTAGGTAAAATGGATAAAAAAGTAATAAAAACCTACCATGATCCAGTCCCCGAAGTCCCTGAAAATAAACGAATTTAATGGTAATTTAACAGAATCTTATGAAAGTAACATTTTGACTGCGGTCAAATGAGTTGTGATAACCCTTGTTTTCTTAAATTAATCACTGCAAGTATTTTCATAGCAGTAGCACGTGCTGGCAGTTGTCCGTGAAACCGGACTCCTGTCAGAACATGACTTACTTTTACATATTTTTAACATATCTGTAGTAAGATCAGAATTTTCTTCCAAGTCTTGAGTCTAGCCAACAAAATTAAGTACTTAACAGCAGAGCAGTCAATAGCGTAATCTACAGACGGGCTATTTATAGAATTATATAATAACATACCCTTGGCAACGACCGCTAGCACAGGTTTTACACGTCTCCTGAGCTGCGCTGATCAGACACCTACACTCAATCTGACTGAAGTACATCTCCTATTACGCTACGCATAGGATCTGACAACGAGCTATTGATGGCCTCGTTCTGACAACCCTTCCGCTAGCCAATCAAAAGTTAACTTACAATATTCTGCAAGCTTTAAAAAGCCTTGGTATTTGATATTAACAATTTTTATGTAGAAATATGTAAGATAGCCGGTTAGCTCAGTCGGTAGCGCATTTGCTCTGTAAGCGAGAGGCCTCGGGTTCGAGCCCTGGATTAACTACAAATTTTTCTTACTCTTTCACATTCGAACAAGTTGTCTGATTGGTTCAAACAAAAATAGATTTGCGAAAATAAAAATAGCAATCTTGGAAATCTAAAATATACAGAAGACGAATGTGAATGGGTCGTTCTCAGATCTTCGTTTAGAAGATCAAGTACTTTAGTCAGATTGCACCTACACTGTTCCATGCTCTGGTTTTGTTGCGCAATGGCGGGCTGAAGGAGTTGGTACTCGGCATCTAAATGTGCCATGATTTTTCCATAAATTGCGGACTGGAACCCTGCAGTTATAAAAAGTAACAAATGTAAATAGAATAATACTCATCTGGGCACGTATACATCAATATTTAAAGTGTGAAATTTAAAATTAAAATCTGCAGATTTTCAGCTTGTCGTAATTTTGCTCATTTAAATTTTTTGATAAATTTCTGACCGATTTGTTGTTGCAGAATGCATACCCATGTGAAGTTTCATTAAAATTTGTGCTAAATTAATGACAGAGTGAAGTTTGTAGTGTACTTTCTTTTAGTTTCAGACACGAGACGTTGATGAACACTGGCCCTGATGAACTTCAAAATACACAAACGAGTATAGCATATATATAAATAGCTATAGAAAGTTTCTAAATCTAAAATTGCAGTGACGATGACTTCCAAATAAACGGGAAACTTTTCTGTATATATAGTAACAAAGCTAAGTGCGGCATGATAAATCCATTTCACATACCATGGAGTTTTCTGAGTAGAATAAATCTACTAGTGCGAGATCAGACTTCAGGGGTTACGGACCCTGTAGGTTGCATAAACTACCAATTATCACAGGAAAGACAACTCCTGCAAACACTATTCAGGATTAAAAAAAAAATGTGACCACAAAACAATTCACCTTTTATGTTGCATGTAGGGTATCTTAAATACTGTATGATTTTTAAGACAAGAAAGTGTGCAGATTGGAAATCTATATACTATTTTTCAAAGTGAAAGTACCATGTATTTTAATGGGACTAACATTTCATTTTCATTTTTTTATTGAATGGCTGCGTAATCTCTCTAAAGAAACTAGGGAAATCTTTCTTGTAGATAAATAAGTCATATTAAAATAAATCAAATACATGTAGCAGAAAAAATGCAATTAGCTGCGGTCACGATTGCATTTGCACAAAAACATGAAAAATGTGTTACGTGTCAAAATCTAGATTTTGCCATGAAAATAACCATTAAGAAAATACACGCAGAAATCCTACGCTCGGATTCAGGTAGATCTATGTAAAATGTATAGAACCTTGTGCCAGGTCAAGTCTTAATCTCGGCCAGGGTCTCCATAACCGCAACTCGTGAACGTCTTGGTTCTCATTCACGACGTATGTTTGCAAGAAAACTGGGAAGCACAATGTAATAGTGATAAAGTATACTAAAAAATTTAAATCAGAATTCCGTTTGGTTTTTAAAGCTTGATACAGAGATGTTGGTACTTACCCTCCAAAGTGGTGGAATCTAATTCGTTTGCATTTGCAAACGACGTCATGAGCAGGACGGCACACAGAACGTTTGGCAACATCTGTAAAAGAATCATTGTTTGTTTGTTTGTTTTTGGTTTAACGCCGTTTTTCAACAGTATTTCAGTTATGTAACGGCGGGCAGTTAACCTAATCACTGTTCCCGGATTCTGTACCAGTACAAACCTGTTCTCCGCAAGTAACAGCCAACTTCCCCACATGAATCAGAGGTGGAGGACCAATGATTTCAGACACAATGTCGTTTATCAAATAGTCACGAAGAACACACGCCCCGCCCGAGGATCGAACTCGCGACCCCGCGATCCGTAGACCGACGCTCTACCAAAGAATCATTGTCCATAAATGAGCCGTGCCATGGGAAAACCAACATAGTGGCTTTGCGACCAGCATGGATCCAGACCAGCCTGCGCATCCGCGCAGTCTGGTCAGGATCCATGCTGTTCGCTAACAGTTTCTCCAATTCCAATAGGCTTTAAAAGCGAACAGCATGGAGCCTGACCAGACTGCGCGGATGCGCAGGCTGGTCTGGATCCTTGCTGGTCGCATACCCTCTATGTTGGTTTTCTCATGGCACGGCTCAAATGTTTTACCAAGATGTTTTTCAAATTTCAGGCGTCACATACTACAGGGATAAGGACTGTTTGGGACCGCCTTAGTCTGCGTTACGTTGCGGGAATACCGAGACGGTAAATGTGTTAAACAGGAGAAAATAAATCTACAAACCGACGGATGAAATACAAGATTGATATCTCGTTAAGCATTAATAAGGGCAGGCAATGCATCATACTATATGACTGTAGGACTTTTATCGAAGTTCAGTAAAATGTAAAAAGAGATATACAGAAGACATTATGGTTTTTGTAAAGCCTTTTGAAACCTCCCCTCGGGTGAATTTGTTTTTTTTTATACGTCACATAGGCCGTGATTTATCATAAAGAATATACCAAGCTGTTCATAATAAGTAGGAGACACTTTCAAGACAGATTATTTTCTTTTGAACAAAAAATTTTGTGCTATATCACATGCACTTTAATTGTCTGTTCACGCTCTATTTTGTAGAAGATTTGAAACATTCTTTTCAAAAGCATTTTGTCATTACTTTTATGATTATTGTCATGATTGTGTGTCTAACATATTTCTCCAGGTACTCCGGGAGTTGAAGTGTTACAAACCATGTACATTGTGTATTAAAAAAATGCAAAACATGCAAAATGCAAGTGAAAGAGCTGTCATAATGACAAAAGTTTCTGCAATATTTCAAAAAATATTACTATCTTTCCTTTCCCGGAGTATCTAGATAAGTATGATAGACAGACAACAAAAACAAATTTAGAGAAAATATGTTTGAAAAAGAAGTTTGATATCTTCTGCAAAATAGAATGTGGACATTCCAAGTACGTGTGTTGTAAAACAAAATACATATTACCGAACAAGGTGACCACTATAGAAAGTATTTTCTACTTCTGATCAATTTCGTATATAGGCCTATATGCTATGAATATTACGGGTCTTTTTAAAATGAAAATTTACGCGAGGGGTTGTCTCTAAAGCTTTACATGATCCTTAATTGTCCATTAAAATGCCAAGCCGTATATTTCGAATTTGAGAAACCGTGCATAGTTTCCGAATTACTTTCAACAGGCTGGTAACATTGCCCGATCGGGCTTTCGGCATAAAAACTAATATTTCTTGAAAAATAATGAAGGTATTTCTTTCAAACTTGGTCCATTTATTAAACATAACACATGAGGCATATTAAGATAAAAATAACTTTGTTGCCTTCAGTTTGTTAGAATTACTTCCCTTTTTAAGATTTTTATGATGCTTAATTTTTGAAGTCCCAAAAATTATGTTTTAATGCAATGTTTAAAACAGAAAAGGGTTCAATGGCTATCTATTGCTCCAAACTTGTGCGCCAATACCTTTTCTCTATATATTTAGGGTTAATACTTTGTTTCTAGTGCAGATGTATGAACATTTTTTTAGAACTAACATTTCTCTATAATGTTGTAAGTGAAAACACAGTAAAATGTATACATTCTTGTACTAGCGCAATAATTTTGAGCATTAGAAAGCCATTGAACCCTTTTTTGTTTTAAACTTAGCATCAGAACATATCTTTTTTGGACTTCAAAAATTATGCTTCATAAAAATCTGAAAAGGGGAAATAATTCTACCAAATCTGAAGGCAACCAAGTTATTTTTATTTTAATTTGTGTCATATGTTATGCTTAATATATCGGCCAACTATGAAAGAAATATCTTCATTATTTTTCAAGAAATATTAGTTTTTATGTCGAAAGCCCGATCAGGCAATGTTACCAGCCTGTTCAACAATATATACTTCCTTAAAACTATCCCAGTAAACACCTGACGTCGTACCGACGTTGGTTAGACGTTGGATATTGGTCGCGACGTCGGCGACCTGAATCCAACGTCTAACCAACGTCATATCCACGACGTCTAATAGACGTCAGACTTAGACGTCTAGAAGACGTTGGAATTAGGTTGGATAGAAAGTCTGATAAATGTTTTTAGTTATAAAACTAACTGGTATAATTTTGCTAGTATAGTTTAAAGATATTTACTTGTTTTCATAAAGGCCTGGACGTGCGCTTATTAATAATAGTTCATTCTCACAACAAACATTATATTAATTATGTTACAATATCGCATGAGATTGTCTATTATCGGAGACGGATTTTTTCACGAACTTTAAACTGTTCAAGATAAAAATGCATTCTATACACATGTATAAATTATTCTAAATTCACATAGATCTTCTCTTCTACACATGCTGTCTATTAGTCACACATTCGCGAGATAAGCCTGCATCGGTTTACACAGTCTTCCTGTAATTTGATATTTATTGGGATAAGATCACTGTCTTGTAAGCTGTACGGCCGTAAATGTTTAGACACTTCCAAGATGGCGGACGCTGAAAGTCAACACAGGTAGGTGCTCCAGTTTTTCATTGATAACATGTTTTCTCCAACACTTTTAACGGCCATACTTATAGCAAATGATAGCGGAATAACATGTTCCTCCGATGCATTATCTAAAAGTTTGTTGATTTCATTGTTTCTCGAATTATATTGACGCAAAATGTGCCAATTTGATGAAATTAAAATCGAATCGAGGAACGCACATTATTTTCGGTCGTATCTTATTCAGTAATCATAACTGTTTGAATATTTCTCTGGTATTTTGAAGCTTTTTGCCGGTTCTTTACGATGGTAATGCTTGATTTTACGAAACATAACTGGAAATATCAAAATTTTTATGATTTTTAAATTGCCAATACAGCGGCGTAGACTATACCAACATATTCACGCTGAGCGGTGTAGACACGTTTTTTTTGTGAACGGTTTATACATAGAATTAAGCGAAAAAACTGAACGGTGTAGATACAAGTTAATTTCGGCTATGCTAAAAATGCCATTTAAAAATATATGTAAATTAACTACGCGTTCAATTCACTTAAAGTTCCAACTTCATTTTTGAAAATGGGAAAAATGAAAGTAAATCTGATCAAACCTATCTCAATGTTCATTGAAATTACAACATACAAGTTTCATAATACTGATAATGGGTGATTCCCAACCAACTAAATACACCAAAAAAATCATATTTTTTAAAAGTGTTGACTTTCCTCATCAGATACGTTAATCAGTGAAATTAAGTTTGACAAAATTACACTTTTGTATCATGTAAAACTTTGTTATGGAAATTTAGAAACATTTATGTATGTAAATCAAAATTAACAATGTTTCGTTTTTGTTCTACGTTTTGCATAGTGTAATCAAATGAAACATTTCTTGTTAACTGACCACTTTCATATCTCTTTCAAAATTACACCGCTATTGTTTAACACAAATCTTACAATAACTATCATATTACAAAGGTAACTATATTAAAAAAATCTTTTGCTTACTACCTTACTTGATTAATACTAATTATTTTATGTTTATATATATATGTTAATAATTTTATGCGTAAACCAGAGGTATATCTGATGAAAGGCAACAATGAATGAATGAACACATCTAATGAATGGAAATGTGAAAAAGAACTATTACAACAAACATTATCATAACATATGCATATTGTTTGACCGATTTTTATGCCTCACAATTTTTTCTACTGCATCGTTTCTGTATAATGTCCATACATCAGTAAAATAAATAAAAAAAAAAACAGTTAAAAATTAATCATTTATTACGGTTAAAGTTTAAATGCAAATTCAGTAGGAAAAGTGGTTTATAAAGAATACTGCATTTTCTCAAACACATTCAATGTAAATTTACATAATTATGTGAATATAACTTATACTAGTACTTCTGCTATTGCTAGTGGAGTCAAAGAAAAAGTGTCATCATATACGTTAACACAAAAACTCTAAAGTTAAATTGTCGTAAACTGAACATCAGTCTGAACATCAGTTAGCAAAGAAAGCAGAGTCATTATTGTTCAATCTGTACTGCCTTTTGGTCTTGCCATAGGGGGAAGGTTTCTAGATTAAAGATATGATGTTTTCAAAGTCTACCCACAATTCATCAGCCTTTGAAGGCCATCTGAACAGTGGTATCGACCATTTGACACGGGTCTTTTCCATGAACGAAACATGCGCATCCTTTTTATTGGAGTCGACCTATAGGACTTTACCCACATACTGTTTGCCCTCATATTTAGCCAAAACAAATGATCCAACAACAGGAACTTTCATCTGTCACTTTACGTTTTCATTGTCGGCTTTACTGTCTTGGACTTTATTTAGAAATCTTTATGTTTAGGTTTTCTGCTTTATACTTTTGATATATATTCTCTAGATAATGATTGAGGATATGCACTTGTCTCTTATCACCTTGGTTCATGGTCTTTGGTATCTTTTTCCCAGGCATCTGAATACTGACATGATGTTCCCTTTCAAGGAACTAAATGATTTCTGTTTTCATCATGTTCTCTCTTCGTCGAGTCGTTTTCGACAAATAGGTCTCACTATTTTCGTGTTGGAACTTTTCAGCCCTTTTCTACCAAGACCTGTTTGCTTTCTGATTGTGTCTAACACTTACACTTTTTTACTATTCTTCCACTGACTACTCTCATCATACTCTTTTCATTGACTGAGATGTTGCTTTTTTGTGCTGCCTCTCTCCCTTCAAGACCTGTTTGCTTTCTGATTGTGTCTAACACTTACACTTTTTTACTATTCTTCCACTGACTACTCTCATCATACTCTTTTCATTGACTGAGATGTTGCTTTTTTGTGCTGCCTCTCTCCCTTCAGCAATAATTGCATTTGACATCTCCAGTTTTTTTTATTACTTTTCTAGAATGATTTTTTACTCCAAGAAGATTCAGATCATGTTGTGATCTAGGCATCATTTGCATTCTTGTTGTATCATTCTCAAACGAATTTGTGCTTGTGAATGGACTCTCGGTTTCCTTTAGCTCGTAAATGTTCCTTTTCAAGGTATGATTAATCATTCTTCTTTTTTCTCTATATATATTCTTTTTTATATTAAGGAGGTAGGTTACCTTGTTACAAGGGTAAATTCAAGTTAATTTAACCGCAGCATTTGTTTGTATTTCGTGTAATATGAAGTTTTACCTGCTACAATCTCAATTTCGTTTGTCTCTGTCCCTTCAAATTCAATTTTTATCTAGGTTTGAAGAACATGCCCCTCTAAAGGTATTTCATATTAAAAGAAGAAGGAAAATACGGATATTTAACACTTTTCAGTGTATTTTAGTTCCACTGATATCCGTAGAAGTCTGCATAATTGATAATTTTACTAGTATGCACGTTAGCTTTCTAATATAAGCTTTAAATGCATATGTCGCGGGGCTCGTGTTTCCATGGTAACGCATTTTCTCTCATTTTTAAACAACTATGTATAAAAATAGAGGTTTCCGACGGCTTAAGTGGCATTCTGTTAATGACTAACATGGAATATTTGGGAAATATTATAAGCAAAATGCCATGCACTTTACATGGTACCCTATTTTTCTTAAAGTTTACAGTAACCATGGCAACAGAGATGTTTAAAATAGCTTATATCTTGCTTTTTGTCGTAATTTCTTATAAAAAAATATTGAATAAGATTATCTTTCTAGTTAATGTAGCTTTAAAACATATTATTTCTAACGTAAGTTTTATTTTCTTGTTATTTGCGTTGATTCAAACAAATTTCACAGCTTAGAATACATACGGCAGTACCGCTCGCTTGGCATTTTTCATGGAAAAATCGTTCAGCATGCTGATATTATTCTAATGGATATTGTTGAAATGAAAATAAAAAGCCGAAGTTGTGTTTCTTAAATAGACCAGTGACAACGCTTTTGAATTTTACATTTAGATACATAGGTCACGGGCTTCGTTTCCATGGTAACATCAATTAAATTTAAGGAACCACATTTTTCTACTGAAATTTGAACAGTTTTAGATCTTTTTTTTAGTATATAAGTAACAAATTATCAACGGAATCTGAAAAATAGGTATTACAAATCAAACTGTTAGATTTTTTATTTGAAAATGGCCGTTACAAGTAACCTTCTATCCAACTATATTCCAAATAACATTGGTTACCATCATCCATTTTCTTACAATCCGCATAACGTTTCAATATAACTACATAAAAGAAGCAAAATATTGATGATTATTCAGAGCAAAAGATTCATAACAAATATTTCAGCAAATATTTGTTATTTAAAATAAAGAAAATGCACAGAATTACGTACTTTCAAGATAAAAGCTATTAATTTTGCGCGGTAACTGACACGTAACGTCATGACGTCAATGACGTCATTTTAAGGCAACATTGTTTTGAAGCGTTTCTGCGGCAATTGATTCGTTATTTCTGCATTATTAAACCATAAAGTATCAGATCGGAGGCAGGTTCATGATTTGTTTTCAGGAGAATGAATATACAAACACATTTAATTTGTCGTAAACGTCGTCGTAAATCGTCACGTTAGCTTCCGGTTGGACATGCGCACATACAAATATGAAGGTAACCTACCTCCTTAAGCTCGACTTTTCGCCATTATAGACCTGAAAAATGAAAAAGTACAGATTTTAGCATACGTTCTTAATGAAAGTATGTAACAATTACCTGTGCAAAGCACCTTTTCACATTGGGTGAATAATCTGGACATAGATATGCATTTGATTGTACACAGAAAAAAATCATCAGATACGTTAACAAAATCATCAGATACGTTAACCCATTTTATAGCCAACCGTTAGCAATTTACTAAGCATCAGTTGTATACATCAGTGTATACACTAAAACCACACCACATGTACATGGGAATATACACCAAACATATTAAAAATCAATGTATGTTTATTCTAAAAACGAAAATTACTGCTGTCAGATACGTTAACAAATGGTCAGATACGTTAACTTCTTTCTGAGTGTCAACAGTAATAACACGTGAATGGCATAAACCCGTAATGGAAAACAATGTATACACCATTCAAAACTTGTATCTACACCGTTCAGTTTTTTCGCTTAATTTTATGTATAAACCGTTCACAAAAAACGTGTCTACACCGCTCAGCGTGAATATGTTGGTATAGTCTACGCCGCTGTATTGACAATTTAAAAATCGTAAAAAAGTTTATATTTCCAGATCTGTTTCGTAAGATCAAGCATTACCATCGTAAAGAACCAGTAAAACGCTTCAAAATACCACAGAAATATTCAAACAGATATAAATATTGAATAAGATACGACCGAAAATAATGTGCGTTCCTCGATTCGATTTTAATTTCATCAGATTGGCACATTTTGCGTCAATATAATTCGAGAAACAATGAAATCAACAAACTCTTAGATAATGCCGAGGAGGAACATGTTATTCCGCTATCATTTGCTGTAAGTGTGGCTGGTAAAAGTGTTGAAGAAAACATGTTATTAATGAAAAACTGGAACACCTACCTGTGTTGACTTTCAGCGTCCGCCATCTTGGAAGTGTCTAAACATTTACGACCGTACAGCTTACAAGACAGTGAAGATAGAGCAAGTTTATAAATACTTTACACAAAGGGAAGGATCCGCAACGTGAGTAACAGATTTTAAAAAATTATACTTATTTTAAAAGTTATATTGATTTATATTCCGTATTTTTTTTTAAAAAAAATTGTCTTATTTTTGTTTGTTACTTTAAAAAGCAATTTCATTTAATTACATTTTACGAAGTTATAGAATATTTTTTTCATAGAATTTAAAATATTACATATTTGTTTGGCACTTATTAATTATGCTCTTAGTAATAGCACTAGTATATTTGTATATGTTAAATAATGAAACTGTCAAATTTTTATATACATTTCAGGTGGAAATGTTGGCGGAGTTGAAGATTCATACAAAAATGACGAAACTTGAAAGTTTCAATTACTGCATTACTTTTTGGACTTATCGTATCAGACTTATGTCGCCATAATATGAAATAAAGATGATAAAATACATGTGTTGATTACTTGTTTGATTGCAAATTACGTTGAAAATTTGGTCAGATTTTGGTTGAAAAGTGGTTAGATTTAGGTTGGAAAATGGTCGGATTGCGACGTCTAGCCAACGTCAGGATCCGACGTCTAAACGGTTTGCAAATCCAACCAAAATCCAACGTTAATCCGACGTCGGGGTCCGACGTCTATACGACGTCTAACCGACGTCAAATGCCTACTGGGATCGGTTTACTGGTTAGATAGTCCCAATGTGTGACCAAGTGACTCGAACTACAAGTGTCCTCCATAAGCAGATAAGCTTTATTGTCTATCCGGTATAACAAACGTCCGAGATAGAACTATGAGCTAGGCTTTACTACAAGTACGTTTAGGCCAACATGTGATTTTATCGACTTCAATTTTCTAAAAAAGGTGAACAGAATTTAAAAAATGCTTATAATTTAAGCATAAAATTGTTTTTAAAATGATACAGAATGTAAAAAAAAAAAGTCGTACAATGATTATGTCAAATTAAATTCTTACCTTGAGATCCGTGTGTCTTTTAGAGGTATCAGGACTGGATAGCGCAAACGCCACGTGTTGCTCCTTATATAGCTACAAATCTGATTTCCTGCCAAACGCACGAGAATGTCGTGCCATGCGTGCAAGTTTGGTTTGTTTTTGTATAAATTAAGGTGATTTTCATATTAGAAATAATAACAAATTCAATTAAGCAATAAATTTCTTTTTTTTCTGTCTTTCACAATGTTTTATTTGATTCAATATTGTGTACGTTTAAAGTAGTAGGGGCCCGTCTTATCAAGATACTTACGAGAATATTTCTCGTATCTTTCTCGTAAGTCTCTCGTAACGTTCTCGTAAGTCTGACAGGTGTCTTATGAAAATTATCGTAGCTACGATATCGTAAGTTTCTACATAAAATCCTCGTAAAGTTACGAGAGGGTCAGGGGTCTCGTAAATATTTACGATATCGTAAATAAAATGGCGGCATTCGTGTGAGCAACCACGACGAAACTTTCTGTCAAAAATACTGAGATTGTTCAGAGTAAAACTTGATTTTCCGTGTACATGTTGCACAACAGTGGATGAACTACGTCATCGATCATACAAAAGCACGCGCTTTGAGTCAGTGCGACACAAAGCGGAAGCGAGTGTAAAGGAAATATTGAGCACATAAATTCTGTTTATCTGCGCTGTTTCCTGTGTTGACAGATCAATTGGAGGGACATGCTGGTAATAATTATTGTAGAAATATTCGGTTATTTATAGGTATAATTTTATGAGTGTCGGCAGACATTCATTCATTCTATACATAGAGCGTGACGTCACACATTCCGTCTAACCTCTATACTAGGAACTGATAACTAGCCGATTTTGGATAATTGTACATACACTAAAACATAGTCCCGCGGAGGACGGTAAATGTTCAGAATCTACTTATTTTTTGCATGTTATTACAAGAAATATGCGTAATTGTGATTACTTAAACTTTTTAAACCGTTATCGTTCTCTGACTCGTGTCACAGAATTATTTTTTGACAAAAAGGAAAATCTACTTTCACTTTCCTATACTATAGTATTGCTACGCAATTATGGTAAATTCAGTTTTGATCTGGAGACTTAGATACCATAAGATCAATGTCCTAAACGTCTAAATGATGCACAAATAGAGTGCTTAAGTCATGTCATCAAGAAGGAATACTGTGTGGCCTGATATACCAGCTGGCACCCCATGTCAATGTACATGTATATCATAATTCATATTCTGTTCAAAATGTTAATAACCAAACACTTACTCAATGTTTACATATTGCAATTCTGATAGTCTAGTCCTTCCCTTGGTGCACCACTGACAGACAAAAGAGAGAATAATTTCTCTGCTATTACTAACTGGAAATGCTAAAAAGTACTTGTTGTTAACATATGAATCGTGGACAATGTAATACTGACAGAATTTCAGTTTTCAACATCACTATCGTGAGTGAAAAACAACCACCTTTGAAAATTCCAGTTTTATTTTTACATATATTAAAGTTCATACACATTATTTTGCAGTCTATTTTTTTTATTAATTAACAGGCCTTTTAAACATGGGGAACATATCAAACAAATACACTTCAGGTAAACATAATTTTCATAAAATGGATAAAAAAAAGTAGCTTGCACACTATGACAAACATGGTTAAAAACTGTGCTTGATATTTTTTCCACTCACTCTATCAAATTAGGGACTTACTGTTAAAGAATGCATGTGAAGGAGAACCACCTGTTTCGGTAACTAAGCGTAGCTACGTGAAAGAGCTTTTACAGCATGCAGAGACGTGTAACATTTTTGGGGAAGAAGATAGAAATCAATGTTCCAACATATTTACAGGGGAAATTAAGGCAAAATTGTGTAAAATATCAAGACATTTATTTGTAAAACATTGTACCTGAACCCAAACACCTTCCATTATTTTTTGTCTTTATAGTTATCCTTTTGCTAAAGAATAGGCTTTGCGCCATGGGACTGGCTCAGTTATTATGTGAAATGTAAAGCCAAACTCCACTTACTGGTAAAAAATCCTTATATTAAGCACATGTAATTTCGGTTTAAAATACCACCTGCAGACGCATTGGTCGAGAGGGCTAAGACGCTTTCCTACGGAGATGAGGGCCACGGTTCTCCTTTCGAATATATTAGCAGATGCGCTGTCAGTGCACGAGAAAGATTAATACAAAAGTATTGAAAGTGAGCTGTCAAAGTGATAAAGTGAGACTGAAAAATGTTGCAATTGTTGGATATACAGACAAGAGTAGTAAAATCAGGTTAAAACGCACTTTGCTACAACTAATTGCATATATGTTGGCATACTGCCTGCTTAAAAGATTCAAGCGGTTAAGCAGGAGAACAGCTTCATCTATCTATCTTCCATATAGTCAAACCCCTGCTGGGGACCTAAACTTTGCGCGTCAACTAGCAAGAATGTCAAACGAGTAAAAAAGTAGTAGTAAAAGGTAAGAAAGAGAATGGTTAAAAACAGGTTAAAAACAGGACAGGTGTATTTAAGGTGAGATGTGCTCAATCTGGCTTACAGCCTGACTGAACACTGGCCCAGACGAGTTGACTACATCTGAGAGCAAGGCATTCCAATGATATACTGTACGAGGGAAGAATGAAAATTTATGATAGTTGGATGAGGGTGAAACTTGAACGAATGCCTGGGAATGAGTGGTTCTGGTTCTGGAAGATCTAGTGTTGGGAGTTAGGTAGTCCAGTAGTGGGATGGCGACCTGGTTATGCAAGATGCTATAAAACATAACCAGGTCTGGTCAATGCGACGGAGTGCAAGGCGCCGCCAATTTAGGGAAGTCAGCATGTTGTCTACACTGGATGTACGGCCGTAATCACTCTTGGCCCAGCGTGCAGCCCTGCGCTGCACAGACTCAAGCTGATCAACCAGAGTATCAGAGTAGGGGGACAACACAGTAGAACTGTACTCCAGCTGGGGCCGTACAAGTGTTTTGTATGCTTGTGATTTTAACCCTTCTGAGTGCACTTTGATGTTACGTCTTATAGGAAACCCAATGTTTGATTTACTTTTCTGGTGATGTTGTCAATGTGGTCATTCGATGAAAGGTTGTGTGATATAGTTATGCCAAGGTATTTTGCAGATGGTACTGTTTGTAAGAGGTTGTTTCATAAGACAAGAATACTTGAAAAAAAGGAATATTTGTAGTAACTGGAAACTGTATGGGTTTGTCTATAGGCAAGTGTGTGTGTGTGTGTGTGTGTGTGTGTGTGTGTGTGTGTGTGTGTGTGTGTGTGTGTGTGTGTGCGTGTGCATGCGTGCGTGCGTGTTTGTGTGTGTCGAGTCGGTCTCCTTGGTCTCTCAAAATATGCTATTAAAAAGCGACGGCAAATAAAATTTACTTTCACCACCATTTTTGTTACCGGGAAATCTAAGAGCGGACGCAGTGGTCCAGTGGTAACACTGTTTCGACTAAGGAACCAGGGACCTTGAGTTCGAGCCCCCTCTTCTCCAACTGAAAAATACCAACGATTGGGATTAAGAGTCCCAGTCGTGTATAGATAGATCTATATAATATAGACTTTACACCTGGCATACTAGAGAACCAGGGAAACTACTAGACTACTGGTATTGGAGCGTATTCTCTATCTTGCACTATCCTCCCACTAAGATTACTTACACCTCATACCGGTAGTCCTGAAAAACTTAAGTGTACAAATTGCCCCCCTGGTCACCAAACTTTTCCAAAAATCACTAGAAACAGGCATTATCCCTTCCGACTGGTCCAAGGCGAATCTCACTCCTGTCTTTAAGAATGGTGATAAAAGCAACCCTGCTAACTATAGACCCATTTCTCTGACATGTGTTCTATGCAAAGTTATGGAGCATATTGTCGCATCAAACATCACTAAACATTTCCAGGTCAACAACATACTTTATCACCTTCAACATGGCTTCAGGTCAAAACGGTCATGCGAAACTCAACTATTAGGACTTGTCGAGGACCTATCCAGGAATTTAATTCAAGGTCACCAAACAGACTTAATACTGCTCGACTTCTCAAAGGCGTTAGATAAGGTTAATCACCTAAAGTTACTATATAAGCTGCACCAACATGGCATCCAGGACTGTACACTACAGTGGGTCAAATCATTTCTCATTGGTCGCCGTCAGTCCGTCTTAGTCAATGGTGATAAGTCGGATGAGGTCCCGGTCACATCTGGTGTCCCACAGGGCTCTGTCCTCGGCCCTCTTCTCTTTCTGCTATACATAAACGACCTGCCTGAAAATATAGTTTCACAGGTCCGGTTATTTGCTGATGATACTGCTGTTTATATCACAGTCAACAATGTTACACAACAACATACTCTGCAAGGGGACTTAACCAGGTTACAAAAATGGGAACACACATGGGACATGGAATTCATCCAAATGTACAGTGATAAATATTTCCAAGTCTAAACACCCTTACAAATCCACTTACACACTACATGGGCAGACACTAGCAACCGTGAGTGATGCAAAATACCTTGGTGTTAGCATCACTTCAGATCTAAACTGGAACAAACACATAAACCAGGTCACTTCAACAGCTAGTCACTTAACTTCATTAAGCGAAATATTCCCTCCAAACAGCAAAATATTAGGGAATTGGCCTACAAAACCCTTGTTAGACCCCAACTAGAGTACTGCAGCTCAGTGTGGAGTCCACATACACAGCTCAACATACATAAAATCGAGATGGTCCAACGCAGGGCCGCTCGATGGGTCACCAGTGACTATTCAAATTACAGCAGTGTCACACACATGTTAAAACAATTGGGGTGGCGTTCCCTTGCAAACAGAAGGAATGATGCCAGGCTACTGATGTTTTACAAGATTGTCCATGGACTGGTTGCAGTGCCAATGCCATCTTATATTTTACCTCCTACCCGGCTCACTAGACACATGCATTCCCTATCTTTCCGGGAAATTCAAACACCCTGTAATTATTACAAGTTCTCTTTCTACCCGGCTACCATCATTCTCTGGAATTCTTTGCCGGCTGACATTGCTCAGGCACCTACCCTGGACCAGTTTAGGCAAGGGGTAACCAAACTGGGCCAGGACTTCTGAGTGACCAGGCTGTTTTTAATCCTTTTACTGTACATTTCGCCTTTTTACTAGCACTATCAGCTTTGTCTCAAATTCTCACAAATACTTTATGTATTACTTTATTTCTCCTGTACATTCCTGTTTTTAAACTCTTAAGACGCGCACCTGCATAAAATACTCGCAAGGGTGTCATGCAGTATTTATAGATACAGTGCTTTAGGGTATAGCGGATTTTAGGGTATAGAGGATAGATTGACAAATTTTATATTTAGGCTTGAATTATTGTATAAATTTTCATATCATTCTTTTACTGGCATGTAAACACATATTCTGACATACATTTTAAATATTTGCTTGTTGTGTTATTTTTCATATGTCATCAAATGTAAAATAAAGCTATCCCCTATAGACTAAATTGGTGTATATGTAAAAAACATCAGTGAATGAAAAGTATTTGATAGAAATTTAAAAAGCTGAATGTTTTTGAAAAGAGAATACATTATTATTCTTATTTATATTAAAGAAATCTTGGAAAGCTTGTTAAGATGTGGATTTTAAACTAATAATGTAAAAAATGACCAAAGCTATCCTGTACACCCTAAATCAGCTCATATGTAAACAATGGCGTGGGGAGAAAAAAACATATGAATTTCTATGAAAAGCTGAATGTTTTAAGAAAAATAGATGTTTTCTGTCTGATATACTGAATAAAAACTACTATTTTCATTTCTTTGAATTGGAATGCAGGAAAAATTAGTTAGCTATCCGCTATACCCTAAAGCACTGTAGATAGATACCACCGAACGGCCTCCATGTGGTGACGTAGCTTGTACATTTTTTTGGTACATCTACTGTGGAACTTACCATACAAGTGCTAGAATTTATTCCAACTCGATTAAGATAATATGCGTAAGAATCAAGTACGCCAAAACAAGACCGAGCGAGGAAGAAGAAAAAGTGCAAAAAGACTAAATTCAAAATGAGTTCAAAGACCAAAAAGGTGCATTTCCTTTCCAAAATAACGATTGTTTTGTCAGTATCAAAAGAAGGCGTTTAATATTTTGTAACAATCTTGGACGTGTTATAATTGTCACATTGTCATACGTTTTCGCGATATGTTTCCACACTAAATTTAGTCAGGATAAACGGTAACAGGCTGATAACATTGCCCGATCGGACTTTCGACATAAAAACTAATATGAAAGGCGCCATATGAAATTAGGTGCTACCTAAAAGGCAGAGCTCCCTTGAAAAATCACCAGTGCCCTTAAAAATGAAAGGAGTGTTGTTGGAATATCTGGAATTATGTGGAGCCGGAATAGCGCAGTGGTTAGCGCGTTTGCTTCATGACCGAAGGGTCGTGAGTTCCAGCCCTACCACAGCCATTAGGTAGTGTCCTTAGGCAAGACACTTGAAATCCACACTTTCACGTGACATTGCCTCTCTCTCCGGGGTGGGTTACATCTAGAGTGAGTTTACATGTCTATGTCCCTGACAAAGGGTTTGACATTAAATGGGAAATAAAAATAAATAAAATAATTATGGATTCGTTTTGGAAGTTTATGTTCTATTAGATCTGTTAATATTATAAGTATTAATGATAATTCGTGATTTCTGAATGCATGTTTTAGACTGCATCAAGATTAATTCTTGACATGGGAAAACTCGAAAGATATTTTATACATTATATAATCAAAAGAAAGTTCGATATAGATTAAAATCGGCACAAAGATTAAGAAAAAGACGTATTTGAATAATTTTTGTTATTCTTATTTAAACTTGCTGCATCAAAAATTTTACATTATATAAACATGGTTCGCACAGGCCATGAAAAGTCCTTGAATTTGATGCCTACTCCTTGAAAACTACTTGAATTTTGTAACAGTCAGAAACTACTTGAAAACTACTTGAATTTAGGAAAAAACATACAAAAGATGGCAAATAGTCCTTAAATTCGTCGGGTGCGAAGTGAAAACGGACAAACATTATAAACGGACCAAAATAAACTAAAACACGACGGAAAAAAACCCAACTGTTACCGCCATTAGGGCCTGCCACGGAGTTGGCGATAGTACAGTACAGTACTGTACTTTACGGGTTTTATGCTCTTTCAAGTGATTTTCACACTGTGTAATTTATCCGCGATGCATTGAAGGTCATTTTTGGTTATTTCATGTCTCAGCAACAGTGACATTGCGCCCATTTTAGTCCTTGAAAATGGAGGAAAACTACTTGAAAACTCCTTGAAAACTACTTGAATTTTTTTTGGTAAGGTCTGTATGAACCATGATAAATATCATATGACAGCGTGTGTGACATTGATATTGTCAACCCGAGGGCAGAATGTCACCCGAGGCGAAAGCCGAGTGGTGACATTCTGTTTCGAGGGTTGACAAATATCACTGTCACACACGCTGCCATATGATATTTATTTTATTATACCGAACAAGATCAAGTAGATCTACATAAAAAAGTTAAATCTTGACATTTTTGTTGTTTTTCTTTCTGACAATTTCTTCTGTCATCTGAATCGCCAGTATACACATTGAATAGTGCGGTAACTACTATATGTGTACATGGGAGGCAATCGTTTCATGATTTGGCTAAAAATTGAAGCAGTTAGTTGCCCTTATATGACATTCAAAATATCAGCGCGGTCACATGACCTGACAATCACTTTTCGCTTGGTCACGTGTTTAAAAGGTTGAAAATGTTTTTGATAGTCAAAATATCTCTTTCTCGGGTAATGGGATTTTATCATTGTAGACAAAAGTGAGGTATAATAAATATTATTATCATACTGGAAACCAGTCACATGATAACTCCTTCAAATTGAAAAGCTTAAACCTTGAAAATTTCAACAGAATCTCATTAGGCCAATAGCCTCTTTGGGTGTGAATGTTTGGCAATGAGGACTTAATGTAAAAAGTTAATGTTCCAATTCCAAAGTTTATAGAAATTAGAATTTACGTAATCCTGGAAATGACTATTGTAATATATTCTTTTAAATGTCATTATTGTCAAATTTTGGTTCTTTTTGGAAGGAAGAATGTGTCCAACTTTCAGTCACAAATACTGCTATAATAGATGCCTGGTATGGGAAAATTACAGCCATTTACATGACTGTACAAAGCTTGTTTTCAACCCAAAAGACTAGCAATTTTTAAAAGTTAATGATCTGAAATTTACCTAGAGAAAAACAGTGTTTGCCGAAATTCTCGAAAACCGCTGTTTATTTACTAAACTTCTAAGTTAACACTCTATGGCTTTTTTATGGTTAATCTTTTAGCACTAGAGAATAGAGATGGCAGTAAGAACCTTTTTGATGTTTATTGATAATTCATCGCCAATAGTTTTAGGTTTTTTTTATAAACTCTGTAAACTCTGGTCAGTGATTTTAAAGCTAACAGATGAAATATATGTGAACGGGGAGAAGAGCATTATTTGCTTTTCACAGGACAATGCCTGTATATTTTGATCCTAAAGTTGTTGTTTTTTTTTTTTAAAGTTATGTCTCCTGACTACTGCACGTCACTACATTAGAACCTGACATCAAAACTATAAACACTTGTTAAATTTCACATGAATGACTTTAGTTATACAATATTTTCAAAACTCATAATAATACAAAAAACAGCCTGAAATAAAAAAGGAATTTAAAAAAAAAAGATCTGGTCCAGGTGGTGTTCGAACTCACACGATCTCTGGATTTCAACGCAAACTCGCTAACCACTACACCACTGTGGAGTTATGACGTCATCAGGGCAAACATAAACAAGGTACAGTAATGGCAGCTTGACGAAAGTCGTTTCAAAATGAAAATATTGTATTTTATTTCTTTTTTCGTCGTAGAAAATGTATTTAGCACTAATTTCTTATTATCAAATGCTCATTTACATTTTTATTCAATATTCAAAGCAGTAAGCGAGACGCTTTTGTCAACTGTAAACAGTAAGCGTTTACTGACGTCTTTACTGATTAATTGCTATGGGCATAGTGCACATGAAAAAATCTGAACAACAGCGATTCCAAAAAGTACCATGAATTTTCAGCTCCATAGTATACACAGTTAGGTCTCTCTATTTATTTTCTTTTTCATACGTCTAACCGTAATGCGACGCTGTCGGCGCCGTTTCACGGCGCCTGTAGCTCTGCTAATATTTTTTGAAAAATAATGAAGATATTTTCTTCAGAGTTGGTCCATTTATTAAGCATTAAAAATGATACAAATTGAAATAAAAATAACTTGGTTGCCTTCAGGTTTGGTAGAATTATTTCCCCTTTTCCGATTTTTATGAAGCATAATTTTTAAGTCCAAAAAAATGTTTTAATGCTATTTAAAGTTTAAAACAAAAAAGGGTTCAATAGCTTTCTAATGCTCTAAATTATTGCGCTAGTACATGAATGTATACATTTTATTGTGCTTTCACTTACAACATTATAGAAAAATGTTAGTTGTAAAAAAATGTTCATACATCTGCACTAGAAACAAAGTATTAACCCTAAAAATATATAATAAAGGTATTGGCGCACAAGTTTGGAGCAACAGAAAGCCATTGAAACATTTTCTGTTTTAAACATGCATTAAAACATAATTGTTTTGGACTTCAATAATTATGCATCATTAAAATCTGAAAAAGGGAAGTAATTCTTATAAAACTGAAGGCAACAAAGTTATTTCTATCTTAATTAATATGCATTATATGTTATGCTTAATAAATGGGCCAAGTTTGAAAGAAATATCTTTACTATTTTTCAAGAAATATTAGTTTTTATGTCGAAAGCCGGATCGGCCTGGCTAATGCGGACAATTGCAACAGATAAGCTGCGTAGTAACGCACATGAATGCCTCTTCAACATGGCTCGGTGCAGATACAGCAGTGGTGGGTTGAGCATTCCAGACTGGTATGGTGCGTGGGAAGAATGAATGTTGATATACATTCACAAGGCAGTGAGATGCAACAACTTGTGGTCATTACTTTGTCTAAGACTAGTGGTTCAAATAATTGCTTTAGTAGGTAAATATGAACAGGAAGGTCTAATACGGGGAGTAGACACTCCGTATAAATCAATACATTTATCTGTATTATGCGGCCGTTCATACCTGTAAATATCAACCAGTCGTTAGCAATCAATATTTTGTTTTCGCCACTATCGATTAGCGTGTAATTGGCATATTACCTCATGTTAACCATGGAGCTATAACACTTTTTGTTCAAAGGGTTTACCAGTCATATGTTAAGTGGCGATAATTAGATGATCAGAGATTCATCTAAAGGGATTCTGAAGAAAAAACAGCATGCGACTGCATGTGGTGATATGCTTAATTATTATGAATTAACTCGAGCTCACTTTCCTGAAGAAATATTTTACCACGTTAAACTTCAAAGGACCGCTCTGTTAGATTTGAATAAATAGAATGGAAAAAAACAGATTGAAAGCTGACACTTTTCTAATTATTGTTTATAATGTCAGATTTCTACATACAGAAACAAACGTTCTTCTTGAACGTAGAGAATGTTTCAAACGAAATTGTTGTATAAACTCCAAAAATTAGTTTAATTAATTTAATTGTTAAACTGATGTGTGAAAAATATAATGTATTTAAATCAAAATAACAATGATTTTTTTTAAAAAGGCCGACAACGAAGTTACATTTAGTTTTCTGAACTTTTAGATAAAACTGCAGAAAATCATCTAGGTTTAACACGCGTTTAAATGGTGAAGAACAAAGCAATATCATTAACAAATATTTTCAGGCAACAGTTTACAGTTTTGACTTGCTATTTTCATTAAAGTATGTCCTAATTTTATTGTTTTAAATACTCTGAATCAACAAGGCAAATATCATGTAAAAAATGACATCTTTCTCTCTGGGTAAGACACGTCTAGATTTAGCCATTTTTACAGGGCGAAATGTAACATTAATGTAGATATTTTCCATTTAAAAACAGATGCAGGCAATCATTTCATGGCAGAACTTTTGTTTTCAACAAAACTTCAACAAATGTTTTCCCAGATTTTCACTGAAAGGACAAGTTAAACTGTAAGGCGTACATGTGTGGGTAATAGCAGAATAACCTACGGCATGTGCTTCATTTGGACGACAGCATAAGATAAGATTAATGCCGCATTCCGGTCCCCGTATCAGTTTTTCCAGATATGAAGCAGGCACTATGGACCACACAATATAGAAGGATGATGTCAAAGCCCTGGCGGCGTTGTTGTAATGGTGACCAATGAAGGTTTTTGATGACTGAAGAGACGCTATCTAGTTTCAGGAGATTAAATGGCTTGTTGGCAACAAATCTTGCTGCATTACATTTTATTTGTTCAATCTGTTTTATTTAGGTTTGTTGTTGGGGATTCATATTATAGGAGATGAATATTCCAGTTTTGGTCGTACGAGGGTATGATAAGCTGTTTTCTTTGACGACTGATGGAAAGCTTGCCCGCTTAGCTCAAGAGGGAGAGCGCAGATCTAGGGGTCGTAAGTGCGAGCCCTGAGCAAGGCTTATGTTCTTCGTAATGATTTGATAACAGACATTCATGATTATGTCTGAAATCATTCCTCCTCCACCTCTGATTCATGTGGGGAAGTTAGCAGTTACTTGCGGAGAACACGTTTTTACTGGTACATAATCCAGGAAAACTGGTTAAGTTAACTGCCAGACTTTACTTAACTGAAAAAAACAGTGTTAAACCCAAAACAAACAAATTGATGACTGATGGATATGTTTTGAGCTTCCTCTTGATGAATCCAAACATTTGGGACGCTTTACCTGTTATTTGATCTACGTGTGTTGGGTTTAAATACAGGGTTGGTTTGATCCTCATGCCAAGTAGGACAGGAGAGGTGGTACAAATGCATGTAGATACCAAGATTTGCAGGATGTAAATACCTAAGTTTGTCATACATCATAAAAACCAACTCAAATCTGAAAGATATCTCGTGTTTCTTTGTCAATCCTCAGGCCTGTTTACATGGAGAGGTGGCAAATACCTTAAATGGTTCGATCCTCATGCCAAGTAGGACAGGAGAGGTGGTACAAATGCATGTAGATACCAAGACTTGCAGGATGTAAATACCTAAGTTTGTCATACGTCGTAAAAATCAATTCAAATCTAAAAGATATCTCGTGTTTCTTTGTCAATCCTCAGGCCTGTTTACATGGAGAGGTGTCGATTACCTTAAATGTTACGATCCTCATGCCAAGTAGGATAGATTAGGAGATGTGGTACAAATGCATGTAGATACCAAGACTTGCATGATGTAAATATTTAAGTATGTCATACATAGTAAAACCAATTCAAATCTGAAAGCTATCTCATGTTTCTTTGTCAATCTTCAGGCCTGTTGACACGGAGAGGTGGCGAATACCTTAATTGGTATGATCCTCATGTCAAGTGAGACATGAGACATGATATAAATGCATGTAGATACCAAGTTTTGCATGATGTAAATTCTTAAGTACGTCATACCTAGAGATCTAGTATCATGGCTATATATGAGAGTCGCATCAGTCTGTCCATCTACAGTTAGGTCTCCTAAACTGCTCTCTAAATTTTCAAATAATTTTACATGCACATCACCATCATGAGCGCAAGGAAAACGTGCATTTACATGTAACTTTGACCTTCACCTTGACTTGAGATACTTTTTAAAGTCAGTGTCTTCAGAAAATAAGCAATTTAGGTGCCGTACGATATGAAGGTATTCATCACCTTCAGTGATAGCTCTAGTTATTTAAATTTTGAAGATTTAATGACTGAAATTGAATCATTTGATACCATTAATGGCATAAAAAGTTTATTCAATGAGTACTGTCTTGTTCTTATAATGCGATCTACTTTTGTCAATACGATTGCTGTAGAACTGATTGGACCTACATATTTACAACAGTTTAACTGTTTTGTTTCCTTTTTACAGTCCCAATATTATTGCAATTCGGTAGCAAAGATGTTGACACCACATGTCGTCTGATGATGAGTTTTACAGGATCGAATAAGGTTTGGTCATTGTATTCCCTGAAAGGAACAAAAGGAGAAAAGAAACTGGAAGACCTGCATGCCTATCCGCAGGCCAATGCTGGCTGCAGATCAATATTGAGTAAGTTCTGTATACTGTTACAGTGTGGAGTAAATTTGTTTTTAACATGTCCAGAGAAAGAGGATAGGTAGCTTGGTAATTAAAAAAAAAAGCATGTTTAGAATATTGATAACATAAATCATCATCATTGACAGGTGTTTTTTTAGGACAATTCAGAAAAGAAAAAACTCAGCTGGGCCTCATGTTCTCAAACCATTTTTCAGTCTCATTTGTTGTTTTATCTAAAACATCATAATCAATCGGGAATCCATTTAAATAGCTGTTTTAAATCGCATTTGTTGTTTCATTAATAGAATATAAGATTTAAATTAACATACATGTGAGCATGGCGCCTAATGTGGATGCCTTTTTTGTGATAACGGCAATTTGATTACAACTTTTACACCACTGTAATGATTTTTTTTTCAGATGCTCTTATGAAAACTCATAAGACAGTAACAAAAAAAGGAAGCTGAGGATGCTGTTTTTAAAACATGTTCCATTCAAAAATGGTGGATTGAAATTTAAGGTAGACTTAGATTCTATTGCTTTTCTATTGTCCAGTGTTGATGCTTTTTGGATAAGTCAGAAAATTTACAACATTAAAACAGCACTTGCTTTGAAGGGCAAACTGACTTAGGTTACAGTTAAATGTATCTAAAGATCAGTGTAACTTGAGCTCTTGATAATCTTCAGCTTTACTTCTTTATTTTTGGTGTTGCACTAAAAAGGCCAGCATAATTTGATTCAGGTTTAACTGCAGGATTCAGGATGGTTGAACTGATATAAAATTAAAGAACCAAATCTTCATCCTTAAAGTTTGCTTAAAACATAAATTTAAGTTTCAGAAACAATTTAAACAAATAATGTGTCTTTGCTCCAGAATCATTCTGTCATTGACATTGTTTTACACAAGTACTTTATATTAATGAATTATATTAAAACAAAAACATTCAATATTATTACAGAAAGGTGTGACGGGTGCGGCTACTGCAGGCAGGGAGGATTTGACGGTCAGCCAGAGGATTTGGAGATATACTGTAATGTCTTTAATGTGGACTTGCGTGTGATTTAAGTTTTCACAAGGGTTTTAGTGTGTGTGAAAGTATGTCAGTTTTCAAAATTGAGCTATGACAGTTTGCTCAAACTACATAACTCAAAGAACTTTGAAGCGGTCTTGTTGGCGTCATGAGCTTTTGTTTAATACCAGTATTGGTGATATAGGCCCATGATTATATACTGTAGAAAGTGAACAAGTTCACTGCTCGATACAGATAATCATATGGCCTGATCTCTGAATGATATTTATGAACTAAAAGAAGGCATACAATAAAAACATACTGTAGTGATTTAAATTATTGATATTGTTAAACTAGATCTGGGCCTGTATTCATAAAGGATCTTAGTAAAAAAAATTATCTATAACTTAATATTCTTCAATTAACTCAAAAACTTTTCACGCTCTTTAAATATTTCACAGCATGACTACAAACTTGTATATTATACCAAAGAAAAATAGACTGGCAACTTGAAAGGCGTATAGAGCAAATCTCGCCAACATCACATGGCAACTGAATGAGATCTCGTTTTAGTAAGCATATTTGATCACAATTGATCGTCAGCAAATGCTTTGAAATAAGAAAACTTGATCGTTCGTGTATAATGCTAATGGTACTTTGTTAATAATATTATCAGTATTTTCTACACAGGAAAGCAATGAATTTTTGATTGGAAGTCTGAGAAATCAACAGTTGTTGTAAAATGGGCTCGATTCGGTTTATTACACGCCAGTGTAACATTAAATACTGACCACGTTGAAAATTGACCCCATAGATCCTTTTCAACGTTGAGAATTGACCCCGTCAACATTTCAACATCAAATTTTGATCAAAGGGTCATTTTTCAACGTTGAGAATTGACCCCGTCAACATTTCAACATTAAATTTTGATCAAAAGATCCTTTTTCAGCATTGAGAAATGGCCCCACCAACATTTCAACATTAAATTTTGATCAATGGGGTCAATATCTAATGTTACACCGGCTGTACTGCCAGTTTAATACTTCAGTAAGCATCTGTTGATTTGATCACGACTGATCAAATCGGCAAACACTTTGAAATAATATAACGTGAAATAATATAACGCGCTAACACGAGCTGATGCAAGACTCTCCAGTTGCCATATTACTGTCAAATCGCCGAATAGTGGAGCGCGCTGTCTTACAGACAGCTCTTTTTGTTGAGACCCCTTAGAGAATTTCAAATTTGTTGTCGCAAATCTTCATTCTGATGTGTTGCACACAAGTCGCATCCATATAACCATGGTCAAGGTCACACTTTGGTCAAAGGTCAAAAGAGAGTTGATTCTGACGCATTCTTTGTTTATTCTTTTACTATTTTTTATCAGAAAATCAAATTATTGATCGTCTGCGTTACTTAAATTTTGTTTTTCTCAAAAACTGTCAAAGGTAACCATTTGAAACTTGGAAAACTTGTTCACTTTTACACATTTTATTCATTGCAATGCAGGTAACCCTGCGATTTGTTTTTACAGAGGTAATACCTCTTACTGCCTGTCAGTCTCCAATTTCTCAATACAATGTAACAAGGTATTTTTCTTCTTTACAGTGGTGACCTCATTCTGCTGACTAGGTGACTTTCAATGATTTTTTGTTGAGCTATTGCACTTTTTCGACCTTAAATTTTCAGTTGTTTTTTTTTTTTCAATCCAATTACCCAGTATCTTATCATAGGTATTGACATGATACTAGACATAATTTATTGTGATGACCCAATTTGTTAGACAAGAGGAGGTAATTCTGTCAAGGATCATTTTCTAAGAATTATTGCCCTTTTTATACGCCCGTTTGAAAAATTGGACGTATTATGGGAACGCCCCTGGCGGGCCGGCAGGTGACGTCCGGAGCATATCTTCTTCATGCATGGAGGGATTTTGATGAAACTTGGCACAGTTGCTCACCATCATGAGACGGAGTGTCATGTGCAAGAACCAGGTCACTAGGGCTGTTCAGAGTATGTGCATCCGTGCGTGTGTCCATATTTGATTGTCCAGACTGTAACTTTGACATGCATGGAGTAATCTCATTTATATTTGGCATAAATGTTAACCTCAGTGAGACGGAGTCATGTGCAAACCACAGGTTCCTATCTCGAAGGTCAAGGTCACACTTAGAGGTCAAAGGTTAAATTCAATAATGACTTTATCCGGAGCATTTCTTCTTCATGCATGGATGAATTTTGATGAAGCTTGGCACAATTGTTCACCATCATGAGACGGAGTGTCATGCGCAAGAACCAGGTCCCTAGGTCTAAGGTCAAGGTCACAATTAGAGGTCAAAGGATACAAGAATGAAAACTTTGTTCAGAGCATTTCTTCTTCATGCATGGAGGGATTTTGATATTACTTGGCACAAATGTTAACCATCACGAGACAGTGTCATGCGCAAGAACCAGGTCCCTAGGTCTAAGGTCAAGGTCATACTTAGAGGCTAAAGTTCAGATACAAGAATAACATTGTCCGAAGCATTTCTTCTTCATGCATAGAGGGATTTTGATGTAACTTGGCACAATTGTACACCATCATGAGACGGAGTGTTATGCGCAGGTCCCTTATTTAGAATTACCTTCCTTTGTTGTTACTATAAATAGTTTAGGCCTAAAAAAAATTCTTTGTTTCCGGTAACATGCTCAAAAAAATTGGGGTAGGTAGGTCGGAAAATATTTTTTTTTTATTAAGGGAGACTTTTCGGAAATTATTTTTGTGTCAAAAAATGGATACAAATAAGGAGGTTATGCCTTTAGAGCATCAGTAAGTTGTTTTCTAACATCACTGGCCATGTTTTAAAGATAAAAAGTGCAGTTTTTCAACTTTTTGTTAAAAAGTTGAAAAAAATATTCTCAGAGGCCATAAAAACATTTAGGGTCGAGCCAAAAATTTAGGGTAGGTAGGGATACCGGAAACAAACAGTTTTTTTTACGCCTTTTATTGCAACTTTTTCATTACTAGTCGTAGGGAAAAATGGAGATCACTTTTCTGTAGTGCAACATGCATGATACATCCAATTCTGAGATGTATTTTGACCTGTCTCTACCTGGTAAGATTTTTGTGTGGACTTGCAATTTTTTGGGGGGGGGGGGGGATTTTTTTTTTTTAAAGATTAACTTCCCTTAGTTGTTACTATAAATAACTTACATTGTAACTTTTTTGTAATTGATCATATGGAAAAACCAAGACCACCTTTTTGTGGTACAGCATAGGTGTTTTTTTCAGTCAGTAACTTGAGAACCACTTTAGTTACCTAGAATGTTAAAACATAATAGGATGATTGCACATGCAGAGTTTATGACCCCTATTTATTTTGGGGGTCACTGGACCTGAACATGAGAAACAGTTTCCATTTCATAACTTAAGAACCACTAAGTCCAGAATTTTGAAACTTAGTCGGATGATTGGACATGCCAAGTAGATGATCCCTTTTGCAGCCAACCATCATTGTCTCTTTGACTTTTACTCCTGACCCTATTGACTTCTTGCCTATATGACTATGCATTTGGGGAGACATGCATTTTCCTTCAAAATCATCTTCTAGTTCACCTTTGCCGATCTTGCAGCTAATGAAGTCTGTATTTACCTTGTTCCTGTGGGCATGTCATTGTATTAGATTTTGTTATCGTTTAACTACATAAGCTTTTTGTATTTAATTAAATTGAATTATCGTTATCGTTAAACTACATAATCTTTTTATAATTTTGGACTTGAATTATCATATATTGTTAAACTACATAAGTTTTTTGTATTTGATGGATTTAAATAATTGTTACGTATGCTTTAAACTATATTGTATTATGAAGGGGTGCGGTATTCCCATATACTGCTTAAGGGATTACTTTCGTTGTTTCTGAACTTTAACAAATATTTTAGTAAATTTTATAATTAGATCTTGAATTAAAATATGTAATTGAAATTTTGTTTTGCTTATTTATTTAAACATGAGCTGTCAAAAGTAGGTTGTATTTTGGTGGTTTCACAACGTTAACCAACAACGTTGTCACAACGTTGATACGACTCCACATTTTTACGTTGTCACAACGTTGTATCTGACCGCAACACAACGTTATGCCACAACGTTGTCGCAACGTTGACACGACTCCACACTTTTACGTTGTCACAACGTTGTTTCTAACGTTGTCACAACGTACAGCACAACGTTGTAACAACGTTGTCACAACGTTACTGTGCTTCCTGGGTGTTGGTTTTCTCATGGCGCGGCGCGGCTCATTTATTGAACAGCTAACCCGTCATTTGCTATTTTGCCAAAATGTTAAAAATACTGAAAGTACGTACTTTCTTGAAATGTGACGTATCCTGAGAACAATGTGTTGTTGATAACAAAGTTTCAACAATTTGAAAATCAAACAATGACATCGTATAAACTTACATATTTTATTCCGTTATTGTAAATCCACAAAAAAACACCAGAATGACTAAACTGTGGCTAAAGTTTACAAATTAGCGTAAAAACGTTATGAAGGGAGAAAACGACAACAAGAAAAAAATAACGTCATTGTCGTGCAATAAGGAAAAAAATGATTCTTTATCCTGTTATGTCCTAGTTTCGTGACCCTTAACACCGATTTTCGCTTGCGCGTTACGATATGCATGGGCAGAGGTCAAATCATATTTAAATGAAGGATAAACTTCAAATTTAGCTAGTAACACACAAAAAGTAAGAAAGTTATAGAAAATATGTATTAACAGCATAACTGTTTAACATGTGCATCATGACCAGGATCGTCTTGGAGCTTTCTCCTCATTTCGTGACCTCATTTACTCTTGCCAATAAATTGAAAGTTATACGAACATTACATCTTCTACAGTCCAATTCATATAATATGTTCCACTATCAAATGTAAAACAGTGTTACTGCTCAGTTTAATCATTTCAATAAAAAAAAATCATCTCAGGAAAACAGGTGTCATTAAAATAAGCTGATAAAAATTAACAAGTTGAAACTGTATGGAACAAGTGTACCTATTTCAATAAACAACTTTGGTTAAACTTGAAAATATTTACAGGATAGAATGTATGTGGTGTTTATGCTAGTTAATTCTGTCTGCAATGGGGACACAGGAACACGCTGTGCCTCCTTAAAACACGCTACTCAGTACAAAATGCAAGGTGCACCCAGTGATCACATGCATCACACTTGCCCACCCTATAATTTTAATGCAATCATCCAGCCTTGGCAGTGACAGCTTCCCACAGACACAGCACTTATCTTCGTCCTCTTCTTCGCTTGAACTGTCAGTGTCAACTGGGATTCCTGGTCCGTCTTTGTTCATTTGGAGGTCACTGGTAGATGATTTTGGGCTCAGTTGATTAGATTTGGTTTCTTTGGTCTTTAGTTTAAGTGCAGCTTTCTTCTCACTGAGCTTTGGAGACTTCTTTCTTTGGTCTACATAATTTGTCATATCTTCAAAATAGTTATCATCTGTTATAGCCTTGCCACTAGGATCTGGTTTCTGCAATAAACACCTCTTCTTGCTTTTGCATGAACATTGATGGATTTCAGTTTCCTTTTCCGCCTCTGCCATTTTCCTTATATGTTCTTCTTTCTTGTCAAGAAATATTTTAACTGCATCAGGACCGACTTTAATGGCTTTTGCCTTTTCTACTGGATCTTTCTCTCTAAAATTTTCACAGGGTAACAACTGCTCACGGCTAATCACATCAGTTTTAAGAGGGTAGATGCCTTTCTTTCGAAAGCCAGCCTGTATGTTCATTGGAGTTAATGCCTTCAGATACGCTCTGCATGCAAGGGCACATATTTCGTATCGTGTTATGTTCTGTCCCATATGTGTATACATGTACTGTGCGCACTCACTATAATAATACCTTTTGAACGGTCCAAATATGGTGACATCAATGGTCTGTAGCAGATGTGAAGTGTGAGCAGGTAAAACAAATAAAATGATGCCATGTTCTCTGGCCCATTTGATATTTTCTGGATTTTTGTGAGAAGAGTTCCCATCATAAATAAGAAGTATCGGTTGTGTGCTTGTTGATGTTGGCCTTGCAAAAGGAAGAAAGTGATGCTCAAGTTAATACCTAAACAGCTCACTGTTGGACCAACCTGTTTCTGACATTCTTCCATTTGCCCCAGTAGATGTTCCTTTCATAAGTTCTGGGTTCCATCGCTTCCCTTTAAAAATGAAAAAGGGTGGAAGTGTATTACCCATCGCATTTACACAGCCAATGACAATTGTCGTAGTAGATATGGGTGAGGTGATTGCTTGGGTTTTGAAATTTGGATCTGCAATTATATTTGATGGCTTATGTTCTGGTTGTATACCGGTTTCGTCAAGGTTATAAATGTGCTGGGGTTTATGTAACAATTCATTTTCTTCCATAACTGTTTGCAGATTCTTGAAATATGTATCAATTGCCTCTGGAGTTGAATTTTTGGCTCTTGCACTTTCAAGTTGATGGGGTTTTAATGATGCTATCTCATTTTTCCATCTCTTTAAGAATGCGTACAACCACTTATTGTTCACAGGTGCATTTCTGTTTTTTTTTTCTTTAGTTCATATGCCATTTCTCCTGCCAACCTCTGGGTGTACACATTTGTTAGCCCATACCCTAGCTCTGCCCTTCCTTGCAAATGTTCGACCAATTTCTTCTCTTCCTCTCTGCTAAACAGGTTATCATTGCCAAAATTAACAGGGTCAACTTTGCCCAAAACCCGATCTCTTAAAGTTTGCTGAGGTACGCCAAACACTCTAGCAGCTTTTTTCACAGGGACACCTTTATTTTTTACCAGGTTATATGCCTTTAATAAAGATTCAGAAGAATATGATTTGTATTTCCCAGCTGCCTTTGTGGGCTTGATCTGAAAGAGGAATAAATTACCTTGCTACAAGCTATTAAATGCATGGGCACAACTGTTACGAAAGAAGTGTGCACACAGTTATGAGGCCTGAGACAGGGTTAATTGATAAATACGGTGATAATATTGACCATCATATGTAAGTATGCAATGATTTAACAGAATAAAAACTATTATAAACCACACACATATACACTATCTATAACAACTTGAAGATGCTGGGAAAAGGCACACTAGCTACGCCTATGAAGAGCAAACTATAATTATCTCTTAGCGGTAATTGGCCTGTTCAACGCGAACGTAAATTGGAAATTAATTGGATAACTCCTTTGGAGTAGTTAAACTGAACTGGACAGTATTTCAAGGGGAATAACCGCGGCAGTGCATGTAAACTAGTAAAAAGCGCTTCCACGACACCGACGTGTTTCGCTGGCGTCAAATTAGGTTGCATAAATTCAAGAAATTTGGATTTAATTTGAGGGAAAACCAAGGAAACGGGACATTTACAATTACATTTAGGTACTTTTGTGTGTATTTACCTGGTTTTTGCGCATTTTCTTCGTTGATAAAGTTGCCAATACAATGCGTTTCTTCGTGAAGAAAAAGGTTGCCTAGTACCCGGACGTTTCCACTAACGTCACGAGCCAAAATTCCGTGCTATGTTTACGTCACGAAACCAGTGCAAGCGCCGAATGTAGGAGAAACAAGGATAATATTTGTACGACCTACTTAATATAAAAATCTACACCTCTGTATTCAGACATGTGCATTTGTATTCATCCGTTGTCTCATTACGTATCTTTTTATGTGTATTTTGGGGGTTTGGGAGTATAGGTGTCAAACGATGAAAATGATATTTTTGCGTGATTCTATATTTTGAAATTTAAGCCTATTTTAACAACACGTTAATCTAACTGCAAGCATAATTTCAAAACAAGAAATATCTTTTAAAAAGATGGTCGGCGTGATGTAACTGAAGCACAAGTTATATAAATGGGCAGAAACCTGTATTTTAAATTTTTTGGCAATATTGAAAGGGGCCTCTGTGAAGTTTTATATAAATGAGGACAGTAGTTCTGAAGAAGACTGTGTTTAGAAATTGTGGAGGGACACACGACGGACACCAAACAATCACAAAAGCTCACTTTGAGCCTTTGGTGCTGAAAAAAAGATGGTAACAGTAAGCAAACAATATTGAAATACGTTCTATACTTTATTTCTGGAATTGCTGGAAGCAACATGAACCATTACCCTACTTCAGCTTATTATCAAATTTGCCTATCATTCAGAATATGTACAGTACTGTTTTCACCGGAAAGATTAATTTAAAATTTAGAGTCTAAAATTTAACAGTATCGGACATGGTGTTGCAGGTTAGTAATGATTTGCACTGGTTAGAAATTGTTGCTGTAACGCAGGGTAAGAGTTAATGACTGTATAAAGCAAATAACCTTTTTTGTAAAAACAAAACTTAACAAAACAGAAATAACCTAACAAGAAAACATAACAAAACAGAAATATGTCCGGATGAGCAGATGAATGTTTGGTTACGCACACCTGTTCAAGTGGTACGCATACAACCCGATGGTGCTGTACTTATCGAGGTTAAAGATGACGAACGCGTTGTCATTTCACTCAGTGTCACACATGACTCGGAATGAAGCATTTTCAGCCTTTCCTCCAATCAGCGCCAATCTTACTAAATCTCTCATTATGGCTGAAAATACCGAGAATACCTTACCAAGCAGTCCGATTGGTACATTATTCAGGCGGCATAAGGTCATACGAGGTCATAAAATCGTGCTTAATACGGCACGCCGAAAAAAGTACTTTCAATTATTTTTGAGATATAGGCAATATAGCAAACGATGGGTTTATTGTTTTGGCTCATTATAGATAATAATAACTTTCGGAATACAAGTCAAGTATAAATTTCAATAAACATTATGAATGCTTTTAAAAAGCCCATATTGCTTAATAGCAACTAATATCGTCTGTAAATGTAAAGACACTTGGTTTATGAAATCATACATAGTATTTATACATACCGGATGAACGTTCTAAATTGAATTTATTTGCAATGAAACTGGGTCTGCCTGGCTATCTCCAAATCCATTAATACATAAAGGATATTTGTTTTGTTTTTTTGAGTGAGTATGGGATATAGATCTATCTCATAGAGAAGTGAGAAAATTTCAAATACCGGTATTTTCATGAGCGCGTAGGCACCGAGCTGACGTTATTATATTATGCCCCAGTGTTAGCTATTACGGGCGATATCGGATGGATACCAAGCGTCTACAGACGATGGATATGTATGCTATGCTATTGGAACAAAGTTTTGCAGTTAGATACGAATAGGTTAAGGCGCGCAGTATTTGAACGGGACTACAATCAGTGGCTTAATAACTGGTCGAGTGAAGTCAGAGATATTATGACCAAACGACAGCTGACTGATTACTTTAATAATACAGAAATTGTTGACATTAGTATGGCAAAATCATTGGTAACTTAGAATGGATAAACACCTAACCAAACAAAAACAGCTGTTCGTCTGTGCTTTATGTATGAACTATAGTTGCTCGAAGTTCTTTCACCCACCGTGCCCTGCAGGGATATGGGATTCCTATATCCAACTTGTCCAACTTGTGATTTTTTTTTTTGCCAGCAGACAAGTGCATTTTTCATTATGTGTGTCCGCGGACAAGCAGAATTTATTTTCCATGTATTAAATGAGAAAACAAAAAATATCATTTAGATTGTGTGTTGCTTTAAGTGTATGGAGGAGATAAAGATAAATTAATGTATGAATTCCGTGATGTTCTTACTGAGAGTCTGTCGATTGCTGCGGTTTTAAAAAAAAAAACATGCATCTGTGTCTTTAAGAATCACTTTCCATGATCTGATTGGTTCTTTGACTAGGTCTTGCCCACACTGTAACTCGGTGACTATGATAAAAAAATCAGAAACGTAAACAACTTAAAAAAAGTATTTCGACAAGTTTGTTAGTAGAATTCTAACTGCTGAGACAATAAGTCACTGTCAAAGGAATTATGGGAGCCAGTAGTCAGCCAAATGAAAATCAAAAGCACACAGAGATCGCAAGTATGACTAAAAACAAGATGGAATGTTGTAAGAGTCTTTCTCTGAATTCATCTGGCTTTGTACCATTGCTGGGACAGTGTTTTCGGCATGGCATCAAAAGACCACGAACCCTGCTTGTGCGATTTCAGACTTTTATAAACTTTAAAAGACAAATATTTTAACAGCTTATTTTATACCACAGTTACTGTGATATGCTTTTTTTTCATTGTCCTAAATAAAGAACTCTCCAGTCTATTTGCAGTTTCATGAAGGTTTAATATGACAAATCAGAGCAAGTGAAATTTGACTATGGACAAGTGGATTTTTAAGTGTCCGTGGACAAGTGAAAAATGTGTGGATTTCCCCCCCCCCCCCCCCCCACACACACATACACTTTTCTTCCCTACTTACCGTCTGAAAAATATCATATTTAATAATTAATCATAAATCTAATCCCATTGAAACAATATCAAAATATTCCATTAGCACCTCTATAAAATATCTTACACTATAAGCTATACAAGATTTGAAACAAACGCCGTTCTTCTGAAACAGGGTGTGCGAGAGAGAGATGGAAGGAGAGAAGGTTGGGGGTGACAGAGCTTCGAACATCGGTGGTATTAAAAAAAAAATCTTATATGATTATATAATAATTTTGACTTCTATACTGAATTATTTTCGAGGGTTTATCCAGATTTTTGCAAACATTGCTATTTGCTTAATATTAAAATTATGAAAAAAATATTTGACTGTAGTGGGCATACATATAACATTTTGTAAAATTAATGACAAAGTTTGAAGACAGTACCGCTCATGCATAAAGTAAAGTAATGTTAACAATAATCAGACCATGTACATGTCAACTCATTCATTTCTATAGAATACTAGTCAGTTATGTGTTTATCCTTCCCGCGATTTCGTGTAAGTTAGGTTTTATCCATTTCTCATGTAAACTGAGTTCGGTTTTTATCAACTCGAAGTTAGGTTTTTATCCATTTTCTCGCTGTCAGTACATTTGAACATGTATTGTGTCAAAATGTAGTGGGTTAACTACATAGTGTAAATGGGCCTATAAAGCAGTATATTTTTGCTTTCTAACAACAAAATAATAGAGGCATCAAAAGCATATAAGTATTTTTTAAGATTCTTTGTAAAAATTTTCATTGAAAAGTTTACCATGTTTGTCGGTATTCCACCTGAAAACACAAGGGTTGATACATTTAACACGATACATATTGAAATAAATATACACTTGATCAATGGAGACAGATATAACAACCGAAACATTCCTTGATACATCGAAATTACACAGAAAACAAAGCTGTATCAGCTTTACATCCGCCATGTTGGCACTGAGTTGGGGTCGCTGAACAGAGTTAAGATTATCCGGGTACATAGTGTTGTAACTGCCTCTACTGATTTGAAACAAACCTACATTTCGTCAGAAAATAAAACCTCTCGATCACAGACACTTGGGTTCGGACCCCCATCCACCCCGCTCTCCTCCGCCTCTGGTTAAGTTTAGCCAATAATTTTTAGCATTTTACCATGTATTGAGCATAATCGACGATCATAAAACGCATTTTGTAACATTTCAGCGTGTTTTAAAAAATGTATTTTTTTTACCATCAATGCTGTCAATACCACAAATCTTAAACTATAGCCAAATAAGCTTTTTTGATTAACCCTTACCAATGAATCACTGGTATCAATCGACGTGTCTGTTACCATTCTGTCAAATGACACCGATATTGACAACTGTCATTTGTATTTCGACTGGAAATCAATAAATATTATAAATCAGTCAATCTAAATTTTTATGGAACGCTTCCTTGCAAATTGATCCCTGCTTTGTACTGCGCATATCGTTGCCGGGTACCAAAATTAATAACGTTACGACTACACATTATACCGGATTATCGCTTCAGCAAGTGTTATTTTGTATTATTTTATTGACCTGTCAAAACATGTTTCTGGTTTTAATGTTAATCTTATGTATGCGTAAACAGAATATAATGAAAGCCGGGAACAAGTTTTTGACAGGTTAAATAAATTGTACAATACACGAGGTTTGTTTACATAGCGGAACTGTTTGTTTGCACCTTGGACAGCTATTTTTATCAAAGCGTATTAGTTTTTGGTACACGATTTATGACATACGCTACACAAAGCGTATTGTGGTATTGAGAGCACTGATGGTAAAAATACATTTTTTAAAACACGCTGAAATGTTACAAAATGCGTTTTATGATCGTCGCCTATACGCAGTACATGGTAAAATGCTAAAACTTATTGGCTAAACTTAATCAGGGGCGGAGGAGAGTGGGATGGATAGGGTCCGAACCCCAATTGTCTGTGCTCGAACTCGAATGTAGGACGTTTTGGCCAGCGGACGTTTTGGCCCGGACGTTTTGGCCTAGGATGTTTTGGGCAGGCATTTTTTGAGGGTATGACGTTTTGGCCAAAAATAAATTGTGGTTTCATATCGTGCAAAATATGGTTTGGAGATTATTCTAAAGAATGTTATAGTAAAAGTGAACAAATTAAACTGATAATAAAACATACTCATGGTATTTTATTTTTATAATCTTTTTATATATATATTATACACATATAAACATATACACATTGTATATGTGTGTGTATGTGAAAATATTTGCCATTTACAACAAAACCAAAAGAGTTATGAAAATAAATTTTATTCACAATTATTTATTTAAAATAAATGATCAATTATACTGTAACATATGATAACATATTAATGTCCAGATCATAATTTGCATATTATGGAAATAATTTATTTTGGCCAAAACATCCTACCTCAAAAATTTTCTTGGCCAAAACATCCTAGGCCGAAAGATCCTACGCCGAAACGTCCGGGCCAAAACGTCCGTGGCCAAAACGTCCGTCCTCCCTCGAACTCACGACCCCGCGATCCGTAGATCTGCTCTCTCCCTACTGAGTTAAGGAGGTAGGTTACCTTGTTACAAGGGTAAATTCAAATTAGTTGAACCGCAGCACATTTTTGTATTTCGCGTAATATGAAGTTTTAACTGCTACAATCTCAATTTCGTTTGTCTCTGTCCCTTCAAGTTCAATTTTTATCCAGGTTTGAAGAATATGACCCTCCACAGGTATTTCATATTGAAAGAAGAAGGAAAATACGGATATTTAACACTTTTCAGTGTATTTTAGTTTCATTGATATCCGTAGAAGTCGGCATAATTGATAATTTTACTAGTATTCACGTTATCTTTCAAATAAAAGCTTAAAATGTATATGTCGCGGGGCTCGTGTTTCCATGGTAACGCATTTTCTCTCATCTTTAAACAACTATTTATAAAAATAGGGGTTTTCGACGGCTTCAGTGCCATTATGTTAATGACCAACATGGAATATTTGGGTAATATTATTAGCAAAATACCAAGCACTTTACATGGTACCCTATTTTTCTTAAAGTTTAAAGTAACCATGGCAACAGAGATGTTTAAAATAGCTTATATCTTGCTTTTTGTCGTAGTTTCTTATAAAAAATATTGAATAAGATTATCTTTCTAGTTAATGTAGCTATAAAGCATATTATTTCTAACGTAAGTTATATTTTCGTGTTATTTGCATTTATTCAAACAAATTTCACAGCTTAGAATACTTACAGCAGTACCCCTCGTCTGGCATTTTTCATGGAAAAATCGTTTAGCATGCTGCTATTATTCTCATGGATATTGTTGCAATGAAAATAAAAAGCCGAAGCTGTGTTTCTTGAATAGACCAGTGTCAACGCTTTTGAATTTTACATTTAGATACAAAGGTCACGGGCTTCGTTTCCATGGTAACATCAATTCAATTCAAGAAACCACAATTTTCTACCGAAATTTGAACCATTTTAGATATTAGTTTTTATATATAAGTAACAAATTATCAACGGAACCTGAAAAATAGGTATTACAAATCAAACTGCTAGATTTTTTATTTGAAAATGGCCGTAACAAGTAACCTTTCACCCAACTATATTCCAAATAACATCGGTTACCATCATCCATTTTCTTACATTCCGCATAACATTTCAATATAACTATATAAAAGAAGCAAAATATTGATTTTTATTCAGAGCAAAAGACTCATAAAAATATTTCAGCAAATAATGGTTATTTGAAAATAGTTAAAATAAAAAAAAAAATGCACAGAATTACGTACTTTCAAGATAAAAACTATTAATTTTGCGCGGTAACTGACACGTAACGTCATGACGTCAGTGACGTCATTTTAAGGCAACATTGTTTTGAAGCGTTTCTGCGGCAATTTATTCATTATTTCTGCATTATTAAACCATGAAGCATCAGATCGAAGACAGGTTCATGCTTTGTTTTCAGAAGAATGAATATACAAACACATTTAGTTTGTCGTAAACGTCGTCGTAAATCGTCACGTTAGCTTCCGGTTGGACATGCGCACATACAAATATGAAGGTAACCTACCTCCTTAAGCAGACGCGAATCAAGACCTTGAATGTGATTCCTGTAACAACGCTGTCTACAACTGTGTGTAGATAATACTTCTCAGAAATTTCGTCATGTTTTAAGATTCAGAGTTTAAAAAACTTATAAATCATTTCTATGGCAAAATGTTTCTTTGATTTGACCTAGTGACCTAGTTTTTAACCATAGATGACCCATATTCTAACTTGACCTAGATTTCATTAAGGCAATCATTCTGACTAAATGTTATATATATCCAGTGTAAAATGCAGCCCCTATTGCGTACACAAGGTTTTTCTTTAATTTGACCGGGTGACCTAGTTTTTGACCCTGGATGACCCATATTCAAATTTGACGTGGATTTCATCCAGACAAACATTCTGATCAAATTTCATGAAGATCCAGTGTAAAATGCAGCCCCTATTACATACACAGTGTTTTTCTTTGATTTGACCTAGTGTCCTATTTTTTGATCCCAGATGACCCATATTCGTAACTGGCCTAGATTTCATCAAGGCAATCATTCTGACCAAATTTCATGAAGATCAATTGAAAAATACAGCCTCTATTGCATACACAAGGTTTTTGTTTGATTTGACCAAGTGACCTAGTTTTTGAACCCAGATGACCCATTTTTGAATTCGGCCTAGATTTCATCAAGGTAATCATTCTGACAAAATTTCATGAAGATCAATTGAAAAATACAGCCTCTATTGCATACACAAGGTTTTTCTTTGATTTGACCTAGTGACCTAGTTTTTGACCCCAGATGACCCATTTTCGAACTTGGCCTAGACATCATCAAGGTAATCACTCTGACCAAAATTCATGAACCTCAATTAAAAAATACAGCCTCTATCGCATACACAATTTTTCTCTTTGATTTGACCTAGTGACCTAGTTTTTTAACCCAGATAACCCGTTTTCAAACTCAGCCTAGATTTTACCAAGGTAATCATTCTGACAAAATTTCATGAAGATCAGTTGTTAAATACAGCCACTGTCGCATACACAAGGTTTTTCTTTGATTTGACCTAGTGACCTAGTTTTTGATCAAAGATGACCCATTTTCGAACTTGGTCTAGACTTCATCAAGGTAATCATTCATGAAGATCAGTTGAAAAATACAGCCTCTATTGCATACACAAGGTTTTTCATTTGATTTGACTTAGTGACCTAGTTTTTGATCCCAGATGACTCATTTTCGAACTTGGCCTAGATTTAATCAAGGTAATAATTCTGACAAAAATTCATGAAGATCAACTGAAAAATACAGCCTCTATCGCATACACAAGGTTTTTCCTTGATTTGACCTAGTAACCTAGTTTTTTTACCCCAGATGACCCATTTTCGAACTCAGCCTAGATTTTATCAAGGTTATCATTCTGACCAAATTTCATGAAGATCAGTTGAAAAATACAGCCTCTATCGCATACACAAGCTAAATGTTGACGGACGACAGACGACAGACAGACAGACGCCGGACATCAAGTGATCAGAAAAAAAGAAACAAGAGGGCCAAGATGGCCCTAGGTCGCTCACCTGTGAAACACACCATAACAGTTTAAACATGTTTGACCTAGGGATTTCACGGAAACAAATATTCTGGGCAATTTTCATTAGAATTGGACCAAAAATGTGGTCTCTTGAGTTTAAACAAGTATTTTATTTGATATGACCTAGTGACCTAGTTTTTGATGCCAGATGACCCATATTCAAATCTGACTTAGATTTCACCAAGGCAATCATTCTGACCAAATTTCATGAAGATCAACTGAAAAATACAGGTTCTATCGCATACACAAGGTTTTTCCTTGATTTGACCTAGTGACCTAGTTTTTGACCCCAGATGACCCATATCTAAACTTGACCTAGATTTCATCAAGGCAATCGTTCTGACCAAATTTCATAAGGATCAATTGAAAAATACAGCCTCTATCGCATACACAAGGTTTTTCTTTGATTTGACCTAGTGACCTACTTCTTGACCCCAGATGACCCATATTTAAACTCGACCTAGATTTCATCAAGGCAATCATTCTGACTATATTTCATGAAAATCAATTGAAAAATACAGCCTCTATCGCATACACAAGGTTTTTCCTTGATTTGACCTAGTGACATAGTTTTTGAAGCCAGATGACCCATATTCAAATCTGACTTAGATTTCACCAAGGCAATCATTCTGACCAAATCTCATGAAGATCAACTGAAAAATACAGCTTCTATCGCATACATAAGGTTTTTCCTTGATTTGACCTAGTGACCTAGTTTTTAACCCCAGATGACCCATATCCGAACTTGACCTAGAATTCATTAAGGCAATCATTCTGACCAAATTTCATACGGATCAATTGAAAAATACAGCCTCTATCGCATACACAAGGTTTTTCTTTGATTTGACCTAGTGACCTACTTCTTGACCCCAGATGACCCATATTTAAACTCGCCCTAGATTTCATCAAGGCAATCATTCTGACCAAATTTTATGAAAATCAATTGAAAAATACAGCCTCTATCGCATACACAAGGTTTTTCCTTGACTTGACCTAGTGACCTAGTTTTTGAACCCAGATGACCCATTTTCGAACTCGGCCTAGACTTCATCAAGGTAATCACTCTGACCAATATTCATGAAGATCAATTGAAAAATACAGCCTCTATCGCATACACAAGGTTTTTCCTAAATTTGACCTAGTGACCTAGTTTTTGACCTCAGATGACCCATTTTCGAACTCGGCCTAGATTTCATCAATGCAATCATTCTGACTAATACTCATGAAGATCAATTGAAAAATACAGCCTCTATCGCATACACAATGTTTTTCCTTGATTTGACCTAGTGACCTAGTTTTTGACCCCAGATGACCCATTTTTGAACTCGGCCTAGATTTCATCAAGGTTATCATTCTGACCAAAATTCATGAAGATCAGTTGAAAAATACAGCCTCTATCGCATACATAAGCTAAATGTTGACGGACGACGGACGACAGACGACGGACGCCGGACATCGAGCGATCAGAAAAACTCACCTGAGCATTGCTAATAAATCGGCCGGTTAGAGTTAGGGCATCAACTTTCAGTTTTTGAAAACAACATTTTTTCAGAATATGGGAATGAAACAATAATCGTTGTATGGGAAATAATGTTACTACGAAAGTGAATGGCCACATCAATGGGTTTTTTTTTTTTACAAACACATAAGAAAATTGCAGCCATCTTTGGATGCATTTTAAAAGCTAGCTTGTAATCAGGTGTTTTTATATCAAGGTCAGAGCTCCAGATAAGCTGCGTATTTGCGTATTTACGCAATTAAAATTGCAGAAAACCCAATTAATTTCATACAGTGTGCGTACTGAAACGCAATTAAAATTCCTAATACCCAATTCGTAAAAAATAGCTTGCGTATCGCATATTCCTTATAACTAGAACGGGTACGAGACTTTAACGCTAGATTTGACTGACTGGTTATACGTTACTGCAGAACAGGTTGCAATTTATTGGAAAAATAACAGGACCATTCAGTCGGCTGATCGGTGTTATTTGGACGCTTTGTAAACAATTTTACGCCGAAAATTTTTCGATAGATTCATCCTCCATGTAAAATTTCTTTTGATTTAGATAATTTAGTAACTGTAATGTTAGGCAAAATATTTTCAAATCTGATACTTGTAACAATTAATTACATTATCTTTACTTATTATGTAAGAGCATACTGTTCATATGTTTATGTAACTGTTTCTTGACTGTTATATTTTGTTACTTGTGTTGTCATGATCACATGCATGTAATATGCCATGATCGAAAATAAATAAATTGAAATTAAATTGAAATAAAATGTAAAGAGGTTGCAGGAAAAAACATTGTTGCAGCACAAACAAACAAATTAGTGGGATATTTTGCTGTTCAACAATGACAGTTATCTGTTTGTGACGATGTAGTGTCACCAATACTGGATGACATCTTTTGGGAGAATGCATATTGCGGTGACCACATCGTTCGGGATATTTTGGATGAACTGATCTCAGACTGCATTAAAAGTGAAAAAGAAAACAACAGTATGAAACATTCATTACAATTTTAAATACATTTTTGTATTAAACATTGAAGGGCGCCATTAAAATACTTAATCAGTCCTGTTTAATGATATATACCATGTATACTGTAAGCAAAAAAATACTCAATTGTTAGTGCGAGATTGGTAAAATACCCAATTGGTTTTAGCAAATACCCAGTTACTTCTGAAAAGGCTGGGTAATGATATTATTTTTACCCAATTCAAATTTCCAATACCCAATTCAGACAAAAAGTGATGGGTAAATACCCAATTGCACCAAAAGCTTATCTGGAGCTCTGCAAGGTAAAAATAAATTCGATGGAAAGTCTCCCATCTTTGTATTAAAGCCTTTCTAAGTCTTTCTAAATCAGCTTGGTGGAAAAGGGACTTGTCCAAAAAAAAAATTGGACCTAGCTTGAGCCCTGAAATCTGTCTGCTGTTTAGCAGTATATCACAAAACAACAGAAATTAAAATGTAGTAAACGAACAGCATCTTTACAAACAACTTATCTGCACAATACATGTTTTATTGTCCCATAGAGTTGGATACTTTAAATATTCTAAAGGAGTTGTCCCTCTTTAAAAACAAGAGCTGTCCATAAGACAGCCAGGCTCGACTATTCGAAATATTGTCCCAGAAGCAGGAAAATATTACCCAAAAAAGGTTAAATATCAAAAGAGTTTTAAGTTTAAAAGGGGGCATAATTTGACCAAAATGCATATCAGTTATGGGACTTGCTGCTATCAACTAGTTTTATAACCTCGAAGGCACATGTGAAGCTTCAATTCAATATCTGCATTAGTTTTGGAGATAGAAACTCGCATGTAAAACTTTAACCAGAATTTTCAAAGTCCAAAAGGGGGCATAATTTGCCCAAAATACATGCCAGAGTTATGGGACTTGACCCAGTGTGGCTGGTAATTGATATAGAAAAAGAAACAAGAGGGCCAAGATGGCCCTGGGTCGCTCACCTGAGAAACACACCATAATACACCATAACAGTGTAAACACAGACCTAGTGATTGCATGGAAAAAAATATTCTGACCAAGTATCATTAAAATTGGAGCAAACACAAGTATTTCTTTTATTTGACCTAGTGACCTACTTTTTGAACCCAGATGACCCATATTCAAACTTGACCTAGATTTCATCAAAGAAATCATTCTGACTAAATTTCATAAAGATCAATTGAAAAATACAGCCTCTATTGCATACACAAGGTTTTTCTTTGATTTGACCTAGTGACCTAGTTTTTAACCAAAGATGACCAATAACCAAACTCTACCTAGATTTTATCAAGGCAATAATTCTGACCAAATTTCATACAGATCAATTGAAAAATACAGCCTCTATTGCATACACAAGGTTTTTCTTTGATTTGACCTAGTGACCTAATTTTTGACCCAAGATGACCCATATTCAAACTTGACCAAGATTTTATCAAGGCAATCATTCTGACTGAATTTCATGAAGATCAATTGAAAAATATAGCCTCTATCGCATACACAAGATTTTTCTTTGGTTTGACCTATGACCTACTTTTTGACCCTAGATAACCCATATTCGAAGCTGACCTAGATTTCATCAAGGCAATCATTCTGACCAAAATTCATGAAAATTAATTGAAAAATACAGCCTCTATCGCATACACAAGGTTTTTCTTTAATTTGACCTAGTGACCTAGTTTTTGACCCCAGATGACCCATTTTCGAACTTGGCCTAGATTTCATCAACGTTATCATTCTGACCAAAATTCATGAAGAATACTTGAAAAATACAGCCTCTATCACATACACGAAGTTTTTCTTTGATTTGACCTAGTGACCTAGTTTTTGACCCCAGATCATCCATTTTCAAACTCAGCCTAGACTTCATCAGGGAAATCATTCTGACCAAAATTCATGAAGATTAATTCAAAAATACAGCCTCTATCGCATACACAAGTTTTTTCTTTGATTTGACCTAGTGACCTAGTTTTTGACCCCAGATGACACATTTTCGAACTTGGCCTAGATTTCATCAAGGTTATCATTCTGACCAAATTTCATGAAGATCAGTTGAAAAATACAGCCTCTATCGCATACACAAGCTAAATGTTGACGGACAGACAGACGACAGACAGACAGATGCCGGACATCGAGTGATCAGAAAAACTCACCTGAGCAATATTGCTCAGGTGAGCTAAAAATAAGTTTCAAATCTATATGCCTTTTAGTAATTGCTGTATGTACTTGCACGCAAAACTTTAACCAGGATTTTCTAAGTCCAAAAAGGGGAATAATTTGCTCAAAATACATGTAAGAGTTATGGGACTTGATCCAGTGAGGTTAGTAATTGATCTAGAAAAAGAAAAAATAAGTTTCAAATCTATATGCCTTTTAGTAATAGCTATATGTACTTCCACGCAAAACTTTAACCAGAATTTGCTAAGTCCAAAAGGGGGCATAATTTGGCAAAAATGAAAGTCAGAGTTATGGGACTTGATGCTATCAACTAGTTTTATACCTAGTTTTTGACCCCAGATGACCCATTTTCGAACTCGGCCTAGATTTCATCAAGGTTATCATTCTGACCAAAATTCATGAAGATTACTTGAAAAATACAGCCTCTAACGCATACACAAAGTTTTTCTTTCTTTGCTGTGACCTAGTTTTTGATCCCATTTTACCAATTTTCGAATTTGCCCTAGATTTCATCAAGGTTATCATTCTGACAAAATTTCATGAAGATCAGTTGAACAAGAGCTGTCCATAAGACAGCCAAGCTCGACTATTCGAAATATTGTCACAGAAGCAGGAAATTATTACCCAAAATGTTAAATATCAAAAGAGTTTTAAGTTCGAAAGGGGACATAATTTGACCAAAATACATATCAGAGTTATGGGACTTGGTGCTATCAACTAGTTTTATAAAACCCCCAAGAAACAAATTAAGTTTCAATTCAATATCTGCATTAGTTTTTTGGGGGTAGTAACTTGCATGTAAAACTTTAACCAGAATTTTTTAAGTCCAAAAGGGGCATAATTTGCTCAAAATACATGTTAAGAGTTATGGAACTTGACCCAGTGAGGTTGGTAATTGACCTAGAAAAAGAATAAATAAGTTTCAAAGCTATATGCCTTTTGGTAATAGCTGTATGTACTTGCACGCAAAACTTCAACCAGGATTTTCTAAGTCCAAAAGGGGGCATAATTTGCCCAAAATACATGTCAGAGTTATAGGACTTGGTGCTATCAACTAGTTTTATAACCCCGATGACACACGTGAAGTTTCAATTTAATATCTGTAGTAGTTTTGGAGATAGTTACTTGCATGTAAAACTTTAACCAGGATTTTCTAAGTCCAAAAGGGGGCATAATTTGGCCAAAATACATGTCAGAGTTATGGGACTTGACCCAGTGAGGTAGGTAATTGATCTAGAAAAAGCAAAAATAAGTTTCAAATCTATATGCCTTTTAGTAATAGCTGTATGTACTTGCACGCAAAACTTTAACCAGAATTTTCTAAGTCAAAAAGGGGGCATAATTTGGCCAAAATAATGGTCAGAGTTATGGGACTTGGTGCTATCAACTAGTTTTATAACCCCGAAGACACATGTGAAGTTTCAATTCAATATCTGCATTAGTTTTGGAGATAGTAACTTGCATGTAAAACTTCAACCAGAATTTTCTAAGTCCAAAAGGGGGCATAATTTGGCCAAAATACATGTCAGAGTTATGGGACTTGACCCAGTGGGGTAGGTAATTGATCTAGAAAAAGAAAAAATAAGTTTTAAATCTATATGCCTTTTAGTAATAGCTGTATGTACTTGCACGCAAAACTTTAACCAGAATTTTCTAAGTCCAAAAGGGGGCATAATTTGGCCAAAATGAAGGTCAGAGTTATGGGACTTGTTGCTATCAACTAGTTTTATAACCCCGAAGACACATGTGAAGTTTCAATTCAATATCTGCATTAGTTTTGGAGATAGTAACTTGCATGTAAAACTTTAACCAGAATTTTCTAAGTCCAAAAGGGGGCATAATTTGCTCAAAATACATGTTAGAGTTATGGAACTTGACCCAGTGAGGTTGGTAATTGACCTAGAAAAAGAATAAATAAGTTTCAAAGCTATATGCCTTTAAATGATAGCTGTATGTACTTGCATGCAAAAACTTAACCAAGGTGTGACGCCGACGCCGACACCGACGCCGACGCCGACGCCGACGCCAGGGTGAGTAGAATAGCTAGACTATTCTTCGAATAGTCGAGCTAAAAATACAGCCTCTATCGCATACACAAGCTAAATGTTGACGGACAGACAGACAGACAGACGCCGGACATCGAGTGATCAGAAAAACTCACCTGAGCATTGTTCAGGTGAGCTAAAAATAAGTTTCAAATCTATATGCCTTTTAGAAATAGCTGCATGTACTTGCATGCAAAACTTTAACCAGAAGTCGAAAAGGGGGCATAATTTGGCCAAAATAAAGGTCGGAGTGGGCGACTTGAGCGAAATAGGCGCTCTAGAACTTCAAACTTCGCTCAAATCTAACCTCAAAGCGAAATGCAAGTCGCCCGATTTTCTTTGATTTCCGCACTCGCTAATAACTGCTACCCAGACTGCTGACAATTTGCACCGTGTCATAATGAGAGTCGAATACACAAACACACGCCGGCAGCATAATTTAAGCTCCGCCTACCTCAGATACTTGCGAGATTATCCCGAGAAGTGTGAAAGCGAATCAAATTATCCGATACACCAGAGTCTATTGTGTTAAGCCAATCAGCGCCGCGTTTACGTCTTTGACACTTCACGTTAACTGTCAACATGTTCGAGTGCAAAAAAAGCAATGTTTTATAAAAGAAACTGCTGATTAACCATAAGATTAATTGGAATATGGTAAACAATTATTTGTTATCTATGATAAAAGAACGACATGTAATGTATTAACTACGTTAAATTGACTTCCATCGATGAATTTATTTGAATATGTATTTCCAGATTACTGTACACATTTTACTTTCAGTTTTATATTTCGAGTGAGATACTGACATTCTTCGGTGAATGACTCGGTGCAAAGAGCTATAAAAAATAAATACACTTCTACTTCTCTGCTCGGTGTTAATAATAAACACTTCATACATGTACAAGATATAACCAAAATTCGGCGTGTTACATTTATAGCATCGGCTTGAATTTTGAAAACGACTTTTTTCAGAATTTTGTAACAAAACGATAACCACTGTATGGGAAATGATCTAACTAAGAAAATGAATGGTCACATCAATGTTTTTTATCAAGAAACAAGAAAATTACAGCCACCTTTCGAATCACTCAACATCATTGCGGTAGAAAAAGTCTTCCCACTTCCCCCTAAAGTCTCCCCACTTCTCCCTAAAACAGCTTGCGGGAGAAGTGACTTCTCCCAAAAATTTAGCTAGACCCCTGAGTTATGGGACTTGCTGCTATCAACTAGCTTTATAACCCCAAAGACACATGTGAAGTTTCAAATCAATATCTGCATTAGTTTTGGAGATAGTAACTTGCATGTTAAACTTTAACCAAAATTTTCTAAGTCCAAAAGGGGGCATAATTTGCTCAAAATACATGTCAGAGTTATGGGACTTGACCCAGAGAGGTTGGTAATTGACCTAGAAAAAGAAAAAAAAAGTTTCAAAGCTATATGCCTTTAACTGATGGCTGTATGTACTTGCATGCAAAAACTTAACCAAGGTGTGACACCGACGCCAGGGTGAGTAGAATAGCTAGACTATTCTTCGGATAGTCGAGCTAACAAGTGGACCATGATGGTCCTGAATCGCTCACCTTCTCCACATGACCCAATTTTCATGAAGATCCATTGAAAAATATGGCTTCTAAAGAGGTCACAAGGTTTTTCTATTATTTGACCTAATGACCTAGTTTTTGAAGGTACATGACCCAGTTTTGAACTTGACCTAGATATTATCAAAGTGAACATTCTCACCAATTTTCATGAAGATCTCATGAAGAGTATGGCCTCTAGAGAGGTCACAAGGTTTCTCTATTTTTATACCTACTGACCTAGTTTTGACCACACGTGATCCAGTTTCAAATTTTATCTAGATATCATCAAGGTGAACATTCAGACAAATTTTCATGAAGATCCATTGAAAAATATGGCCTCTAAAGTGGTCAAAAGGTTTTTCTATTTTTAGACCTACTGACCTAGTTTTTGATTGCAGTTGACCCAGTTTCGAACTTGACCTAGATATCATCAAGATTAATATTCTGACTAAAGTTCATACAGATCCCATGAAAAATATGGCCTCTAGAGAGGTCAAAAGGTTTTTTTTATTATTTGACCTACTGACCTAGTTTTTGATTACACGTGACCCAGTTTCGAACTTGACCTAGATATCATCAAGGGGAACATTCTGACCAATTTTCATGAAGATCCATTGCAGAGAGGTCACAAGGTTTTTCTATTTTTAGACCTACTGACCTAGTTTTTGACTGCAGTTGACCCAGTTTCGAACTTGACCTAGATATCATCAAGATGAATATTCAGACCAACTTGCATACAGATCCCATGAAAAATATGGCCTCTAGAGAGGTCACAAGGTTTTTCTATTATTTGACCTACTGACCTAGTTTTTTCTGGCACGTGACCCAGTTTCGAACCTGACCTAGATATCATCAAGGTGAACATTCTGACCAATTTTCATGAAGATCCATTAAAGTACGGCCTCTAGAGAGGTCACAAGGTTTTTCTATTTTTAGATCTAATGACCTAGTTTTTGACCGTAGTTGACCCAGTTTTAAACTTGACCTAGATATCATCAAGATGAACATTCAGACCAACTTGCATACAGATCCCATGAAAAATATGGCCTCTAGAGAGGTCACAAGGTTTTTCTATAATTTGACCTACTGACCTAGTTTTTGACGGCACGTGACCCAGTTTTCAACCTGACCTAGATATCATCAAGATGAACATTCTGACCAAATTTAATGAACATTCATTGAAAAGTATAGCTTCTAGAGAGGTCACAAGGTTTTTCTATTTTTAGACCTAATGACCTAGTTTTTGACACAGTTGACCCAGTTTCGTACTTGACCTAGATATCATCAAGATGAATACTCAGACCAATTTTCATACAGATCCCATGAAAAATATGGCCTCTAGAGAGGTCACAAGGTTTTTCTATTATTTGACCTACTGACCTAGTTTTTGAAGGCACATGACCCACTTTCGAATTTGACCTAGATATCATCAAGGTGAACGTTCTGACCAATTTTCATGAAGATCTTTTAAAATATATGGCCTCTAGAGAGGTCACAAGGTTTTTCTATTTTTAGACCTACTGACCTAGTTTTTGATGGCACGTGACCCAGTTTCAAACTTGACCTAGATATCATCCAGATGAACATTCTGACCAACTTTCATAAAGATCCCATGAAAAATGTGACCTCTAGAGTGGTCACAAGCAAAAGTTTACGGACGCACGCACGGACGACGGACGCCGCGCGATCACAAAAGCTCACCTTGTCACTTTGTGACAGGTGAGCTAAAAATGCCATTTTTAAAGAAATAAATGTAAACAATTGTCAAAAACGACGTTTTACCTAGTTATGTTAAGTTTAAACACTGGAATGTTGTTGCAGATGAATCAAAACAAAGACATGTAAAAGCTTTTAAACAAGGCAGTCTGAAAGACAGCTAAATCCCCCGCCACTCCTATGGATAGTGAAAGGGTAAACCTTTGATTTTAGCTGTGACCTTGACCTTGAACTGACATGGCTGACTCATGAATTCTGCACAACGTCTTGATGAGGTGATCATTTGACCCAAGTTCGATGAATATCTTCAAGGGGTTTAGGAGATACAGAGCTGAAACCTTTGACCTTCAGTTGTGACCTTGATCTTGAGTTGACATGGCTGACTCATGAGTTCTTGATGAGGTGATCATTTGACCCAAGTTTGATGAAAATCCTTAAGGGGTTTAGGAGATACAGAGTGGACACAAAATGGAAAGCTCAAACCTTCGACCCTTAGTTGTGACCTTGACCTTGAGCTGGCATGGTTGACTCATAATTTCTGCATATCGTAGAGATAGACACTAAAATTTTCAATGATAGTATTACATTAAATAAAGTATAGAAATTAATTTCCAAGTCCTTGAAATAACCAAAAATGATTTCACAAATGTGAAGTTTGTGATAGTTTTGTTAATATCAATAACAGAAGTTTTAATTTGTAATTTAAAGTTGTGATCCACAAAGAATGACAACTCTTGCCTTGGGCTAGTACTTATAAGTAGAGATCTATTAGTTTACTTCCCTTGCAATTACACAATTGAGTGGAAAATGAAAACTGTTTCAGACACAATAAAATACTTTTTTGCACAACAAAATCATTAAGGATTTATTCATTTGTGTTTGATTTACCCCTCAAGACATGGTTCCTATGATTCTGTCAACTTACATATGGTAAAAAATTAACTTTTAACAAACCAATAATAAAATGAAGTACCAGTAGGTAAATAATAGTGCAGATAATACAGTTTTGCTTGTATCAAAATGTCACAATAGATCCACTTTTGTAATACAGAACACCTGGTAGGATTAGTAAAGGTGCAGTTATATTGATCTCTATTTCCTATGCCTACATATCGTTTTGATGAGGTAATCATTTGACCCAAGTTTGATAAAATTCCTTCAAGGGGTTTAGGAGATATAGAGCGGACACAAAATGGAAGGCTCAAACCTTTGACCTTCAGTTGTGACCTTGACCTTGAGCCGACATGGCTGACTCATACGTTCTGCACATCACGTTGATGAGGTGATCGTTTGACCCAAGTTTGATGAAAATCCTTCAAGGAGTTTAGGAGATATAGAGCGGACATAAAATGGAAGGTTCAAACCTTTGACCCTAAGTTGTGACCTTGACCTTGAGCTGGCATGACTGACTCATGGGTTCTGCACATCGTCTTGATGAGGTGATCAACTGACCCAAGTTTGATAAAATTCCTTCAAGGGGTTTAGGAGATATAGAACGGACACAAAATGGAAGGCTCAAACCTTTGACCTTGAGTTGTGACCTTGACCTTGAGCCGAAAAGGCTGACCCATGGGTTCTGCACATCGTCTTGATGAGGTGATCATTTGACCCAAGTTTCATGAAAATCCTTCAAGGAGTTTAGAAGATATAGAGCGGACACAAAAATGGAAGGCTCAAAACCTTTGACCCCAAGTTGTGACCTTGACCTTATGCCGGCATGGCTGACTCTTGGTTCTGCACATCGTCTTGATGAGGTGATCATTTGACCCAAGTTTTATAAAATTCCTTCAAGGGGTTTATGAGATATAGAGCGGACACAAAATGGCAGGCTCAAACCTTTTACCTTGAGTTGTGACCTTGACCTTTAACCGACAAGGCTGACTCATGAGTTCTGCACATCGTCTTGATGAGGTGATCATTTGAACCAAGTTTCATGAAAATCCTTCAAGGGGTTTAGGAGATATGGACCGGACACGATTTTGTTACGGTCATGGGGGGGGGGGAAACAATTAAGATAGTGATAGACAATCTGAGGCCATTTCGTAACAACTGCACAATTTTTGTAGTGTTGTTTCGAGTATTTATTTACCCCACCCACTTTTACCCAGTTTGAGAGTGTACCACTCTTCCAATATTAAACAGAGTGTACTGATATACTGTCATTTTTATGTTTGTTTAGTTTACAATATCTGCTGAAAATAACACCTTAATATCTCAACTAATAAAAAATGTTTTAGCATTTGGGTGAAGTTCGTCCATTGAAAATCAGTAAATTTGATTAGACCACTTTGTGGCCCCGTGCTGAAAAAAGTGTTCAGTATAATTTAAAATGCAACATGTTGTGTGAATGTCCATTGCATAGTTATTTTATCATGAAAGTTTCAGGTAAAAAGTTAGAACCATTTTTTAAAAAATAACAGAAATTGTGTTCCTGGCTGGTCACATGTCAGATTACCCCACCCACTTTAAATGTGAATATCTATAAAAGTAAGTCAAAACTGGTAACAGTAACACTTGTTAATGAAACTTAATACATGTAGGTATATTACCACAAAGTATAAATAAAATCGAAAAACATTTTGCGCAGATACCTAAATGGGACCCCCACTTTACAACATCTAATATACTAGACAGACAGATATCCAATAACTCTCGTTCGTACATAATACCGCATGCTCACACAAATCAATTTAAAAACTCTTTTTTCGTGGAAACACTTGTGTATTGGAACCACCTAGAGGACAGTGTAGTGCGCGCATCTACAGTCGAGGGCTTTGAGAAAGCCCTCCCAGATCACTTCTAGCCTCCTCCCCGTAGAATATATACCAAAAGTGGTCCTTCTACGTACCCGAACAGATACAGAGAGATACAGATACTGTTTACTCACTACAAATATACCTTTGAAGAGTAAAAAGGCTGATTTTGGGTAGTTCAAGGGCCATCATAACTCTGAAGTGCCTCGGCCTATTTGGCTAGTTACAAATCCAACTTGGCCGAGGACTTATAGTTAAACACATTTTGTTCAAGTTTGGTGAAGATCAGATGAGAAATGCTTGACTTGGATTTATTTATTTTGTTGGGTTTAATGTCGCATCAACACAATCATAGGTCATACAGCAACTTTCAGCTTTGATGGTGTAGGAACACCCCAGGTGCCCCTCCGAGCACCTGTGTAGAACCACCGACCTTTGTAAGCCAGCTGGATGGATTCCTCACATGAAGAATTCAATGCCCAGAGTGAGGCTGAGAACTCACATCAATGAGGGGCAAGTGATTTGAAGTCAGCGAACTTAACCCCGATTTTTAATGTTGGTTGTTACACAGTCCTAGTAAACCCCATAGCGTTTAGGCAACATAGGGACCTTTTCAATCTATCAGTATGCCTGTTTCTCGTCAATTCTAGCTTTCTCATCGATTCGAGCCCTTGTGTTTTAGTAAAATTCATGCTCATAATAGCACGTTCTTCCTTCAGAAACTTGTGTCATGTACATTTTAAAATACCTTGGAAAATATTAGTCATGAAATCTCTGAAATATAGTGTAAATACCTGTTTTAATAACTTGCATCAGAAATTGCATATTTCAAAAGGAAATTACACAGAGTGTCATACTGTGAGCTAAAATTTCAAATTAAAAACATCCTGAGCATATTTCGACTGTTGTAACAAGTGAACAAGAAGTCAATCTTGATAGAAATTTGCTTTATGGAAATAGACTAGCTGCAAACATTAACACTTATTGACTTACCAAACAAAGGGCTGGAATCCATGAGAAAGTTTTAAAATGATGTGGAGTTTGACCTCCAGTCTCATGCAAAAAAGTACATATAAATGATGTTAACATTAGAATTCTTAATGTCCATTGTTAAAGGCAAATACTTTTGTAACAACAAACAACAATTCTTTATTTGAACAGGTCTACAAAATATATGCACACCTTAAAAGGATTTAAGAGGTTCGAATCAAGGTCGGTCAATAGCTATAGATCTACATAGCTAATATTGTCTGTATATTAACACTGACTTTAAATAAAATTTGTATCTTGTATCTTGAAAGCAGCATATATACAATCAAACCTATCTTTAAAGACCACCCTTGGAAGAGTCAAAATGTGGTCTTTATTGTGATGTGGTCTTTATTCACAGGTTAAAATACACTGTAAATGTTAAAAATGGGAAACAAAACATGTGGTTTTTACAGCCAGGTGGTCATTGTTCTGTCTGACAGAGGTGGTCTTTAACACCAGTTTGACTGTATTTAGAGCCATAGGGGTTCAGCGAACCCCTGTGATTAGAGCTAGAGTGGTGGAACCTATGCTCGCGGTATTTAGTTTTTTTTTGTTCTAGGATTAAAACAGTAGTTTTTAACTTTTTTATTGGGGGGAGTGGGGGGGGGGGGCATATATGGATACCAAGACAGTATGGTTATGCATAAATAAGAAAAAAATTATGTAAACTGAAAAATACAGAAAATGATAAAAAAAATGTCAACAACTTGAACAAGTGATTCTGTAGACAAGCCTCACTGATTAGTCACTACGAATAGATCAGCTCTATCCGAATAAATATTTCTATTTATTCTTTTATTCTGTATGTATTCTACAAGGGGGACTGAGCAACTACCAGAACCGTTAAATAATTTAACTTACCCGCGTAATGCTCATGATTGTTTACAATAAATATGGCGGCCTTTTCAAAAACTCCCGTTTCATCTATGAGTGATCTCCCCTTACAGTAAAAAATGTTCAGTTTTTAACAAATTAGATCTAGATCAATGTTTTTAGCAACATACTGAAATAGTTTACGTCTCCATAATTAAACAATAAATAGAAACTAAAAATGTTTTGCAAATGTCATATTTTTTATCGTCACGTCGCAGCTCAACATGGGCGCGTTCGGCATACTTACTCGAGCTAATCCGAGTCACCCTGGGTATACCTTGAGCATAACTCGTGTAACCCGGGTGATAGTAGTTGTGTCACCCGAATTCTACCCACCTCCTGAAGCTGGGAAAGTCGGGTGATTGTATCCGAATGCATTAACACTTTAAACAAGGCGTCTTTTGTACACTTGTAAAAGTTTGGATGCAGTTACTATCAAGGCTTTATCTCAATAACCAGAGATGATATTGAATTGAAACTTCAAACAAGTCTTCGCGCTCATCAGACATACCAAAATAATTAAGTTAGATAGGCCTAACTCTTGATCGAATCTTATGTAAATTATGGGTCTCATTTATAGACATATTGCTTTGAAACCTATTTTTACTTTTTAAGGTCATTACCTTACAGATTATCAAGTGCCATTACTCTTAGGCCTATATGTATTTTGACAAAATTATATCCCTTTTGGACTTAAAAATTGCAATTTAAAGTTTTACATGCAAGTTAGTATATCCAAACTAATGCAGATGTTTGGTTAAAACTTCACATATTTCTTTGGATCTGTAAAATAAGGTCATATCATCATATCACATGCCTCATAACTCTTACTTGAGTCAGACCCCTTTTTAGGGTTAAATTTTTGCATGCAAGTTTTTTAAACTAATGCAGATACTGGATTGAAACTTCACACATGCCTTCCATGTTGTATAGGACATGTCATCAACTTCCATAACTCTTACTTGAACTTTAGCCAAGTTATGCCCCACTGTTTAAACTTAGAAAAAGCTGGTTAATGTTTTGCAAGAAAGGTACTATCTCGGCAACTAATGCATATATTGGATTGAAACTTCCAAACATGCCTCCAGTGATGTTAAAGAAGGTCAAAGCATCAATTCCCATAACTTTAATTTTGGACAAGTTATGCCCTCTTTCTTGTGCATAATTATTGTTCTGTTTGCTTGCAAGTTGAGATCTCCAAAACTAATGGGTGCATTGGGTTAACATTTCTCACATGTCTTCAGGGTTGTAAAGCCAGGTAAAAGCATCAAGTTTCATAACACTTACTTTAATTTTGGCAAAGTTATATCACTTTTATAGTAAGAAAATGACGGTTAAAATTTTTCCATCAAGTTGCTCTTGTCTAAGGGCGGTACTAGGTTGTAAACGTCTTATATCTATTCAGGGGTTTAAAGCAAGATCATAGAACCAAGTCAAATAATCCTTGAATCATTATTTCAGTTCTAGAATCGAAAATCATTCATATCGACAGTTGCATTCGAATAGTGGAGCGAGCTGTCATTGTTCTTTTAAAACCTTTTACTTTCTTCTAAATGTAGAGTAACTTTGAAATAGTCTTCTGGGCATTCATGCCCCCATCTGTAAATACTGCTGAATAGGACAGTGGTTGAGAAATCTGCTTCTTACAGTAACATCCTTGTCAAGCATATTTCGAGGGTTCTCGATCGATCTGATTCTTAAAGCTTGTAAGTTTACCTTTTAGGTTCACATGGGACAACTTTTAGAAAAAACATCTAGTCTTTAGAACACAAAATGAGTGATAAGGACAAATAATCCACAAAAGAAGCCACTCATTGATGTTGAAGTTATATAAGTAAAATATTCTACCTCCCTACTTGCCGACAAACCTTTTTTCAGTCAGAACACTAAAAAAACGAAATAATTATACCAAACACCCTTTTAATTTGAAATGGTTCGGGGTACATATGCGGATCCAGCATTTCTGTCAGAGGTGGTCCAAATTCTATGCTTCCTGCCAGAGGGGGCCCTAGAACACTTTTATACAAAATAACATTAAAATTATTGGAATTTACATTAAATTCCAAAATCCCAGGGGTGGGGGGGGGGGGGTCTGGACCCCCGGACCCCACCCCTGGATCCGCGCATGGGGTAGTAGAGTCATGTGTAGACATAAGAGGATTAATATAAGTTGTAGCTCTTGCTTCGGAAATAATTTAAAGTATAGATTTCTAAATTAACATAAAATAGAAATTTCTAGTCTATAAAACAATATGGGCTGCACATTTTTTACAAGTGTTACTTGATCCTAGAATCTGAAATGTCGATTGATAATAATCCAGTCTGAGTTTTCACTCTGACAGAGGTCGTACCAGTTCATCTCTAACAGATTGTCTGTCCTCAAAATGGCCATCAAACATATCTATATTAGGTTCTTCACAAAAATCACTATTGTATTGTCATTGAAAATGCAAACATTATGTAAGATACAACACTATATCACATACATAAAATATGAAGTCCACTAATTCAACATAATTTCTGATACGATCGAGGGATACTGTCTCGCCTGAACAGCAGTTTATTTTGGAAAATTAAGTTATTATATGTCAGAAGTAGCAACCATTCTTTATTATTGTTACAGCTCAGATGCTTTTGAACTGTTAGCATAATAGGTAACGTTCTCAATCATTTTCAGTTACTCGATAAAGCGTTTGGACTACGATTGTTACTCGTGTCACTCAGGTGAACTCGGGTGATCTGGTCAGAGTTACACGGGCTTGTATGCCGAATGCGCCCCATGAGTGGTACACGTGCTAGTGCAAGCCTAAGACGCGCCAAAAAGTTGTTATTCGCACAGAAAGCATAGCTGACCAATCGAAACGTATTCTGTGTGACTAAACAACTTTATACACACGGTAAACTCATGACTGGACACGAACATGTTGCACGAAATTTTGATGTCATATAGATCTACATACATGATACAAATGTAAAACGCAGTGAACTTGACCATATAAATTTAGATGAGGATGACAAGGGCGTATTCAGCAGGGGTGTGGCGGTTGTGAACGCACCTCTTCGTCGGCAAAGTTTGACGTTAAAATCGTTTGAAAACGTTTTAAATTGTAATTTGGTCATTTTTCATTTAACAGAAAGGAGGCCCGAATCCTTCTTACTGCTGTAATTCACAACATTCTGGAAGGCTTGAGAATGCATCGAACCATGTCGATATATTGCCGGTATGTTTGTTCATACAATGTATACAAAGAGAAAAGATACAGCAAAATAAAATGTTAATGGACTATGAACAATTAAAACACGATAATGAGCGATTATCGGAGGAGGTTATAGACCTACAGGCTAGATCGATGCGAGACAATTTATTGTTTTTCGGTTTTGCTGAACAATCAACGTCTGAAGCTCGAAAACTGTACAAAAACTTTATTAAATTGAAAAACACAGATTTCAGGGTAAGTGAACAGTACCCAAAAGCTATACAGAAAAGGCACCGAAAACTGGTCCCGGAACTTAACAAGGCCCGACGGGAAGGTTATGGACGCTATTTTGTCATACAACAAAACGGTAAAAATGAGCTTGTCAAAATAAACGAAAACGGTATAGTGTGGTTTAAGTTGAAGTGTTCTCAGTCAAATGTTGACAAAAATATTTTCTTTTGTGTGTGCTACATTCTGTATATAAGAATTTACAGTCTTCTCTGTTTGAATATGACTTTTTTTGACAAGCTAAGGGCTATATTCATAGAAAATACTCCAACACCACTCATTGAGTATAATAGGGTTATTATAACAGTAGCTTGATCTGGGATGCAGTATTCGGCTCGAGTGGATTTTGCCAGATCGGATTTCACGAGGCGCGCAAGCGCCGAGTGTAATCCGACCTTGCAAAATCCACGAGAGCCGAATACAAAGTCCCAGATCTAGCTACTGTTATGATGACCCTTTTATTATATACCTTTACCATTTTGATTCTTGTTTTCTTCTTGAACGAAATCTTCAATGTTTATCGATATTAAATGGAACTTAGTGAAGTTTTTATGTGCGCTATTTATAGAAATGTGTCGGGTCATGCATATTAATGAAAATAGTCCGGCAACATACAATACGGAAGGTACAATACGGAATTTAAAAGGTACAATACGGAATTTTTGTCTGTTTGTTCATATTTTGTTGTGAAATACAAGCCGATTTTTTACAGAATTTATATAAATATATAATAAATTCAAATAAATTGCCTATCGGTCACGTCTTTACTCATGAAAGATTCGAGTCAACTCCGAAGAGTAAGTGAATATTGGGGGAGGTCCTGGGGACACCTGAGTGTTTCTCAAGGTCTCATAATGAACCAACGAAAGCTGGTGTATTGTTTTATTTGTTTTTGTTGTTTGATTTTCAATAAATATATCATAGAGCAAAATTTGCGTCAGGTCCAATGATGGCTCCGAAGTTTGAAACAGGACGTCCATTCGGGTCGTCTTAGTTTCAGCCAGACATCGTACAAACTTGCCAAACACACACCACGTCTACGAACAGACCTCTTGCATTAAGAGACAACTTTTTCAGTTCTTATTTTTTTTGTGTGTGTGTGTGTGTTATGAAAGAATCAAGACAGCATCTGTGTTAATGAAATACAATGTATCTTACGTAATAGTTTGACAATCGATGCTGGCATTTGGAAAGGAACCTATCGGCGATGTGAGCTGGCGAAGGACGTACGTCTGCCGAAGTATAGTTACGTATGTTTTGACGTCGCGGTTTTGTTGCATAAAATCAAGCTATAGAGCTACATATTGAAACCATGTTTCTGGAATTTCAAGCAACTTGTGCTTCAACGGTCCGGTTTGAATGCGCAGATTTTAACCTGTATCTCTTCAAGTGAATTTGATGTATATGTTCTTAAAACCAAAGAGCTGTAAATGTATTTTATACTTCTTTGTTAAAACAAAGAGCTATAGAAAACATTAAATTTTATTAGTGCTTTTGCTTTTTAAAATGCACTGTTTTATGCAACACTGATTCCAGTCTCTCTGGAACCAATTCAGTACTCGGAATCTGCAGAGCAATAAAACACCAACTAGATATGCCTGGATAAAGAAATGACAAGGGTAATGGTACCGGCTAAGTTCGGAGCTTGGTTCGGCCTGAAAGACATTCAATCAAATATATAGCGGATCTGATATATTTCTCTCTGTGCACAAAATACGTACTAAGGTGGCTGATTTCTGTCTGCCATTTCGTCCCAGCTTGTTTTATACCTTAATTGTCACATCGATGAGCTTATTTGTCGTTGTGGTGTGTTGCCGGTGTGTTGCCACCCTATTGCCACCCTTCCATTGTGCCAGCTGACACGCCACATTCACAGTTCTCATTTTGGCGCCCGCATATCTGCGCGCTAATTTCAATTGTGCCAGCTGACACGCCACATTCACATGGCACGATGGTACGATGGTGAAAACGCGATGGTACGATGGTGAAAACGCGATATTACATCGACATTTCACCATCGTACCATCGCATCATCGCGATTTCATCATCGTGCCATCGCGTTTTCACCATCGTACCATCGTTGTTTCATCATCGTGCCATCGCGCCATCGCGTTTTCGTCATCATACCATCGTGCATCGCGGTTTAGTTTTAAATAAAAGGTCACTATTGTCCAAACGGAACACCGTAGTCTGGCGTGTTGACGCTTCCGAAGGGCACCACCATGCCAGAACGACGAATAAGCACGATCAAATTTGGTAACGCACCCAATCTGATCACCTCGGCCTTTATGCTACGCAATAGACGTATTTACCGGAGAATGCGGAAATGCCCGATGTTGCACGATTGGTAACGCACCAACACATTAAAACGAAATGGCAGAAATCCTCCACAATATATATAAATATATTGTTTGAAAGAAGGTTGTGACAGAAAATTAACAAATCGGTTTTGAAGATCTTGTTGTTATTAGTAGTATAAGAAATACCGCAACGGAGCCCTATTTAACCTAATTTAACGTCCAGTCCCCGGTCCGAACCAACTAATGCCGGACAATTAAAAAAACACAAGTTTCAAACCAACTAAAAGTTTTAAACACATATAATATAATGAGTTTACAGAATAAAATATATTGTTTGAAAGAAAGAAAATTTACTGATAATATAAATCCTCACTATGTTACGGCAAAAAACGGGAAAAGAATGATAATGGCTACCTGTTCGTCTTGTGGAAAAATGAAATCAAAGTTTGTTAAAAGTACTGTCACAGCAGGTAATTTAGATATTCATAAAGCAATGTTACCTTTATTACCTAAGAAAGGTTTGATACTCCCAGGATATAATTATTGTGGACCAGGAAATCCTTTAGATAACGGACCTCCTGTCAACGAACTGGATGCAGTATGTATGGACCATGACTTTTGCTATGACAGCGGTGTAAAAAAGGGTACATGCGACAAAAAAATGCTTTCCAATTTAAATAAAACTAAATCAAAAACATTTGGAGAAAAGATTGCAAAACATTTAGTTGTAAAACCTGTAATTAAAACGAAATACAAACTTGGACTGGGACAGGAACAAAAGTCAAAAAACGGGAAAAGGGGGTATACTCTACCCCCGAAATAAATTGGAGTGATGAATTAGCAGAAGAATTACACAAACCAATTAAAAGAAAATTTAGGAAACGAAGAGTGATAGTTAATGACATTGATGATACTTGGTCAGCTGATTTAGTTGACATGCAAGCTTTTTCAAAATACAATAAAGGAGTAAAGTACTTGTTAACCGTTATTGATATATTCAGTAAATATGCTTGGGTTATTCCATTAAAGAATAAAACTGGAGAATCTGTTACTGAAGCATTTAATAAAATAGTTTCAGAAGATAGAATTCAGGGACGAAAGTCCCCGAAGACTGCAAGGATTCCACAAAATTTATGGGTAGATGAAGGAAAAGAATTTTATAATAAAAAGTTTGAATCATTTTTTAATAAAAATAAAATTAACATGTACCATACATTTAATGAAGGAAAGGCTGTAGTTATTGAAAGATTTAATAGAAGTTTAAAAAGAATAATGTGGAAATATTTTACAGCAAATAATACTTATACTTATTTAGATAATTTGCAGGAAATGGTTGATAAATATAACAAAACAAAACACTCTAGTATAAAAATGACACCAACCGAAGCTAGTAAAAACTTAAATAAAGGTACTGTTTACTTCAATTTATATGGTAATTTAAAGACACCAAAGAGTAAAGCAAAATTTAAAATTGGTGATCGAGTTCGCTTAAGCAAACTGAAAAGACATTTTGAAAAAGGATATACACCAAACTGGACAGAGGAAATATTTATAATTTATGGAATTAATAATACAAATCCCAGAACATACACTATTAAAGATTTAAACGATGAAATAATTCAAGGTTCATTTTATGAACAAGAACTTTTACCTACTACACAAGAGGTTTTTAGAATAGAAAAAGTTATCAGACGAGACTATAAGAAAAAACAAGCTTTAGTAAAATGGAAAGGTTACAATGAAAAATTTAATAGTTGGATTCCCGAATCTTCGATTCGTTAACGAACCTATGGTTTGGTACATTTAGTGAATTGGAAGAAATTTAAGTTGAAAAATATTAATATTAATTATATAAATGAGTAATAAAAATCTAATTTCTAATAATAATGGAATAGAAACAATAGATCAATTAATTATTCACTTAACTAAACTAGCTGCTGCTTACAGAAAAAGTTATAAATTTTGTGGGAGAGTAAGTACTGGGTTATATATTACAGCAGGTATCTTTGGTTGCTCAGCTGCATTAGCACTTGTTCCAGCTATTCCTATATTTGTAGCAGTTTGCTGGCGCTTGTCCCAACAATAATTACCATATTTACTAATAGACTAAAACTTGACGACAGAAATTTATTTTAAAAGCACATCATCACAAAATAAAAACAACTTATAACAAAAGCACGGATCGCAGCTTTAGCTGTTCATGACCCTAATGATCCTGGAAAAGTAAATAAAGAAGAAGAGAAAAAAGTTATTCAGGATATTTTTACAATACTATTAGAAATGCAGAAAGAAAAAAAATATTCAACACCTCTTGAAATGCATATGAAGGAATTTAAACTTAACGGATATAAAAGTAAAAAAGAAGAAGAGTTGTATTAAAGGTTAATAAAGATTATTAAAGATTATTAAAGATTTATTAAAGATTTTTTCTATAAGTATTTTATATAAATGAGAAAAATTATATCAGTTGAAGGTAATATTGCATCAGGAAAAAGTACGTTTTTAGATATTATTAAAGAATATAATCCTAATTTTAATATAATTCCAGAACCAATTCACGAATGGCAAAATGTTATGGACTTTGATTATAATTCATATAACCTTTTTGAACTTGCTGCTCAAGAACCTTCCAAATATTTATTTCCTTTTCAGCTAACAACTTTAACAGTCACATAAAATGTTATTTTCTGCTAAACAGTTTTGATGGTGTTTCTGTCCTTGAACGTTGTTATTAACTAACAGTAACGTTTTTACAAAACAGCATCACGACAACGGTGTTATAAATGACCCCGAGTGGGCAGTATACAATCTTTTCTTAACTGATCATATTATAAAACCATACGGAAAAAAACCCAATTGATGGATTTTGTTTATGTTAAAACAACCAGAAATATCTCTTAAAAGACTTCAAAAAAGAAACAGAACGGAAGAAAATAGAGTTGGTTTAGATTATTTAGAAAAACTACACAAATTACACGAAGAATGGTTAAACAGAATGTCTCAAGAAGGTATTAAAATTTTAACAGTTGATAACAATTTAGAAAAAATAACTTTAAAATCTTATTCAAAAGATATAGATAATATAAACAAATTTCTCAAATCAATATAATTTCATTAGGTGCGTTTTTAAAGATTTTTTTTCTATAAGTATATTATATATAGATGGTTAATAGAAAGGTAGATAGAATGATTATGCCAAAATTATCTAGCACTTTAGGAGAAATAATGAATACAGACAAAAATTCATATAAGAAAGTTCTTAAAAGAAGAAATGTTATTAAATCAAAACTTAATCAAATAGTTAGCGATGAATATAAAAATCATGTCATTGATAAATTACAAAATGTTATAGATCCTTATCTTTTAAAAAATAATTTATTTGAATGGGACTGTGGTTGTCTATTAACTGAAGAAGAAAATACCGAAAGATTATGTGATTGTCCCAGACCAAATAATATTCGAAACAATCCTAAAAAAGTTATTGCAACCAATTGGGATACTAATGAAGAAAAAATATATAGAAGCACTTACGCAGCATCCAAAGACCTTAATATTAATTCAGGGTTAATAACAATGTGCTGCAAAGGAAAAAACCAAGTTAAAAGTGGAATATCAAAAACCAGCGGAAAAAGATATAAATTTAAATATTTTAGTTCTTCTTAAACTTTATTTATTTTATTATTTTTTTAATCCTTTTTTCCTTAGTGATTTTTTTTCTAAATATAATATATAGATGGAAATTGAGAGATCTTCAAAACAATATTATAAGAAATTTGAAATTAAAATTACATATAGACAAGATCCAAAGAATCAATTATATTTAACTATAAACGACTCTTATGAAATACTTAAATCTGAACTTAAAACTTTAAAAGGTATAAAAATAAACGTTGTTTTAAAATTAACTTTTGTAAAAATGAGTGCAACTGACACAATATATAATTGATTTTCACGGGAATAACGCCCTTCACTTTTTGAAAATATTAGTACTACTCTATGCAGACGATACAATTATTATAGGTGAAAATGAGACTAATTTTCAGTCATGCCTAGATAACTTCTACAACTATTGTCATATGTGGAGGTTAAAAATTAATTTCTCTAAAACAAAAGTTGTCGTCTTTGGTACTAATAAACCCAGCAAGTACATTTTCAATATTAATGGTCAATCTATTGAAACTGTTAAAGAATATAAATATTTAGGTGTAATTTTCTCAAGCTCTGGATCTTTTCTATCTTGTAGAAAACACGTAGTTTCACAGGCAAATAAAGCCATGAACTTGTTATATATGAGGATAAATAACCTTGACCTTCCTATCGATTTACAATTGAAGTTATTCGACCACACAGTCCTCCCTATTCTAACGTACGGGAGTGATATATGGGGTTTTGAAAATTTGGATATGGTAGAGCAAGTCCACACCAATTTTTTACGCAAAATTACTAAGACCAGAAAAAGTACCCCTAGATATATGTTGTATGCTGAACTTGGACGCTACCCTATCGAAATAATCATTAAATCCCGAATGGTCAACTTCTGGAACAAGTTAATTCTGTCCCAAAACACTAAATACTCCTATAATTGTTATCTACATATGATACAGTCAACTCATACCTTTAAATGGGCTGCTTTCATTAAACAAATTCTTGACTCAACTGGAAATTCTCACTTATGGTTGAACCAGCACTCACTAAGTTGTAAAACTATACATAAACAGGTTAAACGTACTTTGATTGATCAATACATACAGGCCTGGTCTTCGAAACTTGAAACTTCAAATAAGGGAAAAATGTATAGTTGTTTTAAAGATAGCATATCCTTTGAGGAATATTTTACTTTACTTCCGAATTCCCTTAGACGCCCAATTATGCATTTCCGCACAGGCAACCATAGATTCCCAATAGAAACAGGCCGGTGGAGCCAGTCATTTATTCCACACGAGGAGCGTAAATGTGTTCTGTGCCCTTTAAATGACTTGGGAGACGAATTTCATTACTTACTTGTATGCCCATTCTTTAAAGAAAAGCGAACTAAACTTATCCCTAGAAAATTCTATACAAGACCTAATATCCCGAAATTCAAGGAACTTCTTGCCACTAGAAATCCGAAACAGCTGACGAATCTTGCTAAATTCGTTCGGTTTATCATGAATGCCTTTAGCCGTCCACAAGTTTGAATTTATCATGACAGTATTCATTTAATATGCCCGTTCACTAATTTACTTTATATATATATATATATATATTTTTTTTTTTCAAGCTGAAGTATTAATCTATGCCCGTTTTATAGTTACAGTATTTATCTATGTCTGTTCATACGTTTGAATTTATAATTACAGTATTCAACTATGTCCGTTCACAGCTTTTTTCTTTGTTTCAGTATTTATCTATGTCCTTCTTATTACAGTATTTATCTAGGTCTGTTCATAAGTTTAAATATATAGTTACAGTATTGATCTATGTCCGTTCACAACTTTCTTTTCTTTTCTTTGTTTCAGTATTCATCTATGTTCGTTTTATACTTACAGTATTCATCTAGGTCCGTTCACAAGTATAAATTTACAGTTATAGTATTAATCTATGCCCGTTCACAATTTTAAATTTAGAGTTACAGTACAACTTTAATGTTTTTAATTTCAGAATTCATCTTTGTTCGGTTTATAGATACAGTACTCATCTATGTCCGTTCACGTGTTTTAATTTATAGCTCCAGTATTCAAGTATGCCCGTTTACAAGTTTAATTCTATATTTACAGACTATTCATCTACGCCTTTTCACAACTTTAATTTCTTAGTTTTAGTATTCATCTATGGCCGTTTTATAGTTACAGTATTCATCAATGTCCGTTCACAATTTTAAAATTTAAAATTACAGTATTCACCTAAGTCCATTTTAAAGGTACTGTAACAGTATATACTCGTCTATGTCCGTTCATAAGTTTAAATTTATAGTTACAGTATCCATCTATGTATAATCCATTGTTATATGTTTTTGTAGTTGTTAATGTTGTTTTTATTAAGAAAAACAAACAAACATAAATGGCTGTGACAATCGGCGATTACTGCACCTGCCCGTATATACAAACTACAAGCACTCTTGTCGTCCGTTTTATGTATTTCTGCAATATATTAAATTTAGACAAAACAAAAGAAAAAGATTAACCACTTTCCCCACAAACATAAAATGTATATATCACCAATACCAATACCCGCTTGTGAATTTCTTGTATATATGTTTTGCGCACATGTTATTGCAAAATGTTAATTTGTAATCTGTGCTTCTTCAATAAAGTTCTGTTCTGTTCTGTTCTGTTCTATAAATCAGCTTATTTTCAATCAAAGGCTTTAGAAATAATTAATACAAATGAAATAAAAAACACTTTACGCCAAGCTTTTGATGAAATAATAAATAGAATTGGTAATTGGATTTTTGAAGGAAGCGGCTGGAGAATAGAGTCAGTTGATGCTCATTATATAAATAGATATAAGTATAGTCCATTGGCTGCTTCAAGTTATTTAGAGTTACCAAAACCATTACAAAATTCAATGAAAGGATTAATAAATATAAAGAATGATGATAACGAATGTTTTAGATGGTGTCATTTAGCTTATAAATTTCCTGTAACAAAACATTCTGAAAGAGTTTCAAATTATAAAAAACATATAAACGATCTTGATTATACTGGAATAAAGTTTCCTGTTACATTAAATCAAATACCTAAAATAGAAGTTTTAAATGATATATCATTTAATATATTTGGTTATGAAGAACCTACGGGAATTTATCCATTGTACATATCAAAATATCAATACGAAGAACACTGTGACATGTTGCTAATTACTAATGATAAAATAACTGATGATGACTGTAAGAGGGCTAAAGCCACTGTAGTCCAACATTATGTTTGGATAAAAGACTTTAATAGATTAATGTTTAATAAAACCAAAGATCAACATAAAAAACATTTTTGCAAATCATGTTTACAAAATTTTTCACAAGAAAGAATATTAAATGAACATATTCCAAATTGTTTAGCTATTAATGGTACCCAAGGTGTAAAAATGCCAAAAGAGGGAAGTAAAGTACAATTTAAAAATTATCATAAAGGTTTAGCGTACCTTTGTAATTTATGCTGATTTTGAATCAAAACTAAAAAGTTTTAACTGCTTTAACCATCAACTGAATCTTCATTTACTGAACCATATCAAAATCATATAGATTGTGGTTACGGTTAAATAAAGTTGTTTGTTGTAATGATAACAGTTATACTAAACCAACCCAGATTTATAGGGCCCTACGCAGTTTTTTAAGTTTATTGAAAAAATGCTTGAGGAAGAGGAATATTTAAAGAAATATTTAAAGAACATTTTAAACAAAGATTTGAGAATGTCTAAAAAAGATAAAGTGAATTTTAAAAAACAAAAGTTTTGTCATATCTTGAAAAAGATATAAAGAAAAGAAATCCTGTCCGGATCATTGTCATATAACAGGAAAATCAGAGGAATGCTCCTCAGAATGTAATATTAATTTTAGACTAACACACAAAATTCCTGTTATTTTTCATAATTAAGAGGTTTAGATGGTCATTTTATTATGCAACAAATAGGAAAATTTAAAAAAGAAATTAATGTTATTCCTAACAATATGGAAAGATAAAATTGCAATTTATGAATTCAAGAACTTGGGTCTTTAATTTGATTCATTCCAAAATTTAATGTCTCTATAACATGGGATAACCTATAAAAAATATTCCAGAATTTAAATAAAAATCAAAATCACATCAATGAATTTAATTGTGAAAGTGTTGCGAAGCTGGAACCTTCGGTTGCACTTGAATTATTAAAGACAAAAGGTGTTTATCCATATGATTACATGGATTCATTAAAAAAATTCAAAGAAACAAAATTACCTTCTAAAGAAGATTTTTATTCAATTTTAAATGAAACTAATATTTCTGATAATGAATACGAACATGCTATAAATATCTGGAAAAAATTTAAAATAAAAACAATGGGAGAATATCATGATCTATATTTAAAAACTGACGTATTACTTTTAGCTGATGTATTCGAAAATTTTAGAAACTATGTTTAGAGTACTACAAATTAGATCCTTGTCATTATTTTAGTAGTCCTGGGTTAGCTTGGGATGCAATGTTAAAAATGACAGGAATTAAGTTAGATTTAATAACTGATATTGATATGTATCTTTTTATTGAAAAAGGACTGAGAGGAGGAATAAGTTATATTTCAAACAGATACAGTAAAGCAAACAATAAATATATGAAAGATTATGATCCTAAACTTGACAGCAAATACATTATGTACCTCGACGCTAATAACCTTTACGGTTGGGCCATGTGTCAACCTTTGCCCTCTGGAAACTTTAAATTTATATCCGAAAAACAATTCAAGAAATTAATTGCAAAAGGTAAAACTAACTTTATAGTTGAATGTGATCTTGAATATCCGAAAGAATTACATAAACCCACAACGATTATCCTTTAGCTCCTGAAAAAATTAAAATACCAGACGAATGTCTTTCTGACTATAGTAAAAATATTAAAACAAAATTTGAAATAGGAAAAAGTAATGTAAAAAAATTAGTTCCAACTTTAATGAAAAAACAAAATTATGTAGTTCATTATAAAAATCTTGAACAATATACACAATTAGGGTTAAAAGTAACAAAAATACACAAAATATTAACTTTTGACGAAAGTCCTTGGTTAAAAAAATATATTGATTTTAATACTCAAAAAAGATCTAAAGCAAAAAATTCATTTGAAAAGGACTTTTTTAAGTTAATGAACAACTCGGTAAGACGATGGAGAATTTACGCAAGAAGGTTAATATTAAATTAACTCATGATGAAAACCTTTTATTAAAATACATAGCCAAACCTTCATTTGTTAGTTCAACGATGTTTAACAAGAATTTGTTTGGTATTCATAGAATAAAAGAAAGTTTGTTATTAAACAGACCTTGTTATGTTGGAATGTGCATTCTAGATTTATCAAAATATTTAATGTATGATTTTCATTATAATTACATTATGGAAAAGTACGAGGGTAATTGTAAATTACTATTCACTGACACTGATTCATTATGTTATGAAATAAAAACCAAAGATGCATATGAGGATTTTTATAAGGACAAAGATTTATTTGATAATAGTGATTACGATAACAACTCAAAATTTTATTTCGACAATAATAAAAAAGTAATTGGAAAATTTAAAGATGAAGCTGCCGGCATTCCCATTGTTGAATTTGTTGGATTAAGAAGTAAAATGTATTCATATTTATTAGAAAACGAAGTTAATATTAAAAAATGTAAAGGAATTAAAAAACTTGTTGTTAAGAAAACAATAGTTCATAAAAATTACAAAGATACTTTGTTTAATTCAACCCAAACTAATCACACCTTTAAAGTTATTCGCTCTGATAAGCATAATCTTTCCAGTTATGTTATAAATAAAACATCTTTATCATGTTATGAAGATAAAAGATATATTCTTGATAATGGTATTGATACATTAGCTTATTCTTAAATTAACTCTTAAATTAACTCTTAAATTATAGAACCATAAATTGTTAACTGAATATTCATAACGTTTAAAGAATTAATAGAAATAACATCATTTATTTTAAATTTATTAGCATAATTAATAGAAATAGATTCATTTTTTCTGTTATTTTTTACATTGTAACTTTGAAGAATTACGTTTTCTTTATTTTTTAGTTGTAATTTAGCTTCTCCTTTATCTAATTTAATTGCATCAACAAGAATAATTAAAATGCAATTAAAATTAATTCTTACATTATTACCATTTTGAACTAAACCAGGACTAGCATTTACAGTTTTCCATTGAAATAATCCACTACCGGTATCTTGAGTATAACATGTTAGAAACAATGGATGTTTTCTTATTAATTGTTTTTCTATTTGTTTTTCTATTTGTTTTTCTATTTTACTTACTTTTTCATTTATATTATTGAATATTCCCATTATATTAATTATTCCAGTTAAATAAAAACACAGTTATTAATAAAAACTAAAGTTTTAACTTTAATAAAAACTAAAGATTAACTCAAAAGTCTGTTTCTATCATAAGATATAGGTTCATCCGATATGTAGAATCTGATGTAACTATCCGTCAAAAGCGTAAATGTTACTTCTGTAGATGTTGAATCGTCATAAGGATGAATGTCAAACATTGTCCCTTGTGTTAAATAAATCTTAATTTTTTTCTTATAAATAGATACTAACTGATCAGTGTCAAAGTCCTCGGCTGCTATATTTACATTATCAAATATACTAAGAAATGGATCATCATTATCATTCCACCACCTAAATATAAAATGTGATATTGGGCTTTTAATCGGTTTATCCGGTTCACCTATGGGCTTGGCCCCCGTTAATAAAATCTTAATATCTATTATATAAATTCCGGTTTTTTCGACTATAAACACACCCCTCAAAAGCACATCTGGTACAGCTACTTTATATTGTTGGTTTATGTGTATAAAATCTTTAAAATCTACGGTAATTCCAGATCTTAATTGAAATGTATTCAAATAGCTCAGACCGGCCATATCTTCATATGTTGAATATATCCAGGCATCCTGACGGTCAAAATACTTTTTCATTTTTACGTATTCATAAAAACCGTATCCAAACCTTAAATCTATTTTATAACTGCTGTTATATTCAAAAAGAAACACTTCATGTTTTACTTTTTCTATTTCTTTTTCCAATTCTTCTTTTATTTTTTTGTCTTTCTTTTTAAGTTTAAGAATTATTTCAGCTAAATCATCAAATCGTTTTGTTGTAGCAACTTCAGAAGCAGATAAATTGTCAAGAGTATTCTTTGTTCTAGCTAATTGTGTTTCTTGTTTTAGAAAAACATTTTTTACTTTTGTAATTTCTTGGGTATTAGTAGAAATTTCTTGAGTATTAGCAGTAATTGATTCTCCTTGTTTAGTTGATATTTCAACTACAGAGTCCAGATCATTTATTATTTTTTTAATTTTATTATTAAATTCGTTGATATCTTTTTCTAACATTTCTGTAAGTGTACTTAATTCCGCGTACTTTAAATTGTGGCGTGTGTCAACAGTACTAATCAAGTTCCGAAGTTGTTTCTTAAAATTTTCTAGCTGATCATTAATTGTGTTAATTGCTTTAGCATTAGCAGTGATTGATTCTCCTTGTTTAACTGATTTTTCAACTACAAAGTCCAGTTCATTTTTATGTTTTTCAACTTTAGCATTAAATTCATTAATATCTTCTTGTAATTTTTTTGTAATATTACTGAAGTCTGCATACTTTAAATTATGACGGTTGTCAACAGTACTAATCCAAACTCGAATTTGTTTTTTAAAGTCATCTATTTTAGAATTGAGCTCTTTTTTAAGGTTATCTAATGCTGTGTCATGGTCATCACCTCTTTGTGAAGCTGCCTTTTTCAATTCAGATTTATATTCTGCAAATTTATTTGAAAATGTATTGAACATTTGTTCATGCCCTTTTACCATTTCAGTATTTAGTTTATTTACTTCTGTTTTGATTTCTAACTGATACATATTTTGTAACTTTTTCTCAGCTTCAATAATCTTGTCTTTTAGTTCTTCATGTTTAATCATACTATCTTTTAATTCCATATGTTGCTTGTGTAAAATGTTTAAATTGACTCTAAATACTTCTTTTATGTTGTCATCTGTCAAATCAGATTTCTCTTCAAGTTCTTTAATAGAATCAACTATAGCTTTCATTTCTTCTCCGAGTTTACCTTGTAACTGAACTATTAATAATGAATTGTTTTTTAAGTCTTTTGTTAAATCTTCAATATTCTTTACTTCTTCTTCTAATGTCTGTTTTATAGATTTGATGTCTTCAAGATTATAGTTATCTATTACACTTTGAACTTTTTTAAACATAAATCGTCTTGAAACTGCATCGTTGGGTTTATCTGGATCTCCAAGGTTGATTATTTCATTACCTCCCATATCTAATGCTCTGTTCATTGTGTTATCAATTTCCTTATTTCTGTGAAGATATGATTCCGTTTCCTTTTTAAGTTTTTTGAATTGTTTTTTAGTAGCATAATCACTTAAATCAATATCAAATTTAACTTTACTTATACTGTCAGGTTCACTTATTTGATCTATATTATTAAAAACTCCCATTATATATTACCAGTAAAGTTTTTTCTAAAAAACTTCCTTGGTTTGTCAATATATAAGAAATCATATTTTTGATTTGTTGCATTAGCAAAATATTTAGGGTTAATATTTTGTTCATTACAAATCATATCATTTTCTCGTTTACCTGGACTTTCAAATAAAATATAATGTGAACAGTTAATTCGGATATCTTTTGGTGTTTTATAGTAAGACTGACTTAAATAAATAACACAACAGTTTTTGTGACGTCCCTGAATAAAGTATTTTGTTATTTCATTCTGAACCTTTTTATCTTCACATACAAAATCATCAAATATTACTACTTTTTGTTTTTCTGATTCAAGATTCTCACAAGGTTCAATTTGGTTGGAATCGGCCGAATATTCAAGTATTTCATTTGGATCTACTTTAATTTTTTTTTGCAATTTGGCCTAAATGGTTAATTAAATCTTGATATTTAGATTGTTCTAAGTTTTTAGCATATAGGTATAATTTATCATAATAAATAAGAGGTTTTCGAAGTATATGCATTAATGTATTTGTTTTTCCAGATCCAGAAGATCCACATATTAACATTCTAAAACATGAATCTGGCATATAAGGATAATGTTGTTTAAAGTTATTAGATTTATCACTTTTTGTATCATAATTTGGAATTTCCATTTATATATAATAATACATTATCTTACATTATCTTACATTATATTACATTATTTTACATTATCTTACGTTATTATATAAATGCAATCAAAACTTAATGAAATAAGAATAAGAAAAAACTTAGTCGGGCAAAAGATGAGAGCTCTTAGAGAAGAAATAATGAGAGAAAAAATTAAGAAAGCTACAAATCGGGATATGTACACTGAAATTTATAAGCCAATTACTGAAGGAATAGAAAGTCAAAAAGAAAAATTATCAAGTCAGTTAAAAGCATTACCTGGAATAAAACAACAATTAGCGTTATTAGGTGATGAAATGAAAGACATACAAACATATCAAGGTTTACCACAGATATTCCAAGAACCGCAACCAATTACAGGGTCTCCTGGAGAAGTTGAAAAATCTAAAAGACAACAAGAATATATACCAGTAGATTGGGGAGATGAACCTGTTAGATGGATACCAGGAGATAAATTAAAAGAATTAGAAGATTATGGAAGAGAAAAGATGAAACAACTGATGATACAACTGATGATACAATTGAAGAATCAGAAGAAGAAATGGGTGCAATGTCGTTCGATCCAGAGGTATTAAATAAAAAAATTGATTTAGTACTTTTAGATAAAAAAAAATATAACACACCACAAGAAGTGTTTGAATTTTTTCACAGCAAATCTAAAGATCCAGATGAAAAAATGACTAGAGAAGAAGTAGAAAATATCATAGAAAAGGCATCAAAGGATATTAAACAATTGGGTAATGATTCTGGTTCAATAACTAGAAAGAAAAATCCCACAAATCTCGATCTGAAGCAAAAGGAAATAATTATAGCCAAGTCGGATAATTTAAGAAAATATAGAAAAGTACTCAATGATATTCTTACTCAAGGAGAATATATGGGAAAAGGAATAAGATATCATAACCCATATAAAGTTTCACCAAATGGTCAATATGGAAATTTAATTATTGATCTTAATAAACTTTATGGTCAAAACAAATTGGTTGCTAAGGATCAAAGAACTGGTAAAGAAGTAATTAACACTAAAGTAGATGATGATTTAATTGATTTGATTAATAAAAGATATAACAATAATAAAAAACATTCAATTCATTCTAGAAAAATATTTAAAGAATTAACAGAAAAATCAGGATTACCTATCAATAAAAGATCTATGAAATTTAAAAAAGTAATTAGAGGACAAGGTTATGACGTTTGTCCATGTAATCCGGAAGAATTGGTTAATGACTTGGAGTTAATTTGTCGTTCAATTGATGCTGGAAATAATAATGAAGAACTAAAAAATGAAGGTATTAGCATAATTGATAAACTATTAAAAATGAATTCACTCTTACCAAAAGAACATGAAATGTTATATAAAAATTATTTTTCTTGAATTTAAATTTTAATTATATATAAATGGAACAAAAAATAGTATTAAGTTCTGAAACAGTTAAAGATAATAACAAAATACTCCGAGTGATTTTACAATCAGATTTAGTCGTTCTTTAATTTTAGATAAAAATAAAACTTATGTTGTTGGTTTGGATAGTATTAACACTATGACCTACTCTTGGCATAATATTAGTGATGAATATGATAATAAAAGAATTCGTTATAATAATGGTAAGGATTGGAAAGATATCATATTTACAAATGGTTCTTACAGTTACACAGATATTAATAATTATATTAGGGAAACATTAATAAGTAATGGTGATTATGAATTTGATAAATCAGAAATTGCTCCAATAAGTTTGGAATTTGATTTAAGTTGTTTTAAGATTTTGATTTCAATTAAAGATAATTTTATGTTGGATTTGAAAATATCAAATTTTCATACATTGCTTGGATTTGAGAAAAAAACTTTAAACAAAACTGAATGGGGAACTACAACACCAAATATAACTAACTCTGTGGATACAATTTACATTCATTGTGATCTTATAGATAATTCACTTGTTGATGGTAATTTCAGTGATATTATTTATGCTTTAAGTACTGCAGATTTAACAAGAGCTTATCCATTTACAAAAGAACCACAAAGAGTTGGATATTCTGAAATTAATAAATATATTATAAATTCAATTAGAATATATATTACGGATGTATTTGGTAGAATAATTAATTTTAATGAGGTTGAAACAAGTTTTACATTAATTTTAAAAGAAATTAATTAAAACTAAAGTTTTAAAACTTTAATTAAATAATTAATAAATTTTAGTTTTATATAATGTACAAGAAAGTTTATGACAAAAATAAAGGAATATTTATTTATGTTGATGCTCACACGGGAGAAAAAATCATACATGGTACAGGTATCTTTGACACTTTAACTAAATTGTTTTCAAGTTCAGTCGCATCTTCAATTAGCACAGCTGGAAAAAAAGCTTTGGAAACAGCAGGAAAAGCAGCACTTGAAAGTGGAACAAAAAAGGTTGGAACAGAAGTTGGAAATTCAGCTGCTAATAAAATTGTTGAAAAATTTAAAAAGAAACCTGCTCCGGCAGTTGGTAATTTAATTGCTAAGGAATTACAAGAAAAGAATAACAGTAAAAATAATAATAAAAATAATAATGATAATGAGGAGGATATTAATATAAGATTAAATAGATTATTGTCAGGATCTGGAACTTCAACTCATCGTAAACGTATTAACAGATTAATTTATAAAAAATAAAATAATATATAATATATACATGTTTAGAACAAAACAATATTGTGAAAGATATGAATTAACTCCTATTCAATTAGATACAGCCTTAATATCTGTCTTGGGAAATAATGTTAAGCAACAAAAAAACGGATATCACTTTACAATTAATGATAGAAGCTCATATTTTGATTGGTTTAATGCTTATTTTGAAGTAAGTTTTAAAGTAAATAAGCTTGCTAATGGTAATAATTATGGTGGTGGAGACCAAATTGCTCTAATTAATAATGCAGCTTCATTAATTGATCAGTTAGTGGTTAAACAAAATGGAAAAATTGTTTATGATTGTAATAATTTATACAAAGTAACAAATGTAAAGAGTTTGGTTGAACTATCTGAAGATTATGCAAAATCAACTGGAACAAACGAATATATTTATTTAGATACTACTGATACTGCTGCCGCTGATAATAATTCAGGTTTCAAATTAGAAAGGAATTACTCCAAGGTGGTAATGAGGTAAATACTAAAATTCCATTTAATAATTATTCATTTTTCAGGGTTTAGAAACTAATATTTTACCTCCAAGTCAAATCAAATAACACTGCAACTGACAGATGATGATGAATTAATTTTAGAGCTAATGCTGCTGATGCTGGTAGAGTAATTGTAACAAAATTAATTCTATGGGTTCCACGTTTGGTTTTTAATGAATTTGGACTTAATTTAATTTCTGAAAGATTTACAAAAGCAAGATGGTCATACCTACGGGAAATGGTGACGCAATCAACTGATACACAACAAACTAATATAACCTTTAGAATAACGGCTGGTGTAACAAAACCACAACATGTATTTGTTTATTTACAACGACCTGATAAAAGTAATTCACAAGAACATAATCCACATTTATTAGATACATTTAAAATTAATGCATTAAATGAAAATTGCACTTTGAGCTCTTGTCGTCTTGAAGTAGGTAATGGTGTTTTTTATCCAGAAACAGAATACACAAGTATATCAAGAATATACGATGATGTAATTAATTATTATTATAAACAAAATAATAAGACTACTGGAAGTCTTTTAAATAGATTTAATTTTCAAAGTTTGTTTGGATTTATTCATTTTAACTTGGAATATAAAAAGGAAGTAACTACAGAAGATCCTAAGCATATTACATTAACAGCTAAATTAAATATTCCGCCGGCAGCTAATATTCGTGTTTACGCAATTGTATTGTATGAGGAAACAGTTAAAATAAATACTATTGGAAATGAACTTGTTATTGTTTAAATAAAATAAATATAAATTATATATAATGACATCAAATTATATTGAATATAAAGTTAACCTAACAGATGGACAAAAGAAAAATTTAGCACAAGCTTATAATAATAAAATTCCACATACTTTTAGATTAAAACATGAACAATTACATGGAAACTTCCCTTTACTATTAACAAAAACACAAATTAATCAAATTAAAAAAGCTGTTGCAAATAAGAAGGGATTAGAAATTAAAATTTCAAAAAAACAAATGTCCAGTCAAGGTCAAAATGGTGGATTTTTAGGAGCTTTGGCTGGTTTGTTAGGAAAAACAATTCTTCCAATGGCAGCGAAAATAGTTCCAAAAATATTAGCCCCTCTAGGCATCGGCGCTTTGTCTGGGCTGGCCAGTACTTGTGTTAGTAAAATACCTGGAAATGGTATGATTTCAGTAGCTAATGATAAGAGAAATATGATATCACCATATCTTACACCTAATCAAAGAAAGCAACTAGTAGGATCTGGAGTGATTAAATTAACACAAAAACAGAAACAAAATGGCGGGTTCCTGGGTATGCTGGCTGCTAGTCTAGGAATACCTTTGATTACATCTTTGTTAAGTGGTAAGGGACATGGCCAGGGTATACAGACTGATTCGCAACGGAGACCTTACATACGAATTCCTATAGTAAAAAAAAAATAAAATTTATAAACAAACCAATTTCTAACTTTGAAATTGAACAATGGATTAAACAATTAAAAATTAAAAACTTTAGGGGTGTATTTAGTAGAAATAATTTATTAAATTTATTAAAATCAAAAGCAAAGGACGAGTGTGGAATAATCAATTTAGATGACTCTGCTGGGTCTGGAACACATTGGGTTTGTTACTTAAATAATATGTACTTTGATTCATTTGGACTTCCTCCACCAAAAGAAGTAATTAAATATATACCTGGGGTTAAGTATAACAGCATACAATATCAAGACAAAACAAGTACACTCTGTGGATACTATTGTTTATTTTTCATTAAAATGTTACAAGATAAAATACCGTTGTATGATTTATTGTATAAAACACTGAGAGTAAACAATCAAAGAGTAAATGAACAAACTATTATAAATTATTTTAATAAAATGAGTTAAAATGTATTAAAATGTACCAAGAACGTAATATTCTTTACTACTAACAAAAATGTACCATAAACGTTATATTCCATACTACTCCCAAAAGCGTATATGGACGTGACGTGCGTTTACACTGTAAACGTTACTATAAATAGAAGTATAGATAAATAAAAATAAACTTGAACGGAAGTGACGTGCGTTTACAGTGTAAACGTTACTATAAATAAATGTATAGATATATAGAAATTCCACTAATGTTAAAAATAAAATTGAACATGGTATACGGAAGTGACGTGCGTTTACAGTGTAAACGTTACTATAAATAAATGTGAACATTGTACATGGAAATTCCACTAATGTTAAAAATACTTGAACGGAAGTGACGTGCGTTTACAGTGTAAACGTTACTATAAATAAATGTGAACATTATACTTGGAATCCTTACATAGATTTCTACTGTTAAAAGCTGATTTTGTTACCAATTCAACTCTGTACATATTTCTTCGATTAATTTCCTATTTTTGATTAAAGTTCCAGTGTTTAAAGCACACTTCAATAAATTCTTATGTTTCTCAATTAATTCATAAACTAAAGCCAGGTTTCGACAGTAGGAATCTGTGTAATGTACACCTCTGAGATGAAAATAAAGTCCCAGATCACAATCCTTTGGGCAAACTGATCTTAAATTTTTAATAATAAATCCAATCTGATGTGTACAATAAACAATATTCCGTTTGTTTCTGTATATCTGCTTGTCTAAATTTCTAATGCTTTCAATACATTTGTCCTCGCTTGAAATATCCACATTAAAATTTTCTAAAACCTCCTCTTGTCCGAATGATTTCGTAATTTCTTCTTTAAGCTTTTCTTTTAACGTACTCCTTGTTTGTCGCTTTGTTGGCTTACATGTATCAACCAATTTCTTGTAATACTTTGAACTGAATGTTGTAGCCCATTCTTGGCATACAAAATCTTCTTTGTAATTATCTTTTAAATGGGTTGTTAATTCCATCAAATCTTTTAACAGGTCTGCTGTTGTATTCTTATCCCTAAAAAGAAACACAATCTAAAGAATTACATAAGTATAAGCAGGTAAAAATAAATTTATCTCCAAGAAACACAAAATAATATTTCTAAAGTTAGTGAATGAGATCCGTCAAAGATCTGCTAAAGCTTGAACATAGTGGCGTAAATGCGTTTTGAAAAGTAACTTACATTGTAATCGTTTTCCTTGTTTCTGTTCTATCGTTGTATGTATTATAAGTCAGCAAAGAATGTTCTGGTGTTAATCGATTAGGTTTGTGTTGCAAAATACGACCATTTTTTCAGAAAATATCACGTAAATCCCATATAACATTTTCAGATAATACGTCAGTTATTTATAACCAGATTTTCCGAAAATACGATAAAACGAAAGTAAAGGAAATATGTCAGTTATTTATAACCAGGTTTTCCGAAAATACAAGAAAACGAAAGTAAAGTAAATATGTCAGTTATTTATAACCGGGTTTTCCGAAAATACGGGAAAACGAAAGTAAAGTTAAAACCTGTGGATTTTAAATTGTCCGGCATTAGTTGGTTCGGACCGGGGACTGGACGTTAAATTAGGTTAAATAGGGCTCCGTTGCGGTATTTCTTATACTACTGTTACAGTGCAACTTCCGAAAACCGGACCTTCTGAAAACCGGAAACCTTTGAAAACCGCACGAAACTCAAGGTCCTGTTGTTTTCTGTTCTTATTTCTATATATTTTTAACCTCGAAAACCGGAACTTCCGAATTCTGAAAAACCGACAAATTTTTGAACGACCGTTTATATTTTAACACTAAAATTGACTTCCGAAAACCGAACAGCAAAATATTTGCCAGATTTAAAAGTGTCACCTGTAATCCCAAAAGCCCGTGGCAAGTTGTCAACAGTTCTTTTGTTTATCTATTAGCAGCGGTCGTTTATTTTGACATGCTTTATAATCACAATGATCATTTGATGCAAAGGTAAGAAGGTAATCGGCGATTACTTTCATTTGCATTCAATTTATGAAAACGTGATGAATTATTATATCTTGTGTGTGAAAAACTTTCTTTATGTTTGAATGAAAGAAAGACCGGTATTTTAATTGATTTAGTTACATTGATTAAACAATTATATGCATTATCAACATTAATTAAATACTGACAAACTCGGGACTCCAAAGATGGTAAAATTAAGTGGAAAATGTTTGCATAAATGTTATTATTATAGATATGTTGTTTTTATTTTTATATATTTTTATTTATGTATTCATTATCCTTAATGTTTGTAATTAATTAATCAATCAATCAATTAATTACTTTATATAAACTTGTAAAATTATAAAGGATAATAATCTCCTTTATCCTACATATAAGAAAACATAACTGTTGTGCACGACGTCCACTTTGCCTACAAATTTTCAAACTTCTGAATTCCGGAAACTTCCAAATACTGAACATTTAGGCTGGTCCGGAGGTCGTTCGGTTTTCGGAAGTTACACTGTATTTTCAAACACTTAATATTTATTTATTTGGGTTTTACGGCGCCAAACACTTAAAAGAGTACATGATGTTTTATTCATTATGTATTATCAGAAACTACGAGGTGGTTCTGGATTGGAGCGGTTCCATTGTAATTGATGTGTTACGCGTTAACCAATTAACAAAACACTCCTTATGAAAATTCCAACACCGCAACTGTTTTAAATTTGTTATCCGTACAGACCCTTAATTTTGTAGTGTCAACGAGGACCAATCAAGATTTCAGGAGACCTACTTAGTTTAAACATATTTATTCCCAAAATAGAGTACATATATTTATACATATGACATACTGTTGTGAAGACAAAACAGGAAAGGATAAGAATGAAAGACAAGTCTTATAGAATTCTTCTCCTTCTTTTCTTTAGGAAACCTACTTAGGGCAAAGTTTAACTTAGAAGTAAGGTGTTTCATGAACATAATTTAAACTATTTGGCTGTTCTTAGAATAAAACTCAAACAAGAATCAGATAAATTTATGCTTAAACTGATTTAAAAAGTTACAAGTTTGAAATAACATATAAGGGGAAGCAACACCTACAATTTAAATATATGTAATCACATGGAATTACCTCCCCAGAATTTCAGGCTTTTGCTGGAACAAACTAATTATTTGATAGATGACTATGACCTTCGCCTGCCTACCTTGTAATTTTCTAGAGAACGAGTCAATTGCTTGTATCAAAAAAATAAATTATATGCCGCGATTGTACGTTGTTTAGAAGTTGTACGTTTGTATGAAGTGTACATTGAATATGGTTCATATATTCGTATATACATATTACGCATGCGTGTGATTTTGTAAGGTTCTTCGACCCTTACTTCGCTGATGACCGAGAAAATAAATGGGGTTATCAAATTACTGGGGTCTGGAAACAAAGTAGCATTTTAATATGGCATTATATCCATTTTCCAAAGACCTTGCTGTTGATATTAGGAATAATGTATATCTATTTATGTCCCTGTGTTGCATTAGCTTTTCACAGGTGCGGTTAATATTTCTGGAACAGTCTGCAAGTGAAGCAACTGTTCTTGGTTCTTGTCATGATGTAGTGCCGGAGATGTCTCAGCTCCAGAAAATATCACAACATGCAGACGATAAATTTTAGATGGAATGCAATATTAACAAATGATAACCTACTGGTACCTGACTGAAAAATGCAGCAGGCAGCACACTCTAAACACAGGTTGGTTGGGCTTACCTCTAAAATGTAGCGGACATCGAAAAAAAATCTAGTAATCCCGCAACCTTTCGTGCTCTTATAATAATGTCATGCCTTGTTTGTAGAGCTGAAACAAAAATGCCTGCTGGTTCTGCAAAAATTGATCACGTTATGTGGTATTATGTTTAAAAATGTTACCTTGGTAAGGTATTATGTGATCTTGTCTAGTTTTTCAACATAAACACACGCCAAGTAGAGATCACATTGTGTCTTAACTGGATAGCTTTTTAACATAATTAAGACACTGTTTCGACTTTGAGCTGATAACGTGAAAGGTCCCACCATCAGGAAGTTGCAACGTTTCACAATTTGTTTTTATCAATATATATATATATATATATATATATATATATATATAAAATACATATGAAAAAATAGTAATTTCCCAAGGGTAAACTAGTCTGTTTTTTTTTTTTTCGTTATAAACGGAAATGTCATAAGGCTTGAACAAAATACCTGCGCGTTTAACCAAATTTTAGTTATCAAGTTTAGTAAAGTATAGATCTAGTCAGAATGTTATTTAGAATATATCGTTTCAGGCTGAATATCTGCAAACTATGTTTAATCTCACTTGTTGCAGGAGCATGGATTTACTTAGTTTTAAAGATATATACAAAGGTATATCCTAACTTAAAACTCGAAACTGTATTTTAATGTATTAAATGTACACTGAATCTATATTACCTCGGTCTGGCAATCCCCAGGGATAAAAAAACAGTGAGTCAGTAATAGTTGGCTATGTAAAACCCTCAACAGACGGTAGGTTTTTGTTGTACAACACCAATTAAATTTAAGATGTACAGCCAAATATTATCGTGTGTACGATGCTTTTCCTTGATTTCGTAATTCTTAAGTCTTGACTTAAAGATTAGGACATGTTCTATTTCATAAGTTTTGCCTTACGTACCACCCACGTTGACAAGCAACAAATTGGTAAATAATTAGTTGATAAGAGGCAAGTGAATGAAATTCCAGAAACAATTGCCCAAAAAATAAACACAAATATGAATATAAAATGGCTTCTAATGCATAATGGAAAAAGGATGACACTGAAAAGTTAAATGATTTGAGCCGCGCCATGAGAAAACCAACATAGTGCGTTTCCGACCAGCACTCGCGCAGTCTGATCCATGCTATTCGCTAACGGTTTCTCTAATTGCATAGACTTTGAAAGCAAACATCATTGATTCTGACCAGACTGCGCGGATGCACAGGCTGGTCTGCATCCATGCTGGTCGCAAAGCCACTATGTTGGTTTTCTCATGGCGTGGCTCATTTGTGTCATGCGTAATCAAATTCATGGGACATAAAAAGGTGAATATTATTTTTATTATTAATAGTTACATTCTTTTCAGTACCTGATACACTATGTTTACTAGGTAAAGCTCTGTGTTTTATATGGGAATGGAATACTGTCTGTATGTGAAAAATGTACAATTTCAAAATTGTACATCTTTGAGATAATTAGTGCTGTACAACAAAAACCTACCGTCTGTAGAGGGCTTTAATGAGTAAATACAATTTATTATTACATGACTTTGCATATAAATGTTTTTGGTCCATAGTTTATGCTATTGACGGTTTTATAGTTCAATACTACAGTTTCTTTGAGTAAAGTATCATCTTGAAGAAGAAAATATTACAGAATAAGTTCAGACCTCGGGCGGTAATTTTGATTATTAACCCTCAAGCCATACAGTACACTTGCACTTATCAAACTAGTAAAGTTACAGTCCATGGAAACACTATATGTCCTGGTAGTTTCACTACTTAAGCCTAGATTATAGTAATGACACCACATTAAAAAAAAAAAATACATGCATTAATCAATTTTTTACGCAACCTCTCTAAAACAAAAAGCTAAAGACTGTAGTAAGGTCTACATATAAATAAATGTGTTATTATTTCTATAAAAATTCATAGAACAGAACTAGGAGAATAGATTTTAATACAGATATTACTACAGTTAGGCCTCACCAAATTAAAAAGTTGTTCATCGGATTTGCCGCTCGTATATTTTCAGAAATACAAAAAAAATATTTTTTTTTTGTTTTTGGCTTGCGCTCGCCCCATTGAAAAAAGTCAGTCCAAAATTTTTTGGTGCGCTACTTTTTACGGACGTAAAAGTGTATAAATGGTTTTAATTTCCGTCCCAGACTGTTCTCAAACGGGTTTTTATCAAAATAAATACATACTTCGCACACATCGTCTATGATAAATCAAAGAATTATAAAATACAGCTCTTTAGATAAATCATAACACTTACATTTAGTTGCATTAAAGTTATTTCCCCTTTATGCAGTTACGCCATTTTCTTCAAATGTTTACCAAATTACATGCTTAAAAAAATCGATTTATTTCAATGAAAACTGGATGAAGAAAAACATACTAATTTGTTTGATAACATCAATCTACATTATTTTGGTAAGGGTAAATACTTATAGATGCATGTCACTTATCTGTTTTCTGTTTTCCCTGTCCAGATTATCAGCATTTGCAGGCCGCATTTGCATACGAAAGTTGGTGGGGTAAGGAATTTACATTACGAGTTGTTTTCAGAACAGTTTCGATTTTCAAATTTTCCAGTCATTTAGTAGACTAATGTTAATGCACGTTAATCTCCATTTCAGACCTTAATTGAGACTTTGTTTCAACAAATTTAATGTGTTATGAAAGTTTAAATTTAGAAAAAGGGCTGTACATAAGACATTGATAATGCTCGACTTTTCTGAATCAGAGCTTTGCCAGTAAAAGGGGCATAATAGTCAGAAGCTTCGAAAGTAACAGAGCTATTGGTCATTATATGAAACTTAATTAAAAATATTCTATGTTAAAAAGGGGCATAACTCTGTCAAGATTCAGACTAAGGGTATGGTTTCTCCTGGTTTAGACTTTGACAGTAATTCTAAGTTTCTAATCAAAAGCTTTAATATCTAGAGACATTTGATGTATCAAAAACTTTGTAAAGTCAGCTAAAAATGCTACATTTTCATGGCAGTAAATATTCAAGTCACATATGTATGTGATAAGTGTGGTATTAGGGGATGCATTGTTGTTTATTACATATTTTCTAAGAGCATTGTCAAAAGCATGCATTATTTGATTACAGTGTACTGTATGACAATGTTATTACCCTTTTTTCACAAGTTCGCTTTGTTGTGCCTCTGCAGGTCAGATTTTCTCAATCCCTGGGGACTTACTTTTTAATTTGAAAGGGTTGTACATTCTATTTTTAGGTTTTTATCAGTCAATCGAGAGCCAAATGAAGACAAATATATTTCTTCGCTCGCTCCTGATTTTCTCAAAAACCAAAAAAAATATTTAAATTATTTTTTCGCTCGCCGCCTCAATTTTTTCAGAAAAAAATCCGATGAACAACTTATCAATTTGGTGTGGCCTAAGCAGAACAGAACAGAACAGAACATGATCTTTATTACACCCAAGTAATTATACAATATGGGGATTAAACATAATGACAGTATATAATAACATGTTTACATGAACTTCCGACAGGCAAATATTATTTTGTTGTTGGGGGAAAACATGAATGTATCAGAAATTTTATACATCTAGTAAAAATCAGTATTTCAAAAATTACAGAGACTACAAGTTGTATTTATAGTTTACAAACATTAATTTAAGTTGTAGGTAAAAAAAAATAATAAATAAAAAGAATCCTAGCAAGTAATATAGTTATTAAAGAACGCATCGACAAAAAAAAAAGGTCGTCATGAATATCATGCGGACACTTTAAATTCTGTTTGGGTAATGTGGTCAAAGGTGAGTCACCTTCGCGTGGGATTTATTCTAATAATAGCGGCTACATCGCACTATGTTTTAACGCGCACTAAGTTTTACTATGATAGCAGTGCGGTTATAATAATTACTCAAGCATATTATTCATTCATAATGGAGTAGATTATAAACTAAGGTAAAAGTAGGTCAGTTAATTCAATTAGAACTGAGTTATTATTGCTCTAATCATTTTGCATGTTTCTGACAAAATACATGATGAATTTGAGTTAAGTAAATTTCGAAAGCAACGTTCAGAATCAGTAACATTGATATTCGCTAAGAAATGGTTTCGTTGTTGCTCAAAGAAGTTACATTTGAGCAAATAGTGCTGCTCAGTGCCTACAGCTCCGCTATTGCATTTTGAACATGTTCGATCCAGAAAAGATGTGCCATCGTACCTCCCGGTTTCAACTGGCAGTCTGTGATTACATGTACGGAATTTGAAAAAAGTAAGGTAATCATTCTTCTGAAGAATTCGAAAATAATTTTCATACTCTAAGTTATCTTTAAAACTATTATATATCATTCCTTTATTAGACTGTTGCATCTGGGTGTGCCATTCTTGTTGAAATTGGTCAATGAGAGTTTGTTTAATTTGCTTATGCAAATGTTTTGTGACAGAAGTATTCTGGTGTAACCATAGGTAAGGTCTTCCAACAGAATTTAGAATTTCCTTGATTTTACTTATCCATTTATAGTCGAACTGGTCCTGAGATACCATATATTTGTAAATTATAGAAGACAATTTTGTATCTTTGCCTGGTAACAGTTTAGCCCAATAAGAGATCATTTTTGTTTTAACTATTATAGATATTGGATATCTACCCAATTCGCCATAGAGCATATACATTGGAGTACTTTTGCGCGCATTTGTTATCCTTCGAAGGAAATCATTATGAACTCTTTCAAGTAAATCAATATTTTCAAAACCAATTATTTCCGATCCGTATGTCAGTATTGGTAAAACAGTATGGTCGAAAAGTTTTAAAATGAGATCGACAGGGAGATCAGCATTATTTGCCCTTGAAAATAAAAGGTACATAGCTTTGTTTGCCTGCTGGACTACATGTTTCCTGGCGTTCAGGAATGAACCATTACTTGAAAAGGTAACACCTAGATAATGATATTTATTCGTAATTTCAACTTGCTGTGTTCCGAGGGTAAAGTTAAAATTATTGGTGTTTCTTGCACCAAAGACAATTATTTTTGTTTTTTGTAAATTAGCAAAAGCTAAAATATTATGCGAAAAAAATGCTGGTACGGCTGATATCATGCTCAGGCAAAAAAGTGGTCCGGCCATAGCCGGACCGGCCAGACCGACCGCGACAGCCTTGTTGTTAGAGTGTTATCTCAAGAGGCGATGCTTTAGGCCCGACAAAAATTTGAGATTGAACCAATGACCATTTTATTCACGGTGGGGAAACCAATAATGCAACGTCATCAAAACCCAGCGCAAATGAGCTGACCACACACAAATTTACGCCGATTCAGGTAAGAAAAGTCTTGTAACTTTTTTATTACTGCAACTTTCAACTCGAGATAAAGAGCACCGTACCCGGCCTGGAGTATACTATTCTACGGTGGTGTTCCATCTTGTACGTATAGCTTGGTTTTTTCCCGAAAACGCGAACAGTTGGCAAAGAAGACATGAGCAGTACCACACTTTAGTCTAAGAAAGTGAGTTTTGACCGTATTTTCGTGAAATGAGGACAGATTTGATGCTCATTTAATATCAGTGACTAACATAATACTCGACCAGTGTTTTATTTTGCTGTTTTCAAGGATATCCGAAGATATTTTACTCAAAACAAACAAAATTATTAAAATGAGACCGTCCACACTGACGACCTTGTTGGAGAACATCCACACTGTTTTGAAAAAATCTAAGCCATTTTTTTCTTATCTGACATGTATACAGTAAAAGTGATAAGTTTTGCTGCATTCTGTGCGTCACTTGCTATTTTGTTTCGGATGACAGTATTTGTATATTTTCATGACATACAGTTAATGACGACAATTTGAAAATATCGTTGCAATCCGTAGGACGTTTGATCTATATAGTTGAGTAGAATCTATATGAATAGGACCGTGTTACTTTTTTCGAGAATGATCACATCTTCCCGCTGTTATTTTCTGCTTTATATAGTTTGCAAATAATTGTCACTTGATGAACGTTGCATTTTCAATAAACTATATTATTGTTTTTGAACTCTTTCATTTGTTTGTTTTGGGTTTAATACAGTATTTCAGTCATGTAATGGCGGGCAGTTAACCTAACCAGTGTTCCCGGATTTTGTACCGACGCTCTACCTACTGTGCTAAGAGGGCGGGCTTTGAAACGTTTTTTTAAAGCCCCATAGGCCTACACCGGTGACGAGTTGACAGACTAAGAGACAATAATATTTCAGTTAGCTGAAATCACAAAGAATGACTCCGCAACATAGTACATGTTGAATAATAAGGGACACACTTTACTTGGACAATAAATGTAGATCTTATATAAAAAGGGAAAAGAAAACATATATTTTTTCCCCACCTTTTTTAGTTTTTGAATTTATTTTTCTACAGTGGCATTGTAACATTTTTCAAATTTTTGGGAAATTATTTTCGGTAAATCATTTACTTCCAGTCGTTTATCAACCCGGTAAGTCACATACTGTAGGAGGAGCTTAAATGTGTAAACAAAAATAATACCAAACACTTAACAGTATAGCCAGTAATTAGACAATAAAAATTCTCATCCCATATAAATTATTTTGGCACCAATTACATATGCGAGACATCAAAGTATTATATAAATTTCTTTTGCCAAACCAAAATCCTATACTTAAAATTAACATTAAGTACTTACCTTGATCCGGAGCGAACCATATAAATGATGATATTATAAAGTTCTACCGCCCGAATGACGTCACGATGCGTATGAAAAATTATAAGCTGAACGTGAAATTAATTACAGCAATTTAACGGTAAGATAATATTTTGTATTTCAAATAATCTACAAAAAAAAATCTATTAAAATCTTATATAATATACAAAAATCATGAATGTAAAACAAGATTCATATACATACAGTCAGTTAACAAAATACAGTACAAAGAAATGAGTTTTAGCAGGCTTTTGAAAGCAGCTAGCAGGTCAGCTTTTTGACTGAAGTGCATAGTGGCGTAGCTTTAGCCGGAAAACTTGCTCTGTGGGAACACTAGTCGCGTTGGAGAGAAAACCCCAAGATGTTAGGAATGTGGAATGGTGCATAAATACTGGCGAACTTTTAAGCAGTAACATGAAATCACACAAAAAGGCTTAGAAGAATCTCTTTCACGTATGATGCTCATGGTAGTTCTATAAGATCGGATATATTTTTTCCTTCACTGATTTGAAATTTGATTGAAGCCCTGCTCCGCGGCTATTCAAGTTTTATTGTGTATGCAACCCATGATTACAACAGGTAATAGATGACGGCTACGTGCCACACTTTAGCACGCAAAACCACAAATATTTTATGCAGAATTTTATATAAAATAGATTTGATAGGCGTCACTGTTCATAGTCAAGACTTTCATGCCTTTTCAGTGACAATTTAAGGTTAAAAGGTAGGACTAGAGCAGGTCTTTAAAACCCGATTGTTTTCAAAATTATAGAATAAATGTAAAATAATAGTGTCATATGCTTATTTGCTAGACAGAATGTTAGGCCTTAAGCCTTAGGCAATTTTTAGTAATAGGTGCCTATGGGAAATCATCTTTTAAAAAATAAATTGTCCCCAATGCAGCTTTAACTGAAATTTCTCTGTCGGAAATATAATACATTGTATGCCTTACTTCCGGTTTATCAAATGTTCAGAATAACCTAAAGTGATGGTGCCTTTTGAATGTATTAGGTTAGATTGTAGTCGATATTCGACTTCCCTTTTTTCAATTAATGTTTAAAATATCTTACAGTTATAATATTTAATTAAAGTAATGAAATAACTAACCGTGTTTACGCACTATTGGATGGATATAGTTATAAACAAAATTACAATATACAAAAGTGCAATAACTACTCCAATCCACTATTAGCTTTTAAACTTTGTGTGCAGGACTTTTAATCGAATTTATCTTGATATCCTAAAATAATGTCTTCGGCCTAAGATAGCAGTCAATCTGAACGTCGTATGTCCATGTTACACCATACACATTGATAAATATTAGCCTAACATGTGCTCAGCCGTTCTTATATGATTTTGCAGATCTATTTTACTGAACTGGTCTACACCTTCGCGGTAAAAGGTCTTAACTGCTGATTGTATGTATAGACGATATTTGTTGTTGACATAGTGACTGCCTAAGAGACGTCTTTTAGGAAGCATACCTACAATAATGGCAATTAAGAGTGTGAATGTTCTCCAATAATGTCGTCAGTGTGGATGTTCTCATTTTAATAATTTTGTTTGTTTTGAATAAAATATCACCTGATATCCTTGAAAACAGCAAAATATACAACAATGGTTGATTATTATGCTGGTGACTGGTACTTAACGAGCGTCAAATCTGTCCTCATTTCACGAAAATACGATCAAAACTCACCTTCTTAGACAAAAGTGTGGTGCTGCTCATGTCCTCTTTGCCAACTGTTTGCATTTTCGGGAAAAAACCAAGCTATACGTACAAAATGGAACACTACCGCAGAATAGTATACTCCAGGCCGGGTACGGTGCTCTTTATCTCGAGTTGAAAGTTGCAGTAATAAAAAAGTTACAAGACTTTTCTTACCTGAATCGGCGTAAATTTGTGTGTGGTCAGCTCATTTGCGCTGGTTTTTGATGACGTTGCATTCTTGGTTTCCCCACCGTGTTATTGGAACTTTGTTTTTCACTTTATGTGGGCAAGTTGCTGTGAATTTGAATTGACTGAAAATTAAAGTGGCAGCACTATAAAATTAAAATTAACACGAGATAAGTTAATTTGTCAATGGAGATCATTTAAATGCCTCATGGATGATATTTTCATAAAATATATGAGAAAACAGCTGTGATAATTAACTGGGCTAGTGGAAAATTGAAGGGACATCTTATCACAAGGGCGTATATTTTAACGTTTTACAGTAATTATTATTATAATTTCTATATTATTCAAGACCTCATTGCATTAAGCTCTGTATGCAGATCTTCCCGATTAAGTTGTAACTATATACTGTCTATACTGATCCTTATTTAAAGAATATAATCTGAATACTTGCAAAATGATAAAAGGATTTTCCAAGGAGGGCATTTAATATTGAAAAAAATACTTTAAAGCTAAATAATGATAATAATAATAAAAATAAAGACTTTATTTATAGAGGCAACACAGTTAGGTCTAGCCCAATCTTCCCTGTGAGCCTCATACAAAACACATATTTACAACAGTACAAAAAGAAACAAAACAGAGGTGATAATGACAATCACATGGTATTTACATGTAAACAATCATATTAAAGACAGACCAAAAACAAGCTTTATACTAGATGAAGAGATGCTTCATGAAAAAATTTTAAACGAAAGAAATAGATATAAACATAACATCTCACAATTTCGATGACTGTACAAAACAACAACATAATAAATTCATCATAGACAAAATTTGGAATAATTACTTTACAAAAATTTGAATATGACACTTTAATATTATTGCTTATGAACTTTGACCTATAGAAGACATTCTCCAATGACTTATGTATTTACTTTTAAAGCTTGCAAGACTTTTTGCCTGACGGACATCATTTGGCAGTGTATTCCAGATTTTTGCTCCTGAGTATTCAAAGCTTTTTCGAAAAAATTCTAATCTTGGTTTAGGGGGATACAAGTTAAGTTCTGAGTCAGTTGATCTTAGACTACGTTTGTGAATAGTATGGGTGTGAGTAAATTTATCTTGTAGGTATTGAGGGCATATATTGTTGACAGACTTATAAACCATAATTGACTGTTTGTATTTGACTCGCTCTGGGAATTTCATCCAGTTTAGTTTAATAAACAGTTCCTCAGAGGGTGCATCAAATTTTGTGTCCAGGATAGTCCTAGCCACTCTCTTCTGAAATTTGAGAATGGAATCAGCCTGTTCTGAGTTACAGTTTCCCCAGACAGAACAGCAATAATCTAAATGAGGCAATATATACGCATCAAAAAACAGTTTTCTAATAGGAATGTCTAAGAAGTATTTTATTCTTTTGAGGAGATAAAGTTTTGAATTACATTTTTTTAAAACATTATCAGTGTGATCTTTCTAATTTAAATTTCTGTCAACTTGCACACCTAGTAGTCTTTCAGAACTGGAGAAGTCAATGGGTGCACTGCCAAGGTGCAGGGTGTTACAGTCACTTGAATTGTGTCTGTTTGTCCGACAAACAGTCATAGCCTTTGATTTTTTGGCATTTAATGACATGGAGTTATTTTGACACCACAGATTAACACTGTCAAGTGCAGTCTGCAGTGCTGTTTGTACTTCATGATAATTGTTTCCAGTGGCAGTTAGAGTAGTATCATCAGCAAATAGATCAGTAAAGATTTCTTTTATTGCCTGTGGGAGGTCATTAATATAAAGAATGAATAGTAGAGGCCCTAACACAGATCTTTGCGGAACACCTGATTTAATATGACCAGCCTCTGACAGTTTTCCCGAGACACATACCTTTTGGTATCTGTCAGACAAATAAGATTTAAACCATTGCAGAGAGTTCTGACTAATGTTAAATGATTTTGATTTCTCTAGTAGAACTGAGTGATTCACTAAATCAAATGCCTTTGAAAGGTCTAAGAATACAGTTCCAATACATTTACCTTCATTTATAGCATTTATCCGTCTGTCTACTATTGAAATTAAAGCTGTTTCACATGAGTGATTTTCCCTGAAGCCGGATTGGTAATTGTATACAGAGTTATTTGCCTCAAGATGCTTTTTCAAATGAACTGAGACATGGCGTTCAATGATTTTAGACAAAATTGGGAGTAGAGAGATGGGTCTATAATTATTTATGTCACACTTTGAACCTTTTTTGTGGATGGGTGTGATTTTTGCAATTTTAAACTGATCTGGAAAAATATGTTTAGAAATGCTTAGATTAATGATATATGTGACAGGTTTTGATATAATATCTGTTGTCATTTTGAGAAATTTGGCCCCAAGACCATCCAACCATGTGGCTTTATTAACATCAAGATTAAGTAGTTGTGCTCTTACATATTCTTCAGTATAGGAGGAATTTCAAACTCAGAAGCATTGGTTTGATGATTTTGTTGAGCTGGTACATTTTGTGAAAAATTCTCCTGTACTGCCTGAAACACATTTACAAAAAAGTGATTGAATATATTTGCTGTTGCTTCAGGATCAGGAAGTGGATTTCCATGATCATCGTTAACAAAATGGGTTTGGTTTTTTGAAGAATTGCCAGAGAGGTCTTTTAGATTCTTCCAAAGGATCTTAGGAACTTTTTTGTGTTTGTTGTTGATAGTTTCTTTAAAAAAAGATTTCTTTGAATGTTCAGTAATAAGTTTTACCTTGTTTCGCCAAATTTTATACTGTTCATAATCTCCCTTACCTTTGTAATAATCTCTTTGTTTAATTGCTATTCGTATTTCATTAGAAAACCAGTCTGGCTGATTTGTGTGTTTAACACGGCGTGTTTTCATAGGTGCATGATTATCAAGGGTAGAAAGAAATAACTTTGTGAAGTAATCCAAAGCATCATTTGGATCATCAAAAATGTCAATAGTGTTCCATGGTTGGTATTGCAAATCCCATGAAAATTGTTCCTGATTGAAGTACTTTGTATTTCTGTATGAAATAATTTTGTGCATTGGACCATCTGATTGTGTTGATGTTTTCCTTGTAATGCAGACTGGTAAATGATCACTAAGTGATAGTTTAGGGATTGATATATTCTTTATATGATATGGAGTGTTAGTATAAACATGATCTGTTAGAGTAGATGTTGTTTGAGTAATTCTTGTTGGCTTATCAACTACTTGTTTTAGATTAAAGTTGTCATTTAGATTAATCCAATTATTTGTAACAGTGTTTTTAGAAAGTAAATCAATGTTCAAATCACCAATAATTAGTATTTCTTTTTCTTCACATATCAGTTTTTCAAGAATGCCTTAAAGTCCATGATTTAGAGGACGATGGTGGCCATTAAACATATCCCAAAATAAAAGCTTTTGACTGAATGGTCTCAGTTCAAGCCATATTATTTCCATACCTTCCGTTTCAAGGTAATCCCTTTGAACACATGGGAATTTATTTTTGACGTAAATGACAAGTCCACCACCTTTTGTTTGCCTATCTTTTCTAAAAAACTGATAGTCATTAAGTTGAAATTCATCACTAGAAAAGGTTTCTTTAAGAAAGTTTCACAAAATCCTATTATATCAATTTCTTGGTGTTCACTTAAAAGTACTTTTATTTCATCAAATTTTGGTGAGAAATAATGAATGTTAAGATGCATGATTTTTAGTCCTTGTTTCTTAAACCAGTCCTCTTCTGAAAAGGACACTGACTTGTTTTCATTTAATGTAAATGTATCTCTTTTATTATAACTGCATTATGTTCACTCAATATGGTCGTGGATAAGCTGGCATCCATGGATACTGCATCCATGGATTCGTACTCCTGAAATGATTGTTGTTCTTGTGCTGCAAGTTCCTGTTCCTGTAGTTGTTCCTCTGAGGTTTGTGGGTTTTCCTGTTCTGCCAACTGTTGAAATGATGTTGCAGATCTTTCCAGTGATGATTGTCCTTTTGAAAATTTTCAGCTGACTGGGACTGATTTGTGACATGTAGGACAGAGTTAACAGCTGTCTTCATTTGTTTCCCAAGAACAGCACCGCCTTTTCCATTAAGCTGCACTTCATCATAGAACAGTTTTTCATTGACCTGCCCATCCATCATAAGTACAGTTGTATTGTCCAGAAATCTGTAACCTTTTGTTTCACAAAGACATTGTAGTTGTCCATTTGCTGATTTGATTACTTGTAGTGAGAGTTTGTCCTTTTCCTTTGGAAGAATAGATGAGATGATGATTTTTGCATCACTCTTTACTCCTAATAGTGTCTCTGCCAAATCAGCATGTTGCTCAATGATAGTCAATGGTGTATCTGCATTAGAGATATTGTTGATTCCTGCATGAACTATAAAAACATCAGTATTCTTTATGTTGGTGGTCTTTTGTAATTCATCAATGTTGTTTTTAATGTAATTTTTTTGGCACCCGAGTATGATCGGATTCTGACACTGGTGTTTAGGCTGGTCATTTTTGCAGCACTTAACACTTTAGTCACTGAATCTCCAAAGATGAATATGTTTCTTTTATCTTCTAGTCTGCCAGAGGGCAAGTTAAGTTGTCTGTCTGTTCCTACTGTCTTCTGTTGATTGATTTCTTGTAGCAGATCAGTATTTGTTGATTGAGTCTTGCATGTTGGTATTGCTGTTTGTGTTTGGCATGATAGGTTTGTTTGCGTTTTAAGATTTTGTGTGAGTTTTTTGAGGTCATTCTTTAAGTTTGAGATTTCATCGTTTTTTTCTTCAGTTCACTTTTTAGCATGAGAATGTCAGCTTTTGTTGCAGTTGTTTCTATATTCTGTTTAATTTGCTCAATTTCTAATTTTGCTGCACTCACATCGTCTTCTGCTTTGGAAACATGGTATCCGAGATCTTGATTTTCAGCCTGCACCAATAGATTACTGTGCTTTTCTGTTAGTTTGCGTTTTTCATCCTTTAGTTGCTTGATTGTTTGTTTTCAATTTTGTGTTTTCCTCTTCCAAAATCAGACATTTTGCATTTACATCAGCAACACTGTTTTGAAGAGTTTTTGTGACTGCTGACTTTTCTGTGATGGAAGTTGTCAGTTTAGTTTGTTCCTTTGTTTCTGTAATTAATTTGTTGTTCTGCTTCAAGAGTTCTCTGTTTTCAATTTCCAGGCTATTTATTTGTTTCTTGAGTTGATTTTTCTCTGAGTTATCTACAGCTACTGTTTCTGTGCCTGTGGCTTTCTCAAAAGTTGTTGGAACTTTAGTACTGACAAGATCTGATGTGATCTTTTCTTCACACTTATGTTCACAGTGTTGTTTTGACCGGCCATTGTCTTGATGAGAGGAGTTACTAGCATCAATATCAGCATGCTTGAGATTAAACTGAAAGTTGACTGGTCTTCCACTAATGGTTTTCTTGCCAGTAGGGGACGGGGTTATAACACTGCCATTTGGGGTGAATATTTGCTTAACTGAAGTATTCTCAGAAGATTGTCTGCAGACCGTATTGTATTTATTGTTGTACTGGAAATTCACAGGTGTTCCGCTTACAGCTTTTGTCTTGTGGGTGTCTGACTGTATTTCTTTATACTTTTTGTCAAAATATGCTCTGTTGACTGGTGGACCACCTTTCTTGGCTTTCTTTTCAGCCTTCTGTATTTCTTTACCAAGATTAACTAAGTCACTATTAAATGCTGGACCATTAAATTTAGCAATGAGTGAGCTAAGACCTGGTGATTTAGATATACTAGAATTTGGAGAGGTTCCTTCATTTTGAATTTGTTTGGTGTTCACTGTCACAGGATTGTGTATAGGTGTTGAAGTGTAGAAAGTAGACTGCTGGCTTGAGTCTGATTTTGCAGTACTTGATTGTAATGACAGTCCTGCAACTAGGCATTGGAATATTGTATTTGTCCATGCCCTACAACCTGGTCCTTGTATTAACATTGTCATAGTGTGATACATTGTAATCACAACCTTCTTGGAGGTAATCTCTTCTGTAAGGCCTGTTTGGTCCTTGTTTGGTTGAAAGGAATACATTTCTTGTATTAATCCAAGCATTTCTGCATATGTTTCCTTCTTAAAGAATTTAACAGAGATGTTGTCACTTGAATCACATTATAAATATCATAATGACTGCTGTGATTAAGGTCCAGACACTCCATTGATACTTCATGATAGGAAAATCCCTCAAAATCTGTGATATCACCAGAACTGTTTGCAGCCATTGTTTGGTCCATTAACACGTTTAAGGTTTCACACTTAATCCAGTAAAAGCAATTACAGTCGGGGAACTTTCCCGTTCAGGAAAGTTGGGGATTCCCCTTTTCACTTTCCCGATCGGGAAATATTGATTGAAAAATTTCCCGATCGGGAAAGAAAATGCCCAGTTTTTATATACCTTGGTGTATGGGCTCCGGGCATCACAGATTACGTTGGAGGTACATTTTAATTGCTTGAATCCATTCTTAAAACAATTATCTAAAATTCTACCGAGGGCAAACATTTAAAACATCATCTTTGAGATATTCAAGCTCAAAGTTGAAGGATATTTAAGAAAACTTTTGAATGTATACTTTCTCGAACAGGGAAGTAGTGACAATTTCTATTATATGCTGACATTTTACGGCTTTGAAAGCATTCAATGAAATATGTCCTGCTTCTATTTGTAAATGACTAAGTGCCCAAGTGCAACATATCGAACCGCCCTTTGACCCCAAACTGTGACCTTGGCCATTGAGATAGGAACCTGGGGTTTATGTTTGTACATTACGCTCTGTATCACTGAGTTAAACATTCCTGCCAAAAATTAACAAGTTTTCTCAATGCATGTCAAAATTATCTGACATGACCTTTGACCTCCAACTGTGACCTTGACCTATGAGATAGGAACCTGGGGTTTGTACATGGCACAAGATTGCTTCATGCATATCAAAGTTATGGTCAAGACAAAATGATCTAGGCGGACACAAGCACACATGCATACACAAAACAGTCATTTGAACAACAGTTTACTATGTCTTCAGTTTTGCAAGTAAACTAAAAAGGGTCATAATTTTGCCAAAATGTAAAGCAAAAGTTAATAAACCTGCTTCTTGAGGTCACTAATCATATGCAAGATGTTTGTTGATTAAGAAAACGTTTCTGAAAAACATAATTACATGCAAAACTTTCAAAACATGTCTATGTTAAAAAGGGGCACAAATGTGCTGAAATGAAACCTAGAGTTATATAACTTGTTCTCACCGCTCATCTCAAGATGCTAAAGACATATGAAAAGTTTGATAGCATTTCGTACTGTAGGTTTAGAGAAATCTGCTTACATGCACAACTTTAAAAGCAGCATTTTTTAAACAAAAATGAAAGCATGAGACTACAGCGAGTTCTGCAAGGTCACGATGCGAATGAACATCTGGCCAAGTCATTTCTGTATAAATTGCTTACATGCAAAACTTTAACCAAAATTCAAAAGGTTAAAAAGAGGGCAAATTTTTAACATAATAAAAGCTAGAGTTATTTAACCTAATGATGCCAAAGACATGTGAGTTTGTAAGTATTTGGCCAAGTACTTCCTGAGAAACCTCATATAAAAATTTGAAATTTTCAGGTAGTCCAGCTAAAAATGTAACCTTAATAAAAAATACAAAAAGATACTTCACTTTATTACCAAATAATTATTATATAAATTTTTAAATAGGATGATAAAAACATCAGAACCAGAGAAACACACCCACAAATATTTCCTATTTGTCTTTACTTTGAAAACTACTATAATACTAAAGTCTTAATTAGAATTTATTTTACACTTAATTGTGATAGCACAACTGAAATCAATGCTTTTAAAGTTCCAAAAGGCTTTAAATTTTATGTAAAGAAAAAACAACAGACATAACAGCTTAGTGAGCTATCCAAATAAATGTTATGCATAATTGAACGGTTAACTAGAAACGTGTCCATGGGAGACAGATGCCCCCACTACATGACACAGATCAACTTTGAAAAAACAATATATGTTGCTATTTAAAAAAAAATGCAAAAAATAACCATATATAATGTACATATAAACATATATGCTTTCTTGAGATTTTTTACGTACCTGTCCATGGTGACTCTAGGTCAAATACTTTTGGAGCTACGCGCGAAACAGCATCAAAATGACCAATTTCTAACTAAGTCAGGGGCCATAACTCCTTTACGACTGAATGAATCCGGATGCGAAATGCCAGATGCACAACTGCACATGTTGACCAACATTCCTGTAAACTTTGGTGACTCTAGGTCAAATACTTTTGGAGCTACGCGCGACACAACACTAAAATGACCAATGGCCATAACTCCTACACGATTGAATTGATCCAGACGCGAAACCCTAGGTGCAAAACTACACAGTCATGCTGACCAACATTCCTCTAAAGTTTTGTGGCTCTACGTCAAATACTTTTGGAGCTATGCATGACACAACATTCTTGGAAGGACGGACGGATGGACAAGGGCAAATCTTTATGCCTCTCCCAAAGTGGGGGCATAAAAAATGCTACTTTTAATACTGCACAGTCATGAACTTTTACAGTTAGAATCTTAAAGGGAGGTAATGAAAAACAATATATTCAATAAAACTTTCTTCTTTCCTCATCAGTATTCAAACTTTTGACAAAAATTAGAGAAAACAATTATGGTAAATAGGATAGAACACGAAATTGATAAATTTTATGTTCATAACGGAAAATGTGACAGCTACATTTAAAACAAACGCATCAACTCTCGTCTGGCTGAATGAAACCTCTAACAAAAAATACAGATGTACAATTTCACATGCTAACATGAAAACTTTTCAGATCCAAGGTTAAGGTTAAAAATGTTTTCCACACATTAACTTTGGTAGCCTAATGGTAGAGCATCCGCTTCGAGTGCGGGAGGTCGTGGGTTTGATCCCTGGTGTGGTTGTCTATCAGTGGCAAAAAAAAGACATTCATATTTTCCAGGATGCTAAAAATTGCGCTGATTGCAACAATTTGATCGTCCTTTTCCGTTAGGAATACCGTACATGTAACACTATTCGATAGCTGAAAATAACCAAACGCTGGCTATTATTCATCCAAAAATAGACTGTAGATGGGTTATTTCCGCAGATAAGACTGAAGAAGCTATTCGAAATTTCCTGGTGTAACCGTTTGTAACTGACGGTTAACAATCATTTCTGCACACATGATACTTTATGACCTCCTTTTACGACAAACAAAAGCCTGTTCATTACTGCAAGTCGGAGAAAGAAATTTCGAATGTTCACAATAATTGAAGAAATAAACTGATCTGACCATTATAAAGTTTCTGCCAACAGGTTAAAACATCAAGGAGCTTTAGCAACAAGGCAAGAACAAAATTAAACGGCAATGGCAGTTGTCCGAGTTAGATTCTGAGGGGTTGAAATGGTCTTATAGACATATTTGTTGTGTTGCATACTGTACTTTCTATGAAAACAATTTATTACAAATCCAATGGAAAGAAAGGCCTCAAACTTCACTGCGAGGATGCCAAACACCAGAAAAACACTCAAGTTGTGAAAACGGGGAATGAGGTGAGATGATTTTACATTATCTGTTTATAAATGCTTAATCTATATGGAAGAGGTTCTTACAAGCATCCATAACAAGTATGCCTCAAATTCAAATAAAAAAATGGGTATTCAACATACCAAAAAGACTGAAACACAGTCATTAACAGTGTTTTACCTAAACTTTATACTTATTACTGTATTCTTCAGTTAATTCAGGCAATTTTGGCATGGATGTGACCCCCATCCTCTTTCTTGCTTTTGTCTTCTCCTTACTTTACCGGCTGTATAGACTGTAGCTTGCTGGGACTGCTCTGTTAATACTGAGTAAATATTAGTTTAACTTGTCCTTAACTTACGAGTCCAGCAGCAAAGTGTCAGTTTAAACCAATGAAGCCAGTTTGTGCGGGGAACCCATGCCCAATTTTTTTAGAAAAAAAAATATATATGGTCGTTGATGAATTTGGGACTATGTCTTTTGTGGCGGCATTGTATATTATGTTGTATATCATTAAATAATTGGTCCATTCGTTTACTTTCAGGTTTTGCCATGTTCTTCTAAAGTTACCAAGAACACTGAATCTATGCAAGACAGGGTGGCTAAACAACACGCCATAACCATAGCTTTCCTAAGTGGACACTGCCATTTCCATTAGCCCCATGCAGAGCTGCTGGACTTCACATAACAGTTAGATGAGGATAAACCTGCTCTTGACAAGACCACTATTATGTAAACACACATAGCATTGCCAAAAGAAAAAATTTAAAGGACAGATCTTATCACTGAATACTAGTGCGGCAACAAACAATAACAATGATAAGATTTTGGATGTAATCACATTGTATATTGTGAAATTATAAATGTGGAAATAATAAAATTACAAATTAATTTTTGAAGAATAAGGTCTTGAATTTATGTTTGCAGAAGTCTCCAAAACTGAAATATAGAGGACTCTACTTACCAGGAAAAGCTTTGTACGGTACTTTGTAATTGCATTATTTCAGGAGCTTCTTGGGGCCTCTGCCCCCCTGGACCCACTGGGAGTCTCATCAGCCCCCTCACCCCCAGATATTTTTCTCAGTATTTTCACTTTTTCCAATTTTCACCCATGTTGTTAATGGTCACGAGGGTCAAGGTCACTGACAGGTCAAGGAAATTGTTTCTTGAAACAGGAAGTCTTTAAAAAAAAACATGTATATGTGGAGCTTTTAGTCTCTTGTTCAGCAAGTGGATCTGCCTATTTATTCATTTTATATATGAAATATGTTTCAGGTTGTAGAGCAATGCTTCCACATTGCCACACAATTCTGGTTACCACCGTCATCGTTCCTTGTGCGGGCCGGAGCACTTTATCTCCTCTATGGACTGTATCATTATCAGCTGGTTCTGCCAAAAGTAAAGGTTAGTAAATATTTTCATTAAATATGTTTCAGATCTTGTCTTCAGTTAACTGTTTTATGAAAAAAAAATGTTATAATCATTGATTCCAAGATTTCTTGCATGTTTATGCTTCTTAAGTCTGCATAGTGCTATAACTTTGGCTGTTGCACCTTTATAAGACATATATAAGAAATACTAGACTCCAAATGCATGTAGGCTGTGACTAAAAACAGAGCTGGTGTACCTGTAATTTATTACAGACTTCGGTATATAATGGTCTGTTTTACAGGATTAACTAAACTTGAACAAAAATATCTTAAATGTATTTATTTTGTAACCATCTTGATACTAACCCTAACCTTTAGTCAGTATATTATGCACATTATACAATAAATGCATGCGGACATGCAAAAAATTGCGTAATTTTGCCATGCGCTTTTATTGATAATAATTTTGGGCTGCACCAGCTCTGTAATGAGAAACGATTCGATACATGTAACTGGTTGCATTATTTTGTTCGATTTGCTAAATTTGATCAGTTGTTAATTCTGTTAAAATACAGTCGAAACTCAGTATCTCAAACTCGCTTACCTCAAAATTCCACTTAAGTCGAAGAAAGTTTCAAGTCCCGTCAAATTTCCTTCTTTATGCATGTAATTCAACTTCAGTTACGTCAAAATTTGACTTACCGAGATGTGTCAAAATGGATTTTCAGTCCCGTCAATAACATTCAAGTTCATTGTGAACTTGGTAAGTCGAAGTGAGAAAAATATTGCCTAACCAGAAAGCCGTGATGCCGACATATCAAAGGTGCGGTGATTATCAAAGTGAAATGATGTCATACTTGTTTGCATGTGCCATAATGAATTGTTTGATATAAACAGTAGACTTCTTTAATCAGCAGTCATTTGTTTTTGAGACGTTATGAAAATTGCTTTTAATTTAAATTAATGAAGTTATTAGTTTGAACAGATTGTTTAGGACTATATATTTTATCTAGTTAGGAAATGATCTTTGTCACAGCTCTAGAGAAAAATATTTAGAGTACCTTATGACCAATAATTTGGTGAAAGTATAGCTTAAATTGCATTAAATGTTGTCTTTCTTCCTAACTGAGTTAAAAATGGTGTTAACTGTTAAAGATTGATAGTTTTACACAAAAGCAGTGACATATTACCATCTTATTTCCTGAAAGAAATTTGCTTTTTTGTTTATTTTAGGAAAATCTAATTTTCTGCAGGTCCAAGTTATGAAGGACGAAAGCTCTGTTCATGTAAATGAAGAGAAGTCAACATATTTAAGGATGATTAAAAAACCCATTTCCATAATCAAATGTGAAAAAGACCATTTTCATTTGAAGTTTATAGTTTTTCACTTGTCACTATTTGTTTTCAGGTCAGTCTTAAACAGAGAGGAAGTGACGACAACAAAATCATTCCAGACAGTATGAAAGAAGAAACCAGTATGCTGGATGAAATATTCTCTAGCTCCTCTTTAAACGTATGTTTCTGTAAAGTTTTGTAGATTTATGGCCCTTTCCTGTCAGTAATAAGATTAAGACAATCTTTTCAATCACGGTCTTAAAGAGAGCTGTTGTATAGCTACTAAACGTTATACACTTTACATTCAAGACCAAGAAACTGTTGTTTAGTTGAATCACATTATGTTGCTTTTGAACATGTTATGATACACAGTACAAATATATAGTAACGAGAAAAAAAAGCTACAAGATATTTGAATTTCAACAATCACTGTGGGGAATCATATGATCAAAATAAAAGTAAAAGTTATATTTTGAAGAACATGAATAAATTTCCTATCAGAGTAAGATATGAAATTTAAACATAGCCTAACAAATGACTAATGTAAGCTGTTAAATTATTATGTAGTTGACAATAATGATAGATATCCTGTAATTACAAACACTAAGGAAAATAAGAAGTCTCAGTTTCTTGAAGTGTTCCAGGTAATCAGAAAGTGACTGTGATTGAAATATATGTAGTTTTAGGATACATCTATGTTGTTGTATGGTAGGCAATATTTTAGATTTACAGCAAAAGTTACTTCAATGTTATTCAACATTATTCATAAATATATTTTGGTTTAGAGACTTGTTTTGGTCATGTGATTCCCCGCAGTGAACAATACTATTCATTTCTGAAGAACTTTCTTTAAAATCAGAGATCACAACAAGGAGTAGTGACCTTCTATTTCTGAAGATTTGTGAAGACATGTCATGTATTTTGCAGCAACTTTCATTGGTACATGATCAGTACCAGAAGATGAAGTTGGCCATTCATGGGGAGGATGCTGCTGAGCCAGATACCTCACTCAATATTGTACACTCTGACCTTATTACTGGTATCTATAAGTAAGTTATCATGTTATAAATCTACATTTAGATCATGCCACCTTAGACACAACTTATTATGGCTCCCACACCACTGTGTGGTGGGAGACATATTGATTTACTCCTGTCTGTGTGTCTGTCTGTCTTTCACAAACCTTGTCCGTACTCTAAGTCGAATATTTCTCATCTGAACTTCACCAGACTTGAACAAAATGTGTTTGCCAATAAGTCCTTGGCCAAGTTCGATAACTAGCCAAGTCGGCCAAGGCACTTCAGAATTATGGCCCTAGAATTACCGTTAGGCCACTTACTCCAACACTTAACCGATAAACCGCTTAGTCCGACACTTACTCCAAAACTATCAAAGGTATATTTTCTGTGAGTAAACAGTATATAAAGACAGACTTACTACTCAGATGATTAGGCAGTTGTGGGAGACATGTGCTTTTCTCAAAAGCAGCTCTAGGTTTTATGTTGAATTTCCATAGTTTTTTAAGACTAAAAATTAAATCTCACTTTAGGACCTGGCAAATCGCTACATTAGTTTCAGTTGCAGATGTTCAGAGAAAAATCTCAGTGGTATGGCTTGTGTCTAAATATCTTAATTCAAATGTAGCAACAACTTCCATACAATGGCATTAATCCCAAAATCTTGGGCTACATTAGATTAAGAGATGTTTAAACTTGTGTTTGATACAATTTCTGTACCTAACCTTTGTATGTGTAGTTAAAATTTATTCCATATACTGTATTTGTTGACAAAATACAGTCGAACTTTGTTCACTCAAGCACCACACTTTGCTCAAACTCATCATCAGGTCCCAGTAAAATCCCTGTATAATGTATATAGTTCTGTAGCTCAGGCTGTTGATAACTGGAAAAAAATTTGAAGGTCCTGTCAAGTTTGAGTGAATACAGTTTGATAGCCTGGCTCCCTGGCTGCATGGTTATTTTTTATATAAATACTGCAAGCAAAATTAGAAAATCTTAAGCCTCTAAAATAGCACATTTTATCTGATGGCTGAACCATACGTTCGGAGCCAGGGGCAATAAAAAATGTCGATGTAGAAATAACCTGCTGGAGTTACTTCCCTCTTAATGAATGAACTTGTATATATGTAAATAAGAACAAACATAGGGATGGGAGCCAGTCTAACAGTTTGACTGTATCATAGAAATGGATCTTATGTATGATTAACAAAATGTAACACAAATGGATCTTACATATTTTAACAAAATATAACAGAAATGGATTAGTACAGTAATTCTGTTGTAAACTTCATATTGGTAACTGTGCCTGTAGGAAAAACTTGTATTAAAATAAGAAACTTACATTGCCTTTAACATTTAGCCTGCTTGTGGCAAGTGATTCTGCCTTTGCGACCAGTGCAGACCAAGATCGGCCTGCACGGACGTGCAGGCTGATCATGGTGTGCACTGTTTACTATTCAGTCAGTACATTTTCAGTGAACACCCCTATGGTATTGCCCAGATTGAATAATGGACCAGTCCAATTTAGAAATTTAACAGGTTAAAGGTTAAATTAGGTCGGGTAATTTTTGTGTAAGCTTTATTTAGTGATTTTGAAGAAGACAGATATACATGTAGTTGCGGTATTTAACCCTTATCATGCTGGACATGATTGATTCAGCCTTTGCGACCAGTGTAGATCATGATCATCTGTGCAGTCTGATCATGATCTGCACTGTTCGCCATTCAGTCAATATTTTTTTGGTAAGCACCCCTTTTCACAGTTAATGGTACTGTCCAAATTGAAGGATGGCCAAATTCAATATAGAAATTTAGTAGGGTAGGGTTAAAATTCACAGAACATGATTGTTTGTGTTTTAGGACATGATTCAGATCCATATTCACAAATATTTCAATTCATTAGTGGCATTTTTGTTGTGAAAATTAGTGAAAATATAATCATTATGAATATTACCGAATCTACAGTGTTGAGAATTGTTTTGTCTATTGTTATTAAATGATTTGCCTGAATGGTAAATGTTGACATACGTATTGTCTATTTCAGAACTCTTCAGACCCACAGAGTTAGACAGGCTGGTCTCAAAAATGTAAATAGATTCTGTATGTAGGAACATTTGGATTACAAAATTTAGACTTTTCGGTAAGAACTCTGTATGCTTGATTTTGTTGAGAATGCAACTGATTTTATGAAACCTTGCATAATATACATTTATTAAATGCTTGCCAGTCAGTCAAAACTAAGATCTGATATCACAAAAGAATGTTCATACTTTTTTCTATCAAGTCCAGCAAAATGTTGTTTTAAACTACATGTATCACAAACTATAGAGTTAATATTTATATAAGGAAGTATGTAATGAATTTGGATATTAGACACACAAAAATTCTGCAGAATGACAGTATTGTTTGTTTATTGAAAGGAAATAGTATTAAGTGAGCATCACTGTGTAAAATCCGACTTTAGAATCCCCTGGAAAGTCTGAAATTCCCATTAAACCCTCATTTAGACCGCTTTAGAATAAACAATCCCCTTTGGAAAGTCTGAAATTCCTATTAAGCCCTCGTTTAGACTGCTACAGAATAAACAGTCCCCTTTGTAAAGTCTGAAATTCCTATTAAGCCCTCATTTAGACTGCTACAGAATAAACAATCCCCTTTGGAAAGTCTGAAATTCCTATTAAGCCCTCATTTAGACTGCTTTGGAGTAAAGGATCCCCTTTGGAAAGTCTGAAATTCATATTAAGCCCTCATTTAGACTGCTTTGGAATAAAGGATCCCCCTTTCCCATTAAACTAATTTAGACAGCATTTGGAAAGTCTAAAATTCCACTTAAGCTCTCATGTAGAGCACTGTTCTGCACTGTAGAACAGTATATCATAAAATTCCCCTTAAGCTGTCATACATGTTCACACATGTGAAAAATGTGAATAATTTTGTGGAAAATATCTTTAGGTACCTTGGATGTTTTATTTCCAATTACCTTTCATTTAAGTTCATGTTGAATTTTCTTGAAGAATTGAAACAGATAAACAGATATTATTTCACACTGATTTATTGTTTTCAGAAAGAAAAGAACATAGAGAGTACAGAAGATGAAGAAGAAATTTTGGTATGTGCTTCTCTAATGTAATTTACCTTTATCCTGCAAAATTTCTAAAATGGAACGGTCCATCATTCAATTTGGGCAATACCATTTATTATTCAAAATGGTGTTCACTGAAAATTTCCTAACTGAATAGTGAACAGTTCAGACCATGATCAGCCTGCATGGATGTGCAGGCTGACCATGGTCTGCACTGTTTGCAAAAGCATAATCACTTGCCGCTAGCAGGCTAAAGGTTAATGTTAGATTCCCATTTTCTGTAACAACATTGTTAGTACTTTTTTCTTTTGCATGTAATTTTTATCTCATTTAGATGGTCTGCAAGAGTGATTAATTTTGAATTGTAAACAGTTTATATGTTGTTCTAGGAATAAAAGACAAAATCTTAATGAAATTTCCTGCTTTCTATTTAGATCTCTTTTTTTCCACACTATTTGATTGAAGTTTCGGCCTGATGGCTTAAAGTCAAAATGTATATTTATTGATATATTTGAAGAAAGTCCAGTTGTAGTGATTGTTCTTGAAAATTGCCATTTTGATAAAAGCTATAGGAAAGAATAGAGTAAAATATAGAATCTATTTTGTTTACTATCCCTTCATATAATGAAAGAAACCCTTTTTAGACTAAAATAGTATTGCTTAACCCCGCTATATTTCTAAAATGGACTTGTCTATCATTCTATTGGGGCAGTACCATTTATTATTCAAAGGGGTGTACATTGAAAATTTACTGGCTGAATAGCAAACAGTGTAGACCATGATCAGCCTGCACAGAATCTGATGTGCAGGCTGATGTTGGTCTGCGCTGGCCGCAAAGGCAAAACCACTTGACGACAGCAGGCTAAAGGTTAGACAGTTGGAACAGTCTATAATGCATAGAATCAATATGTTTATAGTAATATAGTTATTTTAACTTACAGAATAATATTTATTTAAAATATTGGTACATGTTCTGATTTTATCTGGAGATATATTTGACAATAGGATATTTTGTCAGACTTGTTTCCAAGACTACATGTGGACAGTTACCACACGGAACTATCATTTTCTTATTTTAAGACCATTGTGTATTTGACCATGTGAATAAAGGCTACCTGTAGATAGAACCACATTTTAACTCTTCCAAATATTTTCTTTATGTACAGGTCGTGAATGTACTAATTCTTGATTAATTATAGACTGCAGAATCTCAGTCAGTGAAAAAGAAGTTGAAACAAAAAGCTTTTGAGCAAAGTACTGGTGGGTACAGAGAACTTCCTGGCAGAGGTGAAAAACGCAAGAGTGAAGGTAGACAGGATATTAGATATTGAGGTTTTATATATATAATACCATCTTCATGTCTGTTTGCCATTTTAATTCTTTTCACAATATCTCACAATATCTAAGTATCTAAAATAGCTTATTTCTGGTAGTAAAATTGATCAGTAGCTGGTTACATTTAATATAATAAGAAGATGCTAGTGTGTGAGGTATAGAATTTTTCACTTGGCTTTATGCTTAATAGATGATGATAATACTTCATTATAATTTGGCACACTAATCTTTTGAAATTTATGCTTCCATATACTGTTTGCCAAACTTAAATTAATCCTTTCATTTGAGTAAGGTTAAGAGTTAAAGGGCCTCAGTGGTCAAGTGGTTAAGGTTGCTGACTTACTGTAAAAGCACTTGCCCGTCGCCACTGAGGCACCTGCCCCTTGCCACTGAGGGTTTGAAACCTCACTAGGGTGTAGAATTCTTTCATGAGAGGAAACCATCCAGCCAACTTCTGGAAGGTCAGTGGGTTTAACCAGGTGCCCACTCTTACTTGAAATACTGTAAACGTAGAAATGGTTTCGCGCTATTTAAGTTAGCGACTTTCGCAGTTGATGTGTATCCACGAAGTTTTGTAGTCGCGAACCAGCCAGCTAACATGAAAAACGTGAAAGTTTGTAGTTTACATTGGTAGCAGCTGCGTAACATCTAACCAATATACCCGATATACAGCATCACAGCATGTGTGTATAATGGCCCAAAAAGAAGTTTTTTCATGTATAACAACTTCTCATAGATTATAAGATGTATAAGTCAGGGCTCTGGAAATTCTCCAGTTTGTCGGTTTTGGAACGATTTTTAGCTCGACTCTACGAAGTATAAGGAGAGCTATCCTACTCGACCCGGTGTCGGCGTCTTTCCACGTCCCCACCTTGGTTAAAGTTTTTTATGCCCCCCGCATCTACTGATGCAGGAGGCATATAGTGATCATCCTGTCTGTCCGTTTGTCTGTCCGTACGAGGTTAACCAAATGGGACCGTTTCGTCTAGCATCAGTACCCCTTACTAGAATGACTTGATACTAATGCAGATGTAACCTGTGAACATTCCTCATCTTCAGACATCACCTGACCTCAGTTTGACCTTGACCTCATTTTGGACTTAGGTTGCTTTATATGGGCCATCTCTTGGTTAACCAAATGGGACCGTTTCGTCCAGCATTATTACCGCTTACAAGAATGAATTGATACTAATACAGATGAAACCTGTGACCATTCCTCATCTTCAAACATCACCTGACCTCAGTTTGACCTTGACCTCATTTTGGACTTGGGTTGCTTTGTATCGACAAGGATGCCACCGGGGGCATCAAGCGTTTATTGAACACAGCTCCTTGTTAACTCTTTTTCTTTTTTCTACTTATCCCTGTTATTACTGAATGGATTCAATTCAGACTTAAAATAGTTGTTCAACATCATCACCCACATCATATGAAGCAAGGTACATAACTCTGGCACAATTTTTTCATGAATCATATCACCCTTTTTACTTAAAATTTCAGGTTAAAGTTTTGATGCACTTTCACTCTATCTCTGTTATTACTGAATGGATCTGATTCAAACTTAAATTAATTGTTCATCATCATCACCCACATCAAATGACACAAGATGCATAACTCTGGCACAACTTTTCATGAGCCCCCTTTTACTTAGAATTTAAGGTTCATTTTGGTGCATTTTCTCTATATCTCAGTTATTATGAAATGCATATTTAATTCAAACTTGAAGTAGTTATTCCACATTGTCACCCACATATGACACAAGGTACATAACTTTTGCACCAATATTTAATGAATTATGCCCCCTTTTTGCTTAGAATATACTTATATAGCTCTCTTGTTTTTAATTGTTTCTTTTTTTCGCAGTAAAAATTGTATAAATTTCAGTCATTCCTAAATGACTTCTTGGAATACAGTCATTATTATTGTATGATGTGCTTTCATTTTTGTCATTTTTCACAATGTGATATTTAGTGCCATATCTAATCCAAAACAAAGAGTGTGCTGTGTAAATCTGAGAAGAGATACCTAAATAAGACAACAGGAAACAGTTTCCATCCAATAACTTAAGAAGTATTTGATCCAGAATCTTTAAACTTGATAACGTCATTGGGCTTATAAAGTAAATGACCCTTAATGTTTTTGGAATCAGTAGGTCAAGGTCACAGGTGCTGTTTTTAACCTTGAAAACTGTTTCTGCTTGTGACTTATAAAGTAGGTGATCTTTATCGTTTTTTGAGTCAAAGGGACAAAGATAAAGGTCACAGGGACTTGACCCTTGAAAACGGTTTCAGCCTAATAACTTTAGAACTGATAATACTCTGCCCAGAACCTTCAAACATGGTAGCGTGATTGGGATTTTGAAGATCATCCGTATTGTTTATGGTGTCAGTAGGTCAAAGGTTCAAGGTCACAGGGAAGGATTTACCCTCAATAACGTAAGAACCACTTCACCCAGAACTTTACGAAGTAGATGACACCAATTGTTTTAGGGGTTAGTAAGTCAAAGATCAAGGTCACAGGGGCCTGAACCTTAAAAAAAGCATTTCAGATATAGTTTAATATATTCGGAAAAGCCCTGCTCTTAATCCTAATTTTTGGCACAAATACATTTTATTTTTTCTGAAGCTGTGTATGAATCATGTATGTATTTGATATATAGAACAACACAAAACATCCCTAACATGGGTACTGTTGCCATCTGCTTATATGTAAATATTTTTTAATCATGCTTTGGTGCATTTTATAAATAAAGGGAATAAATATTTAATGTGTTCAGTGTTTCTCTAATCTCAGAAAAGGTAAGAGCCACTTGGACAATGAAAAAATTCTTCACTTATATGAGTAGTGTTACATGAAAGTCATTTATTTATCCCAGTTTAATTACCTAGTTACTCATTCTCAACCTTCCCAAATAGAAACTGTGTATTTAGTCAATTTTGTTTGCATAAAAGTGTGTGGTTTGGGCCAGAAATAAGAATTTTGTGGAGACAATTGATTCACCAATTTGTAAGAGTTTTATGTTTGTTCAACTTTGTTATGGCTAAATTTTGTGGGTGAAAATATGTCCCCCCTAAAATATTCATGATTTCACAGTAGAGGATGTAAATAAATGTAAGAAATTTGTTGATCTTGTATTGATCAGATTCTGTGTTTTTCAGTGTCTGAGTCAGAAGAGAGAGAACAGCCAGACAGTATAGATCTTACTGGAGATGATGATAACGATATTGATTCTACACAAGTTTCTGGAATTATTTCTACTGTACCCAACTTTACACCAGGTGATGCTGGAAGCTGCAATTTCAGCATTGTAAATGTTTCATCTTTGTCCACTCCAGCACAAACAGTGGTTCCCGGCTTTCTGTATGAACAGAGTGTAGCTGATATACAGATAGAGGGAAGCAGCAGTTTTGTACCAGTTGGTGAGGATTATGACAACAGAGAAACAATAGAAGAGGAACCAGGCGACCCTAATGCATCATGGGAACATTCTGATGGTAGTCAGGCAACAGATGCTAGTTACTATGGCAACGTAAAGGATAATAATGAAGGACATGATGTAGACGATCCAACAGCGTTTATGAGACCATCTATCCCTATAAATCCATTGAAACATGTTCAGTTCAACAAGGAGTTTTATGGTAAAAGTAAAACAAGGATAGTTTTAAAGCGACATATTTGTCCAATTTGTGGCAAACGACTCTTAAAAAAAAGTGACCTTGACCGCCATGTCCGAGTCCATACAGGAGAAAAACCGTTTACTTGTCCAGTGTGCAGGAAGCGTTTCAGCCAGAAACACAACGTTGATCTCCATAGGAGGAGGAAAAATCATTAATTTAAACAAAGTGACATTGCTTCAAGTACTTTCTGTAGACTGAAGTTTTTTGATGATGACTATTCTTGCTTTAAGTATGCCGTTACCTTTGATTAATTGTTTGTACATAACTTTGAGGTTAATTTTAGAAAAAATCTTTTTGTGCTTATTATGATTACTTTAAATGTTGGTGTTTGTCCCCTTAAATGTTTTAATCTTGTTGATACTGATATATATATAATTGAGCCGTGCCATGAGAAAACCAAGATAGTGGGTTTGCGACCAGCATGGATCCAGACCAGCCTGCGCATCCGCGCAGTCTGGTCAGGATCCATGCTGTTCGCTTTCAAAGCCTATTGGAATTAGAGAAACTGTTAGCAAACAGCATGGTTCCTGACCAGACTGCATGGATGCCCAGGCTTGTCTGGATCCATGCTGGTCGCAAACCCGCTATGTTGGTTTTCTCATGGCACGGCTCAAATTTGTTATAAAATACTGTAAAAGCAAATATTTTCGCTGGGTCAAAATTTCGTGAATTTGAAATTTTGTTTATCACATGTTTGACGTCGCGGGAGTGTCATAAAGCAATTAAATAAAAATGATAATACACTAGTGTAATAAAGCTTTGACGTTGACGTCATTTATAGTATAGGCGACATCGGTCAAATTATCTTGCTTATATAGTAAAAGAAAGTCGATTTTTTGATGTTTCGACAAGAAAAGCTAACATGTGATAAAAAGAATATTACATTTGTGACTTTCCACATTGAACTTATTAAAACTCGAATAAAATTGATAAAATGCTCGGCAGAGCCTCGCATTTTACTATTTTATTCAACTCGATTAATTAATTCAATATGAAAAGACACTCATGTTATATCCTCTATGTATATTAGCAAGGTTTAAAATTCCTGAAATTGCGAGATGAAGAGCCTATGTGAATATAGCCGGTAGTGAAAATTAAACCCTTGCGTAAATTTCTGCTTTTACAGTACGATTGGGTCTGTTTAAAAGACATACTGTAATCCAGTATTTTGATATTTTATGACACCAACATTTTATGTTACAAACTGAACATTTGCTGCAGAATGAAACATTTTAGTCAGAAATTTGATATATTGATTTTAAAATGGTTGTTTTTAGTAAAAATTTTCAGGAATGAACATTTTAAATATAATCATTATTTTCATACTGTAAAATTAAAGAAAGATTATGTTGTAATAGCGAAGTGTGCAATTCTACAATAGAGTTTGACTAGTCTTGATCAATTGATTAGAATGTTTGTTTCATTGTAAGTATACAATCATCATATACATGCATAATATTGTGCAATTACATAGCATAATACAATGTTAGTTCAGTTTCTCTTGTGTATAAGCATATTTATAGACAACAATTACAAAAGCAATGGCAAGAATGTACACTCAACAAAATTCCTAATCGGTCAGTTTTTATTGTATTACTATTTTGTAAATAATGCAAGTATTTACACAAAATTTCACATACCGACATTTAAATAGGTACTGCAGCTAATTATTGATTTATTTTTTGACCGACTCACCGCCAAAGTAACCGCTTTAGGCGTTTTGGTCAATTTAGCATATTTTGCACGTGCATGGCATGTGCACCAATATGCACGTGTTAATGAACACTTTTGGCATTACTGACGGAAGTCCTACTAGAAAAACACATATCATCGTGAAATCGACACAAGAGCAATGCGCCCCGGCTGTTGAAATTATACAACAAAATTCAAAATCGGTCACTTCAATGAATTGTATTTTGGTTAAATTTTGACAAAAGAGCGCGGATGGTAGATAACCAACGAGTGAAGGTTCTTGTAAATGGAAATAAGGTTTCAAGTGGAAATAACCATCAAAGTAACAGTTACAAACAAATTACATCAAAATTCTATTGAAATTGTAAAAATAATTACACGTGTCGTAAATGTGTCCCAGCTAGCAACATTCCGACAGCTCGATCCAGTTGCTCTTGTGTCAATTTCACCATAATATGTGTTTTTCTAGTTGGGCTTTCATAAGTAATGCCAAAATTGTAAACGAACACGTGCATGTTGGTGCACATGCACTGCACGTGCAAAATATCCAATATTAGGCAAAACGCCTAATGCGGTTACTTTGACCATGTGTCGCCAAAAATAAATTAATAATTAGCTGCAGTACCTATTCAAATGTTGGCATGTGAAATTTTGTGTAAATACATGCATTACTGACAATATAGTAATACAAATATCAACTGACCGATTAGGAATTTTGTTGAGTGTAGTTGTTGGACTATCAAAAGAATAGGTAGAGCTATACCATATACTATATTGTCAGCATCAGCATTCGCATCTGCATCTTCCCATTTGGTTAAGTTTAATTGTGTAAACATGTGTCTGAGTAACAACATGTGGGAATGGAAGGAAACTTTTCACACATCTTCTCTGTGATGATCTCGCATCTAGTGCAGACGTTCCATAACTCTAGTTTGCTTTTTCATAAAGTTATGCTTCTTTTTGACTGATAAGATTTTTAGCTCAACTATAAGATGTATGGAGAGCTGTCCTACTCAACCCAGCATTAGCGTCTGCGTCCTTTCATGTCCTTGGTTAAAGTTTTGATGCACAATTTCTTTATCTCTGTAATTACTTGATGGATTTGTTTCAAACTTAAAATAGTTATTCCTCATTATCACCACATCATTTTACTTTATCTCTGTTATTACAGAAAGGATTTGATTCAAACTTAAAACAGTTGTTCCAGACCATCACACACATCATATGCCACAAGGTCCATAACATTGATACCAATACTTCATGAATTATCTCCCTTTTTAGCTCACCTGAGCACTTGTGATCGCTTGATGTCTGGCGTTCGTTGTCTGTCTGTCGTCTGTCAACATTTAGCTTGTGTATATAGAGGCTGTATTTTTCAACTAATCTTCATGAAATTTGGTCAGAATGATTACCTGGATGAAATCTAGGTTGAGTTGGAATATGGCTCATCTGGGATCAAAAATTAGGTCACTAGGTCAAATCAAAGAAAAACCTTGTGTATGCAGTAGAGGCTGTTTTTTTTCCATTGACCTTCATGAAATTTAGTCAGAATGATTGCCCTGACGAAATCTAGGCCAGATTTGAAAATGGGTCATCTAGGTCACTAGGTCACTAGGTCAAATCAAAGAAAAACCTTGTTTATGCGATAGAGGCTGTATTTTTCAATTGATCTTCATGAAATTTGGTCAGAATGATTGTTTTGATGAAATCTAGGTAGAGTTCGAATATGGGTCATCTTGGGTTAAAAAGTCGGTCACTCGGTCAAATCAAAGAAAATACTTGTGTATGCGATAGAGGCTGTATTTTTCAACTGATCTTCATGAAATTTGGTCAGAATGGTTGCCTTGATGAAATCTAGGTCAAGTTTGATAATGGGTCATCTGGTTTAAAAAACTAGGTCACTAGGTAATATCAAAGAAAATACTTGTTTAAACTCAAGAGACCACATTTTTGGTCCAATCCTAATGAAATTTGGCCACAATATTTTTTTCCATGAATCACTTGGTCAAACATGTTTACTGTTTCTCAGGTGAACGACAATAACTCTGGCACCAGTATTTTATGAATTATGTCCCTTTTTACAAAAAATTTCAGGTTAAAGTTTTCATGCACTTTCACTCTAACTCTGTTATTTCCATATGGATTTGATTCAAACTTAAAATTATTATTTCATATCATCATGCACATCATATGACACAAGGGCCATAACTATTGTACCAGTATCTCATGAGTTATGCCCATTTTTACTTAGAATTTCAGTTTAATTTTGATGCTTTTTCACCATATCTCAGTTGTTACTAAATTTCATCCACATTGGAGTCATTAAACACTCAAGTGGCAGCTCCAGCTTCCTCATATGTGCACAGTTTCACTATTGAAACACTGTCAATATGAAATAGACATGAGCATATTGTGCAGACTATCATTTCCAATTTTTTTATGGAGTTATGACGCTGTTGTGGATTTTATTGTTCTATCAAGCATTTTCAGGAGGCATTGTTCATAAAATGTCAACATAATTCCTGTTCAAAATATACATAATGAATGAGCTTTTAAATCATCATCAAAATGGAAGATAAATATTTATATGGAATCCATTCCCACAGGTGATTACTGCTACACTAGCTCACATTATAGAAAATTAAAAATTGAAAAAAAAGTTGTAAATTTGTGAAAACGAAATAAAATCATGGATCATTTGCAGAACATTACAGTGAACACAAATGTAAAGTTTCAAAAGTTCATTGAATTTGAGGAAACTTCTTTTTAGCTCATCTGATTTTTTGAAAAAAAAAATGATGAGTTATTGTCATCACTTGAGCAGTTGTCGGCGTCGGCGTCGGCGTCGGCGTTGCCTGATTAAGTTTTATGTTTAGGTCAGCTTTTCTCCTAAACTATCAAAGCTATTGCTTTGAAACTTGGAATACTTGTTCACCATCATAAGTTGACCCTGTATAGCAAGAAACATAACTCCATCTTGCTTTTTGCAAGATTTATGGCCCCTTTTGTATTTAGAAAATATCAGATTTCTTGGTTAAGTTTTATGTTTAGGTCAACTTTTCTCCTAAACTATCAAAGCTATTGCTTTGAAACTTGGAATACTTGTTCACCATCATAAGCAGACCCTGTACATCAAGAAACATAACTCCATCTTGCTTTTTGCAAGATTTATTGCCCCTTTTGGACTTGGAAAATCAGTTTTCTTGGTTAAGTTTTATGTTTAGGTCAGCTTTTATCCTAAACTATCAAAGCTATTGCTTTAAAACTTGCAACACTTGTTCACCATCGTAAGTTGACCCTGTACAGCAAAAAACATAACTCCATCCTGCTTTTTGCAAGATTTATGGCCCCTTTTGGACTTAGAAAATACCAGATTTCTTGGTTAAGTTTTATGTCTAGGTCAACTTTTTCTCTTAAACTATCAAAGCTATTGCTTTGAAACTTGCAACACTTGTTGACCATCATAAGCTGACCCTGTACAGCAAGCAACATAACTCCATTCTGCTTTTTGCAATAATTATTGCCCCTTTTGGACTTAGAAAATCATTTTCTTGGTTGAGTATTATGTTTAAGTCAACTTTTCTCATAAACTATCAAAGCTATTGCTTTAAAACTTGCAACAGTTTTTCACCATCATAAGTGGACACTGTACATCAGGAAACATAACTCTATACTGCTTTTTGCAAGAATGATGGCCCTTTTTAGACTTACAAAATCATGGGTAGGACAGTATTTCTATTACCCAAAAAAAATCAGATGAGCGTCAGCACCCGCAAGGCGGTGCTCTTGTTTGTGTTAGCACTGTCCAAAGTACCTTCATCTTTGTCATGTACAGTAAAACCTGTCTTAAGCTGCCCAAGGGAATGGGAAAGAGTGGATGCTTACAACAGGTAGCTGCTTAATGCAGGTAATTTATAGAATAAATGACCATTTTGGGAAATGAGACACTGGCTTCTTAAGACAGGTTGGCTGCTTAATAGAGGAGACTGTGACAGCAGGTTTTACTGTAATTGGTTTTCAAATAAATATTGCTACATGTGTTTAAAATGATCTTTATTTTGATTTCTGTCAGACTAAATAGTAAACTGATGTACTGAGTGGTAATTTACCCACTTCCAAAGGTGGACGGATAAAGATTTGGCAGTGTCCAGCCAGCTGTTCATGCATGTATTCATCTGTCCAAATAGAAAATATTTATAATTCAAATGGTATTTTAGCTATAATCACTAAACGTTACACAAATATTAATTAGCACGATGACCTTTGCTCACATATAGTATTATCCCCCTTGTCCCAGTAAAAGCAGACATTTCTCAGTGATTTTTGACTGCATCTGAGTAAGCTCTTGATGGATTTTCATGAAACTTCACACAAATGAAGATCTCTATAGGGTGGTTGTGGACATGCAACTGTCAAAAGTAACTTCAGACTTGTATGCCCTTTAATTGTTTGACAATCCATATATTCCCACATAACAAAGTATTATCCATTGATGGATCTTCATGAAATTCAATACAAATATATATATATGACTACAGTGTGGTGATGCTTGCTCATCTTTCATCAGGATCTTTTTAGTGACAACAGAGTTATTGCCCTTTAGATGTTTTAGACTTCATAAATTCCCACAAAAACATTTACTGATTTTCAAGAAACTTTTAATACAAATGTAGATCACTATAGAGTGATGGTGCATGCACAACCTTAGCCAGACTTTGTTCAGTAACTGCAAAGGTATTGCTCTTAATTATTAGAGCCATGCCATGAGAAAACCAGCACAGTGGGTTTGCGACCAGTATGGATCCAGACCAGCCTGTGCATCCGCGCAGTCTGGTCAGGATCCATGCTGTTCGCTAATGGTTTCTCTTGTAACAATAGTCTTTGAAAGCGAACAGCATGGATCCTGACCAGACTGCGCAGATGTGCAGGCTGGTCTGGATCCATGCTGGTTGCAAACCCACTATGTTGGTTTTCTCATGGCATGGCTCAAATTTATATCTTTCAAGGTATAGATTTCTCATTCACAAAACAACCAGATTGGCAGGGTATATATTCACTGAATTTGCTCGTTTAATTTTAGCTGTGGATCTATTAATGTTTAATAAGATAACAACTTTTTCTTGTACAGGTCTAACAAAAATGTTTAGTTGCTAACATTTATCTTGATAAACTGGTACCCCAACCTTGTCTGTTTTATTTAAGTTGCTCTGTCCTACTTAAAGATATATATGAAATTCATATTATTTTAATGTTCTGTCTAGAATGGGGTAAATCGCCAGGTTCATTTGTTTGTTTGTTTTTGGGTTTAATGCCGTTTTTCAACAGTATTTCAGTCATGTAACGGCGGGCAGTTAACCTAACCAGTATTCCTGGATTCTGTACCAGTACAAACCTGTTCTCCGCAAGTAACTGCTAACTTCCCCACATGAATCAGAGGTGGAGGACTAATGATTTCAGACATAATGTCGTTTATCAAATAGTCACGGAGAACATACGCCCCGCCCGAGGATCGAACTCGCGACCCCGAGATCCGTAGACCAACGCTCTTACCTACTGAGCTAAGCGGGCGGGCTAGGTTCAGGGTTAGCTGCTAGCATCAGTGAATGATCTGGTTCCATCATCCATGATTTCACTTTAGAGGTCACCATTTTGGTCCAATCTTTATCAGACTTTATCTGGATTTTTGCCTCAATGAAATCTCGAGTGCTAGTTAAAATTATTGATAAACCTTGATAACTTTCTAGAAGCCAAAATTTCAACCAGGGACATAAATAGATATTCCTGTTTCATCCCAATATTCATGGAGCAGGGCTAGAATAGTTATCTTTATGTTATGTTATATTTCAAACTCGGTCATGAATTCTAGATTATGGAAATCCATGTTAACACAAAAGAGGACACATTTTTACATGAAAACTGGCTATATTGAAACTAGGTCACGTTTGAAACTGGGTCATCTTATTTCAAAATGTAGGTCACCAGGTCAGATCATTAAAAAAAATAACGTTTCATCTTTTCAGCATGATTTACTTGAAATATCTGGTCAGAATATTTGTCTTCATGAAATTCTTGTCAGGATCAAACTTGTTCACCTAAGTATAACAAGAGGACCATGATGGTCCTGAATCGCTCACCTGTCCCAACATGACCCAGTTTTGAACTGAGTATGACGTCGTTTTTTTTCTATTACTTGACATAGTGACCTAGTTTTTGAGCTCATGTGACCCAGTTTTGAATCTGACCTAGATATCATCAAGATGAACATTCAGACCAACTTTCATACAGATCCCATGAAAAATATGGCCTCTAGAGAGGTCACAAGGTTTTTTCATTATTTGATCTACTGACCTAGTTATTGATGGCACGTGACCCAGTTTCAAACTTGACCTAGATATCATCAAGATGAAAATTCTGACCAATTTTCATGAAGATCCACTCAAAAGTATGGCCTCTAGAGAGGTCATAAGCTTTTTTCTATTTTTAGACCTACTGACCTAGTTTTTGACCGCAGCTGACCCAGTTTCGAAATTGATCTAGATATCATCAAGATGAACATTCAGACCAACTTTCATACAGATCCCATGAAAAATATGGCCTCTAGAGAGGTCACAATGTTTTTTCATTATTTGACCTACTGACCTAGTTATTGATGGTACGTGACCCAGTTTCGAACCTGACCTAGACATCATCAAGATGAACATTCTGACCAATTTTCATGAAGATCCATTCAAAAGTATGGCCTCTAGAGAGCTCACAAGGTTTTTCTATTATTTGACCTACTGACTTAGTTTTTGAAGGCACGTGACCCAGTTTCGAACTTGACCTAGATATCATCAAGATGAACATTCTGACCAATTTTCATGAAGATCATGTGAAAAATATGGCCTCTAGAGAGGTCACAAGGTTTTTCTATTTTTAGACCTACTGACCTAGTTTTTGACCGCACGTGACCCAGTTTCGAATCTGACCTAGATATCATCAAGATGAACATTCTGACCAACTTTCATAAAGATCCCATGAAAAATGTGGCTTCTAGAGAGGTCACAAGGTTTTTTTATTATTTGACCTACTGACCTAGTTATTGATGGCACGTGACCCAGTTTCAAACTTGACCTAGATATCATCAAGGTGAACATTCTGACCAATTTTCATGAAGATTCATTCAAAAGTATGACCTCTACAGAGGTCACAAGGTTTTTCTATTTTTAGACCTAATGACCTAGTTTTTGACCGCAGCTGACCCAGTTTCGAACTTGACCTAGATATCATCAAGATGAATATTCAGACCAACTTTCATACAGATCCCATGAAAATTATGGCCTCTAGAGAGGTCACAAGGTTTTTCTATTATTTGACCTACTGACCTAGTTTTTGAAGGCACGTGACCCAGTTTCGAACTTGACCTAGATATCATCAAGATGAACATTCTGACCAATTTTCATGAAGATCATGTGAAAAATATGGCCTCTAGAGAGGTCACAAGGTTTTTCTATTTTTAGACCTACTGACCTAGTTTTTGACCGCACGTGACCCAGTTTCGAACTTGACCTAGATATCATCAAGATGAACATTCTGACCAACTTTCATAAAGATCCCATGAAAAATGTGACCTCTAGAGAGGTCACAAGCAAAAGTTTACACACGGACGGACGCACGGACGCACGACGGACGCTGCACGATCACAAAAGCTCACACTGTCACTTTGTGACATGTGAGCTAAAAACAATGTCACTAGGTGAAGAACACACTTGGAAATAAAAGAATATCATGATATGTTAAGGATGTCTGTTTTGTGTCTGTTTCATAACTCTTTTTTCAGCAAGGGATAAAGACAAAATTTTAAACTTTACTAAGATTTCATAAAAATAACTAGACAACTTTTCATGTTGATCAGGTTAAAAATTTGGCATCTCTAGTAGTGTTAACCTGGCTTTGCATGAATGTTTCCCTTTACAAGATTATATGTCATGAGCAAGACCGACACTTGGTGCAAAGGTCAAGGTCACACAAATTAAAACATGTTAGATAATTTTTGTTCTGTCATCGACTTTGCAATGCATGAATTTATATTAAAATACCTGATACAAACATTCACCACAACAAGATGCTAAGAAGAAGCCAGGACATATTGCTTGGCACATGTTGTTTGCGTCGGTCAGTCCGTCTGTTGGTAGAGCAAATAGGTTTCCAAAACCATCAGAACATTCAGACTTGATAGCATGATTGGGTTTATGAAGTTCATGGCCCCTTTTGTCTTTTAGGTTAGTAAGTCAAAGGTCAAGGTCACAGGGGCCTGAAACTTGAAAAACGATTTCCTCATAATAACTTGAGAGCCACTTGACCAAGCATCTTCAATCTTGATAGCATGATTGTGCTTATGTAACAGATTAATCCTATTGTTCAGGGGGTAAAAGGTTAGGGTCACAGGGACCTGAACATTGAAAGCTATTTCTGCACGATATTTGAGAACAACTTGACCAAGAAAATTAAAACTTCATAATGTGATTTGGCTTTTTGAGTAGATGACCCTATTGCTCTTGGGGCGAAATAGATCAAAGGTCAATGGCACAGGAACCTGAACATTGAAAACTATTTCTGTACGTTAACTTGGGAAGCGCTTGACCAAACATTCAAACTTGGTAGCATTATTGGGCTGATTAAATAGATGACCCCCATTGTTTTCAGGGTCAGTAGGTCAATGGCTAAGATCACAGGGGCCTGAACTTTGAAAGTGACTACCTCTCAATTACTTTAGAACCACATCACCCAGAACCTTTAAACTTATGATAGCTTGATTGAGCTTCTGAAGTGGATGACCTCTATTGTTTTTGGGGTAAATAGGTCAAAAGTCAAGGTCACAGGGACCTGAACATTGAAAACTATTTCTGCATTGACTGATCATTCAAACTTGGTAGCATAATTGGACTTATAAAATAGATGATCTCTATTGTTTTCAGGATCATTAGATCAAAGGTCAAGGTCACAGGTGCCTGAACCTTGAAAACGGTGTCCTCTCATTAATTTCAGAACAACTTGGCCCAGAACCTTCAATCTTTTAATAGTTTGATTGAGATTATGAAGTAGATGGCACCTGCTTTTGTTTTAGGTGTGTGTGTGTGTGTGTGTGTTGGATGGGGGTGGGGTGTGGGGGGAGGGGGTCAAAGGTCAATGATACAAGGGCATGAACCTTGAAAACGGTTTTTGTGACTTGAGAATCATTTGACTCTAACCCTTTAAACTTGATAGGATGATTGGGCTTAAAGTGTAGATGACCGTTATTGCCCTACAAATGGTTTCTCGTTAATTGCTTGGTATTTCTTCATCATCCCCCAACCCTCATTACTAACTGGCCACGAAGGGGGCATGCACATTCTTTGAGCATCTTTTGTTTTGTTACTGATTCTCAGATGAATGACTGAGAGCTGTCATTATATATATTGTATTGGTTGCATGTCTACATGTTTGCTTTTCGAAGATAGAAAGAACGAACATTTGGCTAGATAGATAGAAGAATACATATAATTTATTGTATTAAAATAGACAATATATCAAACAACAAATACAAATTCAGTATCAACATAATAAATGTGAACATTAAAGTGCTATTGTAGATGCATGTCTACATGTTTGCTTTTCGAAGATAGAAAGAACGACCATTTGGCTAGATAGATAGAAGAATACCTATAATTTATTGTAATAAAATAGACAATATATCAAACAACAAATACAAATTCAGTATCAACATAATAAATGTGAACATTAAAGTGCTATTGTAGATGACATATAATCAATATCAAAGATAACACAAAAAAAGAGAGCATTATAAAGCTTTCGTATTTCAATTGTGGCTTTCTTTTTTAATCCCCCGCCGTGGCGGAGGGATTATAGGAATGGTCTGCTTCCGTCCGTCCGTCCTTCCGTCTTTCCGTCCTTCCGTCTGTAACAAAATCGTGTCCGGTCCATATCTCCTTAACCCCTTGAAGGATTTTCATGAAACTTGGGTCAAATGATCACCTCATCAAGACGATGTGCAGAACCCATGAGTCAGCCTTGTCGGTTCAAGGTCAAGGTCACAATTCAAGGTCAAAGGTTTGAGCCTGCCATTTTGTGTCCGCTCTATATCTCCTAAACCCCTTGAAGGAATTTTATAAAACTTGGGTCAAATGATCACTTCATCAAGACGATGTGCAGAACCCATGAGTCAGCTATGCCGGCTCAAGGTCGAGGTCACAACTCAAGGTCAAAGGTTTGAGCCTTCCATTTTGTGTCCGCTCTATATCTCTTAAACCCCTTGAAGGAATTTTATAAAACTTGGGTCAAATGATCACCTCATCAAGACGATGTGCAGAACCCATGAGTCAGTCATGTCGGCTCAAGGTCAAGGTCACAACTTAGGGTCAAAGGTTTGAGCCTTCCATTTTGTGTCCGCTCTATATCTCCTAAACCCCTAGAACGATTTTCATCAAACCTGGGTCAAACGATCACCGCATCAAGGCGATGTGCAGAATTTATGAGTCAGCCATGTCGGCTCAAGGTCAAGGTCACAACTGAAAGTCAAATGTTTGAGCCTTCCATTTCGTGTCTGCTCTATATCTCCTAAACCCCTTGAAGGAATTTTATAAAACTTGGGTCAAATGATTACCTCATCAGAACGATGTGCAGAAATTATGAGTCAACCATGCCAGCTCAAGGTCAAGGTCACAACTAAGGGTCAAAAGGTTTGAGCCTTCCATTTGGTGTCCACTCTGTATCTCCTTAACCCTTGAAGGATTTTCATCAAACTTGGGTCAAATGTCACCCATCAAGAACTCATGAGTCAGCCATGTCAACTCAAGGTGAAGGTCACAACTGAAAGGTCCAAAGGTTTCAGCTCATTATCTCCTAAACCCTTGAAGGATTTTCATGAAACTTTGGTCAAATGATCACCTCATCAAGACGTTGTGCAGAATTAGAGTCAGCCATGTCAGTTCAAGGTCAAGGTCACAGCTAAAATCAAAGGTTTTTACCTTTTCCCACTATCCATAGCAGTGGCGGGGGATTTAGCTGTCATTCAGACTGCCTTGTTCCCCCATGAAATGCTAGTTACACAGTAGAGACTCAAGAGTGACTTATGTGGAAAAAGAATTCTGGTTCCAAATGCACTGTTTAAATAGCTATGTCCACAGCCTATCAGTAAGTTTTCCAGTCTAAAAGATATTTCTTTTCAGCTAATAGAAGTTTATATTTTGTTACATCACCTGAACTTTGTTCAGGGTTGGTAATTAGTATATTATTATTGAATGAACTTGCATTCGTCGTCCTGCGTTAATTATCCTGCATCAACATTTTTATTTGAAGATCCTCCTCTTAGTCCCTGTTAAGTATTTCAGAACTAATAGTTGAAAACAATCTTTAAACAATTTCTATCACCAGTTGATGGATCCTTACCAAACTTGGTCTACAACATATTTGTATAGATTTCTCTTAATTTTATATTCAAATGGTCTCACTTGGCTTTTAGGCGCTGCCAGAGCTGAAAGTATAAAACATATTTAAGGGGGAATGGTACTTTGTCAAAATTTAAGATTTGCTGATTGTCTTATATACCAAAATAAACTTAAAGATTTTTCCCATTGATATCATCATCTTTTTAGAGCAATAAACTGCGTATGACGTTGCCATGACGTCGCAAACATGACCCGTTTTGGGCGCTTTTTAGCCCGTTAATGGTAGCACTAAAATATTTTAAAACTCGATCTAACAAGCGTATTGTTGGCGTAAAATGCATTAGATTATATATCAAACGCCCAGAATAAAGCAATTTCTTAGTGATTTTTAATTGAACAGGTATTTTCTATCTGAATTTTTCGAAGGGAGGTTCGAAAACAGACATTGGTTTTTTAAGAAAATTCAGGAAGAAAATCGATTTGATCCATTTGCAAAAATTGGCCCGTGGAATTTTTGCAAATTTTTGTGTGTAAAAATTTCATTATTTGTTAATATCTATGCCAAAATAGAAAAAAGTTCACCGAAGCGTTTTTGTAGTAAAACCGTTTGAACTTGACTACTGCAGCGTCGTTAAAAGACATGAAATCGTTATGTAACTTTTGCATGTGTTTATTTTAAATGGCTTGTCATAATTCAAACCTGGAAACCTATAGCAAGCAGTTATGAGACATGAATTAAATATTTAAATTAATCGTAAAAAAATTACACATTTCAAAAACATGCAGTATTCCAAAATATTTTTCATTGAAAAGTGCGTATCTTTTAAATACTGAATTTTCTTGATGTTCATTTCAATACCCAACTTCATGCACCTTTTCAAACTCAGCTGCTCTCTAAAATAAGTCGCGATAAATACGGACAGTTCAGAAGGCAAAAAAAGTTAATTTTTTGAAGAAAGGGAGTGTCGGGAGTGATAAAAAACGGAGAAAAGCAAAATAGAAGAATCGCGATTATCCATATTTTGGTAATGTATTTGAAAAATGGTTGCAAAATATGCGGAAAAAAGATTTTTACTGAAGCCCGCCCGTTTTAGCTCAATGGGTAAGAGCGTTGGTCTACGATCTCGGGGTGGCTATTCGATCCTCGGAGGGGGCGTATGTTCTCCGTGACTATTTGATGAACGACCACTGTGTCTGATATCATTAGTCCTCCACCTCTGATTCATGGGGGGAAGTTGGCAGTTACTTGCGGAGAAAGGTTTGTACGGGTACAGAATCCAGGAAAACTGGTTAGGTTAACAGCCGCCGTTTATTGACTGAAAAACTGTTGAGAAAATGGCGTTAAACTCAAAACAAACTTTACTGGAAAAAACCTATTTTCCGAAACTAAGTATGGTCTATATAGTTTTAATACATTTTAAAATGTAAAAATCTAAATGTACGGCATTTTACGGAACCCTATTCAATAAACGTTGCAGCTGCATTAGGTAAGCAGGGGATAATTAAAATACAAACTTTTTCCACACAGTTCTATCCAAATGTGAATTTCGTTTAAAATTGTATTAATGATACAATTAAAGGCAGATTTAAATAGAAACGGTAATAAGACTGTTAAAAAAGTTGATTAATTTTCTGAATCAAGTTTTTACGCTCGTTTAAACAGTATGGCGGGTAGTTTCCTTTAACATTGTTCCTGGGAACGCCCAGTACTAAAACCCCTAACCTCCGACACAAACTACCAAGTGTTCTACTAAAGAGCCATGTTCGGTAGCGGGGCTCGAACTTACAGTCCTCCTCAGTGAGATATCTCAGTGAATCAGACCACGTAGGCAGTCCAAAAGTTGACAGTTTATATATATACGTTATTTTTCTTTTGCAAGCAGTACAACGGAATTTTAAATTCGAATGTTAGTATGAATTTTAAGATTCCCCCGTGTACTGTTTGCAAAGATTACACGTCAAAACATTTACATAAAATGGATACCGTTCTACCCGTTTAAAAATTGTTATTTGAGCCGCGCCCTGAAAAAACCAACATAGTGGGTTTGCGACTAGCTTGATCCAGACAGCTTGCGCAGGGCTTGTCAGGATCTATGTTGTTCGCTTTTAAAGCCTATTGCAATTTAGGAAACGTTAGCGAACAGCATGGATCCTGACCAGACTGCAAAAACCCCCGTATGTTGGTTTTTTACAAGGCGCGGCTCATTTCAATTAAATATTTCTGTTTTTTGTTATTTGTTGCACAGGACGTGGAAAAAAGCCTAATAAACGACTAAATTATGAATTTTTAAAAATGCCATCACGGACATGCCCCTTCCGTTTACATGACGACATAACGATATAAGAATGAAGAATGTTCGTCCATATGCCGTCCGCGGGTTGTTTCACAATATTGTCTTTCCCAAAATTCAATAAAAAATATATTAAAAGTTTGCAATGTTTGGTCCAAATAGAAACTAGCGGTAACCTAGAGAACGACACTCAAAAGATGCTAATCCGTTCCCGATCCTGGATTATGTACTGAGCTTTTATTTTACACGTATTTTTGAAAGAATAAGTTTGAATAGAATGGCTGTATAATAGGTCTTTAATAAATTAAGAATGCTTATATTTTTAATAAAAAAAGCAGCCAATGAGCGGCAGTAAGCTTGTCTACCTGCCGACATAACTGAAATACTGAAAGGGCCGTAAAACAGGATTCTATCAAACAAAACAAACAATAATATGAATTCATTTGGAATTTCCATATAAGCCGACAATCTCGCATGTTATGCGCCCTTTTCCGAGGTCACCGTACCGCGCTACTGATAATTTCCTGACAAGTCAACACGATGCGGTACAAAAACTATACTTTAGGTTGTGTTTCTGTAATAAGAATTTTTATATAACAGCCGTACTTAATCATATCTGTTTGTCTCCCTTTGGTTAAAATTTTGCATGAAGAAAAAATGGGATAATCTCGTAAATATATACTAAAGAAATATTTCAATAAATCTATCTATAAATATAAATTTGCCCTCAAAATATTATGTTTGTTTTAAAGCAACTTATTACATAAATAAATACACATACATAAATAATATATATGTAAATTTAACACGCCGTGTGAGTGATAATTTTCTATGACTGCTATATAAGTTTAATAATTTTTTGAAAGTTTTGAGTGAAAAAGAGCAATATTTTTATTGAGTTTTTTGTCAATTTTTATGTTAATTTCGTTTGAAAAATTTTTATTATTATTGACCCTTGAGCCATGGATTGCTATGGTATTCCTGGAAGAGGTCAATACTGTCCTCCTCCGTTGAATATCACATCATATCCGAAAGGCTTAACAGTCAGTAACTGTTTTATTATATGGGGTTTAAGTTTATAAATAAGTAACAAATATTGTTGCAACATATGTAATGTTTGAAAGTAACAATAAAATGTGTTTAAAACTTATCAAAGTTTACACGAAAACAATTAAATATGGCAACTTCACAGATGCCAAAAAAAAAATGGAGCAATTCTGTAAAAGCTATGGAGCCCGATATTCGTGCTCGATTGCATAAAGAGGCAAGCAATTCTGGACTGATGTACAAACATATTTTTACTCTACATTTTTAAATTTTCCTGAAAATTTTTTTTTAAAAAACAATTAACAATAGAAATAATTTCCATTGCAAGCTTGTTTTCAGTGCAAAGTGAGTTCAATAAATCTTGAAGAAAAAGGAGAAGCTGAATTAATACAGGCGTAGAAAGCATAGTTCCAATTGTATGGAGAGCACCATTTTGCAGCCCCTGGTGAAAAATAAAGGTAATAATGTAAATATTCACGTGCTTACGTCATGTCTTAAGCGACGTTGTTTATTGCGACACAATGCTCTAATTCAAACGGTTGTACTAGAAAAAACGCTTCGGTGAATTTTTTTATTTTGGCACAGCCATTACAACATAATATTTTTTACATACAAAAAATTGGCAAAATTCCCCGGGCCATTTTTTTGCAAAATGGATCAGAAGCGATTTTTTCCTGAATTTTCTTAAACAACCAAATGTCTGTTTTTCGAACCTCCAACGAAAATTCGGATAGAAAATACCTTTTCATGTTAATGATCACTAAGAAATTGCTTTATTCTGTCGTTTTATTTTAATCTAATGAAATTTACGCCAACAATACGTTTGTAGTATCGAGTTTTATACCATTTAGTGCACCATTAACGGACGTAAAAAAGCGCGAAAACGGGTCATGTTTGCGAGTCATGGCAACATCATCGCATGTTTATCGCTCTAAAAGATGATGATACAATTTTGAAATATCTTCAAGTTTATTTGGTATATTTCGACTATTAGCAAATCTTAAAATTTTTACAAAGTACATTCCCCCCTTAAATGATTTCTTTCAATGAAAAACATAATTTATCTTCACAAAACTTGGACTGTAGCACCTTTGTATGTCCCACTGTAAAGTGAATCCCTTTTAGGAGCATCAGAGCTAAAAATAAAGATACTTTTTAATGACTCTTCAACATCCTCCATGTCCAAACATTTAACAAGTTCTTCTCTTTGTTTTTAATCCTTTCATTGTTATAAAATGTTACACAAACAGATTAAAAAAGCAGTATAATGGGATGAACTCATAGATTTCATTGGTTCTTTGTAGAATTGTGTTTAAACAAGTTGTTAATACTTAGTGTGTCAGCCAGTCAGGTGTGCAATTCCAGAGACATTTGTCTTTCTTATATGCACTTCTTTTTGTGAAAAAAAATGAATATTAATATCCTCTGTCAATTGAAAAAAATGTTCATTTCACTAATATAAAAACATGTAGATCTATTTTTGTAAGATAAAATCGTGATTTCTGACTTTAAACCTTCACACTTTTCACCTAATATAAAGCTCTTTCCTTCAGAAGTTGGCACACTGGCTTTACAGGATTTAAATATAGTTTTATGTCTGTTCTTAGATATACTTGATATACATATAGTACAAATATACATGTTAATCAGTTATGCTATAAATATATATGCATGCTTGTATATTAAACGATATAGAGTGATAAAAGCACTTGTGAAATATGTGCAGTTTTATCTTAAGATTTTTTTGTTCTTTTTTTTCAGAAGAAAAACCTCAGCAATATCAACCAGTGCAGCTGATTCCATACCCACCAACATCAAGCAGGGAGCCAGTAATATTTCTTCAACCAATCACAGACCAGGATCAGCCAATAACCACACCCACAGATGTCAAGTTGACACCCACTCACGATTTAGCCAGTCAAGCGTCATTTACAACAATGCTAACGTCTTTTGACTTCGGCACTACACAGAATGTAATGACAAGTGACACTGTCCAAGATACGCCCGCAGCACAAAACAACCAATCAAAATGCAGTACTTTTCCACAGAACATGCCTAAGCCATCTTCTTCAACTTTTGGAACCCCGCCCACATTTGGACCAACACCAATACCGCTAAGCGGGAATGAAAGAATAGTTATTCCGTCATGCGCAGATGAACAGTATTTGCCTTTTACTAAAGAAAACTATGGGAAAGAAAAGGATAAGTGGGTTTTGAAGAGGCACATCTGTCAATATTGTGGAAAAAGATGTATGAAACCCTCTGATTTGACAAGACACATTAAAATACATACAGGCGAATATCCGTTTGAGTGTCCTTCTTGTAAAAAGAGATTCAGAGAAAAGTTTAATTTGAATGCGCATTTCAAAAAGGGCAGTTGTACTCCTTAAGGTACCATAGTAGTAACACTTTGCTTTGTTCAACGTGTAGCCTTACATTCCTGTTTTATTTGAAATAATGAAAAGATATACAGCAGAAAATGCCAGTGATGTAGTTAAATTGTTAACTAAATGCTTTGGTGGATGTTGAATAAGTGATAATTAAAACTGACTTTTTGAATGACATTTCAGTGTGTGGACAAATATTCCCGAGTGTATATTACTGAGCTTGATCTTTCTGGAACTCCTGATCTAATTTTCCACTTTGCATTTAATATCCATTCTTATGTAAATAGGGCCAGCATGTGTATGTGAAAATGGAATATGAATGTGTTGCACAAATTTACCGTTTACATGCAATACATTTATTGTGATTGGACTAAAATATACAGACGCAATGCAGTGTTGTGCTCCAGTCTTAGAGGTGATTCTTTTTCCTTGGGACAATTTGTATTATACATGTATTTTATAGATAAATTGTGATAAAATTTTAACATAGTTTTAGCTCGACTATAAATAGTATACAGTATGTATAGAGCTGTCCTACTTGCAATGGCTTCTGAATTATCTACCTTGGTAAACTATTTGATGCACTTTGACCTTTTGTCTGTTATTACCTAATGGATTTGTTTTAGACTTCAAAGAGGTTTTTCCTCATCTTCACCCTCATTATATGCCACAATGGCTATATATAACTCTTGCATCAATATTAAATGAAATGTGCCCATATTTTACTTAGAATTTCAAGTCAAAGTGTTGATGCACTTGAAATTCAAGGGATTTTGTTCAATCATCGCACAAAGACAAATTACATTGAGAGAAAGTCCACTGTATAAGAACCATAACTCTACCTAGTTCATTATGAGACATACTGTTTTTGCCCTGTCCGTCCGTACGTACGTCACACTTCATTTCCGAGCAATAACTGGAGAACCATTTGACCTAGAACCTTCAAACTTCATAGGGTAGTAGGGCTGCTGGAGTATACGACACCTATTGTTTTTGGGATCACTCTGTCAAAGGTCAAGGTCACGGGCCTGAATATTGAAAACCATTTCCGATCAATAACTAGAGAACCACTTGACCCAGAATGTTGAAACTTCATAGGATGATTGGTCATGAAGAGTAGACGACTCCTATTGATTTTCGGGTCACTCCGGTCAAGGTCACAGGGGCCTGAACATTGAAAACCATTTCCGATCAATAACTAGAGAACCACTTGACCCAGAATGTTTAAACTTCATAGGATGATTGGTCATGAAGAGTAGACGACTCCTATTGATTTTGGGGTCACTCTGTCAAAGGTCAGGGTCACAGGGGCCTGAACATTGAAAACCATTTCCGGTCAATAACTAGAGAACCACTCGATGACGAGTAGATGACCCCTATTGTTTTTGAGGTCACTCCATCAAAGGTCAAGGTCACAGGGGCCTGAACATTGAAAACCATTTCTGATCAATAACTAGAGAACCACTCGACCCAGAATGTTTATCAAATAGTCACGGAGAACATACGCCCCGCCTGAGGATCGAACTCACAACCCCGCGATCCGTAGACCAACGCTCTTACCTACTGAGCTAAGTTGGCGGGCTCTATCGAAGGTCAAGGTCACAGGGGCCTGAACATTGAAAACCATTTCCGATCAATAACTAGAGAACCACTTGACTCAGAATGTTGAAACTTCATAGGATGATTGATCATGTAGAGTAGATGACCCCTATTGTTTTTGGGGTCACTCCGTCAAAGGTCAAGGTCACAGGAGCCTGAACATTGAAAACCATTTCCGATCAATAACTTGAGAACCACTTGACCCAGAATGTTGAAACTTCATAGGATGATTGTACATGCAAAGTAGATGACCCCTATTGATTTTGGAGTCACTCCGTTAAAGGCCATATCCGGTCAGTAACTTGAGAACTACTCGACCCAGAATGTTGAAACTTCATAGGATGATTGTTCATGCATAATAAATGACCCCTATTGTTTTTGGGGTCACTCCATTAAAGGTCAAGGTCACAGGGGCTTGAACATTGATAACCATTTCAGATCAATAACTTCAGAACCTCTTGATCCAGAATCTCTTGATCCAGAATGTTGAAACTTCATAGGATGATTGAACATGCAGAGTAGATGGCCCCTATCGATTTTGGGGGCCACTCTGTTAAAGGTCAAGGTCACAGTAGCCTGAACATGGAAAACAATTTCCGATCAATAACTTGAGAACCACTTTACCCAGAATGTTGAAACTTCATAGGATGATTGAACATGCAGAGTAGATGAACCCTAATGATTTTTGCTTCAGTCTTTTAAAGGTCAAGGTCACGGGCCTGGTCATGTAAAATCAATTCTGGAAAATAACTTGAGAACCTCTTGACCTAAAATGTTGAAACTTAATAGGATGATTGGACATGCAGAGTAGATGACCCCTATTTATTTTGAGGTCATTTGATCAAAGGTCAAGGTCACAGGAGCCTGAACAGTGACTTGAGAACCACTAGGCCAATAGTGTTGAAATTTAATGGGACTGGACATGCCAAGTAGATAATCCCTATTGCAGCCAACCATCAGTGTCTTTGACTTTCACTCCTGACCCCTATTGACTTCTTGTCTATAGGACTTTGCATTGGAGGAGACATGTGCTTTTTTACAAAAGCAATTTCTAGTTTTATTCTTATTTCTCTTCTTTTAATTTAGTTGTCCAGGTAAAAATAGAGGGTGTAACGGCAAAACACAGTGCAACAAAATCACAGACATTTTGTGGGTGAGCCACCCTCCCCTTCTCCACCCATTGATTACTGCCAACCAGTAACATTTAGCCTTTTAAAACGAACTGAGTACAAGGCTTGTTAATACTGAAACATATCTAATTATATATTCAACATGTTTTAAAATTTTGCAATGTACTAAAAATGCAATAAAGGTAATACTATGTTCTTCTTCAGAGATATTAATTTTGTACAATGCAACCACCCCTTCCCGTGATAGACTGCTGAGGGGATAACTTTCAATTGGTATGTAAAGCTAGTGAGAAGTTCAAGAGACAATGGAATAAAATTGTTGTTCATGCTTTTGACCTTATGACGCCTGCAGAAAAAGTCATGCGGGTAAGTTCGCAGTTACTTGAATTGGGAAGAACAGGATTGTACTAGTACAGAATCCAGAAACACTGGTTAGGTTAAATTCCCGCTATTACATAACTGAAATATTGTTGAAATACGGCGTTAACCCAAAACAAACAAACACAAGTATCATTTATAAATAAATATACAATGTATACAATTGTCCGTTTACACGTTTTCTGAAAAGAGAATACTAACTTCCAAACTTATCGAGGTGGTGAACACTGATGCATAAGGCAAACTCGTTTCTAGGCCTTAGTGCACCTGGGTAGCTCAGTAAATGTAACACAAAATGGATCAAGAAGCCATAAGTGTAGTCCATAGACGATGCAGATGTTCTCCTTGCCAGAAGACAAATAATCTGAAGTGGTTGGTTCTCTGCCCCCCCCCCCCATATTCATGTTTTGAAATTGTCGGGTACTTGTGGGGTCAAATCAAAAGAAAAGCTTGTTAACACTGTAGAGGTCACAACTTTGGCCCAATCTTAATGAAACTTGGTCAGAATGTTCCCCTGAATAAAATCTTGAACCTGGTGACGTAGTTTTTGACCCCAAATGACCCAATATCGAACTCGTCCAAGATTTTATTCAGGGGAACATTCTGACCAAGTTTCATTAAGATTGGGCCAAAATTGTGACCTCTACAGTGTTAACAAGCTTTTCTTTGAAACTTGGTCAGAATCTTCCCCTCAATAAAATCTTGGACGAGTTCGATATTGGGTCATCTGGGGTCAGAAACTACGTCACCAGGTCAAATAAAAGGAAAAGCTTGCTAACACTGTCGAGGCCACATTTATGACTGTATCTTCATGAATCTTAGTCAGAATGTTAATCTTGATGGTCTCAAGGCCCAGTTTGAATCTGTGTAATATAGGATCAAAAACTAGGTCACCAGGTCAAATCAAAGGAAAAGCTTGATAACACTGTACAGGCCACATTTATGATCATGTCTTAATGAAACTTGGACAGAATGTTGATCTTGATAATCTATAGATCAAGTTCAAATCTCGATCAGGTGGGGTCAAAAACTAGGTCAATAGGTCAGATCAAAGGAAAAGCTTGTTAACACTTTAGAGGTTACATTTATGACTGTACCTTCATGAAACTTAGTGAGAATGTTAATCTTGATGAACTTTAGGTCAAGTTTCAGTCTGGGTCATGTGGGGTTAAAAACTAGGTCACCGGGCCAAATCAAAGGAAAAGCTAGTTTACACTTTAGAGACCACATTTATGACCATATCTTAATGAAACTTGGTCAGAATGTTATTCTTGATGATCTTTAGGTCAATAGGTCAGGTGAGCGATACAGGGCATTCATGGCCCTCTTGTTGAAAAAAATTCTACTGACAGTGTTTATATATTATATGTCAGTAGAATTTTTTTTTGCTGTGGTAGTTGATAAAATCTGTGAGAAGATCATATGAAAGCATAGAAACTGTAGCAAACTTTGTTTGATCTGATTTGTTCATGAAAGGTAATGAAATATGCAATATCCCTCACGCCCACAAGCCCCGGCTAAAATAGATGGTCTCCGGGATGCAATATCTCTCACGCCCACTAGCCCCGGCTAAAATAGATGGTCTCCGGGATGCAATATCCCTCACGCCCACTAGCCCCGGCTAAAATAGATGGTCTCCGGGATGCAATATCCCTCACGCCCACTAGCCCCGGCTAAAATAGATGGGCTCCGGGATGCAATATTCCTCACGCCCACTAGCCCCGGCTAAAGTAGATGGGCTCCGGGATGCAATATCTCTCACGCCCACTAGCCCCGGCTAAAATAGATGGTCTCCGGGATGCAATATCCCTCACGCCCACTAGCCCCGGCTAAAATAGATGGTCTCCGGGATGCAATATCCCTCACGCCCACTAGCCCCGGCTAAAATAGATGGTCTCCGGGATGCAATATCCCTCACGCCCACCAGCCCCGGCTAAAATAGATGGTCTCCGGGATTGCAAAATGCACGCAAATATAAATATAACAATTGGCTCTATTCATGTTAGGTTCAAAACTGAAAGGTTACTGTGGTAATCAGCTGAGCATGATGCAGAAAGTTATTGACGACCATACATATTATTCTTACAGAACAGCAGCACTGTATAATGTCATATTTTCTATCTAAAATTGAAGGTCGATTGTCGAAAGAAACCAAGATCTTCCATCCATCTCACAGCTGACTCAGTTTAGCGAAAAGCGAAAAATAAATACACAAAAGACTAATTCAGCAGTTCTTGTCAGTTAAGGGCTATAACTCCGGGCAAAAGACTATAGTTAAAGCTTCGTCTAAACCATGCTAAGGTGAGCTTAAAATCCGGCTATTTTCATCAAATACGGTAACATTAATGTCACATCAACATATTTTGGCATCATGCAAACACTGAGAAGGGGTGCTACTGTTTTTCATCTTCCAATTAACATAAAAGATGGTTCAGAATAACCCTGCAATAACAAAATAGTCACACATTCTGAATTGATTGTTAGGCTCTCAGAATAGTCACTTTATATAAATTATTTTGTAGAACATGTAAGCTCTTCATGACTGTTTAAATATTGTGAAAACACTGTTATGCTGAGGTCCTGTCGACATACAGTTTGGTGCCATACATGCTCTAAATCAGAGCTTCCTTACAGCGTCCCCTTTATTTTTATAAAATACATACTAGTATAATCCAAATGATATTTAGCAGAGCGAGAACTGTTTTGGTAGGCCTACCTGTTTTCCGACCTCTTCGTTGGGCCCCAAATGGAGCTGCTTTCTGCAAAGGCATTGAGTACATGAGAAGATCTATGTGAGTATGTCGTTCTTAAAGTTTTCCAAAATATTTCTATACAATTACACTTTCAGACGAGGATCTTTGTGTTTACCATATTGTGCATTTAGTTACCTGTACGAATGTTATTGATTCACCTGGTGAAGTATCATTACACCGTGCTGTAACTTTTGAACATGGCAGCGATAAACATAAAGCGTCTGCGTGCGATAAAGCGGTTAAAGTTTGAGAATTAGGCCTTGCGAAACAAAACTCAAACAACACCAAATCACAGAAAGAAAGGGTTGTTTGACATGAAAATTGAACAGCATGTAAAACATGTATATTACTTTTACGAAACAAGTGTCAGTAAACTGATAAAAAAATTCAATTCCGGAAAAGGACTACCTAATGGGGCTCCACTTCCGGACAGTTAAACGCCTTTAAAAACTCACCATTTTCAAAGAACAGTTTCACATGTTCGATTTGATGCATTTGCAATAGTGTGCGAGTGGTAAAATTTCGCATAACGAGGTGGAACTTTTTCCGATTATTTTAAGTACAAATGGCATTCATTTTCAAAGGGGGATAACTTTTTCCAATTATTTTAAGTAATCGTCAAGAAAAAGTTGTTTCCCTTTGAAAAATGAATGCCTTTTGCAGTTGACCGTTCAAAGGCGGTGCTCCGGTGTGCTCCTTGATATGTGTGTTTAGTTCTTACTATACGTATATTTGTATGCACATAGTGACATACGCTGCTTTGAGTTATTGTTTTGGAATGCTGAGATATGGGGACTTGGCCTTTTCTGTTAGATCCTTGTCTTTGCTTATATACTAGTAATATATTTGTATACAAGTCGGTTATACACCGCATAGAACAATTCATTCCGGCTACGCCTTCGCGAAATAATTGGGCATACGTATACCCTCTTTAGTTGTTCAAATTTATATCAAAACATGGGTCCATGTTACATTATTTCTTAATTATTGTTGAAAAATCCCTTGAAATGGGTGTAATAGAGCCAATGAATAGTCGTATTACCAGGAAGTTAAAAAAATAAACTACCGCGCATGAATTTCTTTTGAATTATAAATAGAAATATTTTATGTAACTTCTACAACATAAACTTTGCTAGTCTTTTTGTGATTTATTATAAACTGTTTAGTTTGGATTTTTTACATGAATGAAATAAAAAATGGATAAAAATTATATCGTTGTCTTGATTGTTTTCGTCATAACTTGTGAACAACAGATGGTAATGTATACATTTCTTAATTGTTTTCATAATTTGTTAACTTAAGATTAAAAGATTGTTGGTATTAAATGGATGGTGCTCTAAATAGCCCCCACGTTTACGAATTAACAATTACTTAACATTGCGATTCGTATTTAATGACTATGTTTGTTGTTGTGATCATTGTTTAATAGATCCACTATTTTAATTCCTAAAATGACCACAATATTGTTCACAAACGTCTGTTGTCTCTAACATCTCGTCCGTATTCGTCAGCATTTAAAACTGGAGAATGGCAAATATTCAACTTGCCATAACTTTGATTTTAGCAGATTTACATGTCTGAGTTATCAGTAGCTGCAGAATGCAAATTCGTGCAAAGTTTCATCACAATCTGTGCTAATTCGACAATAACAGAACTTAAAGAAAATTTAGCACTGCGGAAGTCCAGTGACAACTACCGGTAAAATGCTCGTACCTCGAATGACGACATGGCATATGAAAACATGTCTGTAGTTGTTGAACGTGAAATGGTTCAGACTTGTAGGTAAATCAAATAAAAGATTTTTGACTGTTATTTAAAGCAGACATGTAATTGTACTTTTTATCAATTTACTATTGTCTCCAGAATGGTATTTTTAATTATACGAGTCAATGAAAAGATTATTTTTCATATACATGTATGTTGAAGTTAATAGAATGCATTTATGGGCAGTACGCTTTATTTCTTTGGTTTAAATTTGCAGAAAAAAGACCTCATAGGAAACCAGATCTTTTGTTGTTTCTCATTACTTATATTTTATGTATTTTACTAAGAGTTTGTTGAAGACCCGATGAGACCTGATGGGATGAACTGCCGTCTATTCAAAGATACTTTATCTAGGCGGCGTTGGTCTCATAATGTATTGCAATTTTGAATGAAAATGTCAATGTATTGAAGAAATAATAATATGTACTCGTACACGGTGACTCGTATATGGAGTCAGTGGCGCAGTGGTTAGCAGGTTGGACTACAACGCCGATTCCCGGCCGCGGCTGATATCCCGACTAGTGTCCGGTGTTTGGTATTATATTGTTATTGTTTCCAGCAGTTTCGGCCTAGACTTGAATGCTTGGGAGGTAAATATGACACATGTCGTGGGCTCGGCTGCATCCATTCCAGGTGGGAACTTTCGTCGACTACCCACGTTAAACAAGAAACTTTACCTTCACCTTCACAAACACTGAAAACATAAGCACTAAATATAGCAAATATGTACATACAAAGCGACATATACACAAGTGATGAGGAAGTAATACCAATTGTATGATTCTAATGCTTTCTTTGTAATATTTTATTTTCGGGTGCAAATATTTCAAGCAATTGTGTGCTTGAATGCGGAAAATAAAGTTAAACAATGGAAACAGACACGATTTTGTACAGCATACAGAAGCAAACAACTGTATAGATATAAAAGATAGTACAATAACAATAGATAAATGCCACTTATAGGTACAAGAACAATAGAAATATATATACAATACACCGTGTTGCATTGCATTGTAGTAGGCAATTCAAACTTATTCATCTACTAATGAAATTTAATTCTTGTATGCGCGTTAAAAAAACGGGACGTATTATTTTGTACCAATGTCCGTCTGTCCGCCAAGAGTTTCGTTTCCGAACACTTTCTCAGAACGTGTTATATCTACGGATTTTAATTCCTATTGGTTATGGGGTCAGTAGATCAAAGGTCAAGGTCACATGGTCTCTAATTAACTTGTTTATGTTTCCAGTCTCTAAATCATAATGTAAAAGTAGTAAACATATGACTTCCTATAAACTTCTGATAATGACTTTGTCTGTAAATAGGAAAGATGTCATGACGTTTCAAAGACAAAAGATGTTTAGTTCCTGTTTTGTTTTATCATTTGCAGCGTAACGTTATGAATTTTTGATAAAATAACGTATCTTTGATCGAGAAATATATAATTAGGAACCAAAGAAGTATAAAATACATAGCTCTTTGCAGGAACAAAGAGGAACTGTCATGGTATTAGATTTTTATTCCGTTTTATGAAATAAAATATAATTACTACAAAAACGTCACTTACAGTACGAGAGTCACTTACACCCCGGGGTATAATATGGATTTTTCCAGCACCGGTGAAATCACCAGAAATCCCCGTCTGGTATGCAAGGATAGGTAAAGCTATTTGACTAACCGTACATCGGCGTCCGCTTCCCGATTTGGTTAATTTATTGTATGTAAGCTGGTATCTCAGTAACCACTTGTGGGAGTCGATTGAAACTTCACACACTTATTCACTGTGCCAGCACCGGTGAAATCACCAGAAATCCCCGTCTGGTATGCAAGGATAGGTAAAGCTATTTGACTAACCGTACATCGGCGTCCGCTTCCCGATTTGGTTAATTAACCAGGTTTTCAACGAAAACCTGAGTTATTAGATTGGGGTATGTCGTTGGGCGGGCGGGCGGATGGGCGGGCGGCGTCAAACTGGTGTTTCCGGTCAATAACTTTTGTTTCGGTAAAGATATTTGAATAAAACTTGGTATGTATGTAGCTTATATCAAGACAAAGGGTGGGAATGATTTTGGGGTTTCTGGGGTCAAGGTCAATGTCACTGTTACTTAAAATAGAAAAACGGTTTCCGGTCAATAACTTAACTTAGGAATGAGCTATCATGATGAAACTTGGTGTATAGAAAACGTATATAAAGTTGTAGCTTGGGATTGATTTTGGGGTTTCTGGGATCAAGATCAAGGTCATTGTTACTAAAAATAGGGTTAGGGTTAGGGTTAGGTTAGGGTTAGGGTTAGGGTTGTGCTTTAAAGTGGTGCACTGTGATTCAGTATACCTTTTTATTCTTATGAAAAGTGTTGAAAACCGGGTTTCGTGGCATTGCCGCGTTTCTTGTTTATTGTATGCAAGCTGGTATCTCAGTAACCACTTGTGGGAGTCGATTGAAACTTCACACACTTATTCACTGTGATAAACTGACTTACATCGCACAAGTCCCATAACTTTATTTTGCTTTTTTTTTTACAAAATTATTCCCCCTTTTCGACTTTTATATTCATTCAGTTGACAAGGCTGTTAAAAAGTCAAGCGTTGCTGTCCTACGACAGCTCTTGTTTGTTATTAATATTATTTTCTAAATATTCTTGAAACTTGCCGTCTACCTAGGTGCCCGCTTGCGATAAAATAATGCACGGAGGGGCACCTGAGGTCTTTCATGCACCAAAGCTGGAATGTCACCTATATATGACCTATATAATTGTGTCAGTGCGACGTTAAACTCAACAACAACAAAACATTTCCGACAAAGATGCAACTTATTTTGTGGAAAAAATAATGATTACATGTGGACATACTTATGATATGCCGTCACATGTGGAGTTGTTTATGGGGTCATGTGGCGCAGTGGTTAGCATAGGGAGTTAGTTGCACAGTAGATAGAAGGTTGGACTACAACGCCAGCGATCCTGGTTCTGGTCGTGACCGTTATCGCGCTGGCTGTTTTACTTAAATTGATAAAATTTCTATCAGCATCGTCAAAGACTTGATGCTGGGGAGGTTAATATGACACCTTGCAAGGGCTTAGCTGAAAATGAGTTGTTCCATCCATTCTAGGCGGGGACTTCCTTTTACCATATTTAACAAGAAACATTCTTTTTAACAGACGACAAAGGAGGAAAATTTCTAAAACATCTCGATATCATGATCTGTCTATTTATTATCCCCCTCCTCACCCCCCCCCCCCCCCCCACACCCCACCTGCGGAAGGCGGAGGAATATAGTTTTGACGTTGTCCATCCGTCTGTCCGTCTTTTCGTACATCCGTCCGGAGCCATATCTAGGAAGTGGTTTTAAATATTTAATAAAACTTTGTATTCATGTTCACCATGTATTACCCCGCCGAATGGGTTTGTGGTGAGGAATGGCAAAGAAATATATCCGGCAAAAAGTTAAGGATGTTACAAAGAAGCAAATAATTTCAGAGTTATTGCACTTTAATTGTTTAAAAGTCCACATATTTATTCATACCAAACTAACCAATTTGTAGAATTTCATGAACTTCTTTCATTTTTCCATGATATTTTTTACCAACATGTGAAGTTGTTTACTCACACCCAGTCACCCCCACCGCCCTGGTCGCATCAGGCCAAGAGATAGACAAGAAGACATTGTGGTTGTAACAATTTATATGATATATCTATGGAAAAGACTTTCAGTATAAGTCTTCTTCATTTACGCTTCTTTGTTATTATTGTTACCAGTGATTGCACGAAGATTGTATCAGACTTTCTTTCAGGCACTTGAAACATGCAATGAGATTACGCCGGACAATACCGGGCCTAAAACCTGTACTAACTATGATAACTGCTATTCTTTGGGTGGCATATATTGGTACACAGCAACATTTTGGGGAGGGTACATGGAACTGGCGTGGAAAGAAAGCACGATATCACTTTGTTCAAAATATTACACAGACCGGGACTTTCTGTTTCTGACGCGTAAGTTTATTGGTATTCGTTGATTTCTTAAATATTTTATGTATTTAAGCCGATGCAGACGATTAAGGTAAGATTAAGTTGTGTAATGCTTTCTTCCAAAAATGAAAAGGAAATTGTTGTTTGTTTTTATAATATGTAAAAAGTCTACGTTGTAATACATTTTTACACCATATTCTCATTTAATTATTTCTATGACCTATCATGTGTCGGTGCGACGTTAACCCCCCCCCCCCCCCCCCCCCCCCCCCCCCACCAAAAAAAATTTAAAAAAATTCTATATTGTGTATATAATTGATAACAAATATAGTTTTATTATGATAATTGTTTCATGAACACATAATCAACGTGATTTCAGACAAGCCGCCTGTCGTTGAAGACTTAAATGAAACAGTGTTGTCTGTAGAAGCATGCATCAGGAACCAGAATGATCTGTGTAAAGAAAAGGTTGACGTTTATATGAGGAATTGCGGGGGTGATATTCTTGTCAGATTTCCATGGGTAGACGCCATAAGAAGTATAGTCTACATTTGTAACGGTATATATATATATATATATATATATATATATATATATATATATATATATATATATATATATATATATATGATATTTTCAAGCTTTTCTATGATATTTTTATTGTCGTGCTTACCTAGTATGATAACGGTCATCATCATGCCTTTTCAGTTATAAGTTTATCGTCTTGCTTCACGTGATACTATTACCTTGATGTTTTTACTGCAGCTATCAATTATAATTTCTGTTTTCAGAGTATGTCTTCACGGGAGGTAAGTGTGGTTTTATTTTAAGTTAACACAGTTACAACAAAAACAATTTCATTTCGGTATTATACACGTATTAAACGATAGTGAGGGACCTGAGATGGATATTAGCACGACTAAACATCTAGTCATTTTGCATGCGAAAGGCAACGTTAATAGCCGAGAATTCCAAATATATGAACTGTCGCAGATGCCTGAGAATAAACCGCGTTACGGTCGAAGGCGCATTCACGGTTTAATGAATTGTTTATTATATACCTAAACACGAACTGTATTGTTTGAATCTGTTCTTTATATAAAGTTTTAAAGGATTATTTATCGCAACAACACAGGGTAAAATGACGTCAAGAAGACATCACACATTCCTGGTGGTCATATAACCGGTTATTGTGCCCACGTTTGGTAGCTGACTTGGTAAACAGGATTTTTCCTTTTAACTTTTGTAATGTATGTATTAATAAGCAACATTACAGTTTATTAGCTACGCATTTGTACATATGAACACGTGCTTTCGCGGATAAATATTCCGCTGTGAAGTCGTGCAATTTCAACGCCTATTATCATTAGCCAAATACAAAATACTGGTGAATGAAATGGAAGAAAACCCCAGCAGCCAGTTGTTACCGGGGAGGGGGAGGGGAGGCACATTTTAGTTACACTTGGGGTTTGTATATCTTTTTTGATATTCTTAAGTCATCACAAACAATAATAAAACAATTTGAACTCTGCATTTTTCCCTTTTAATATATCAAAACTACTGCTAATGATATCCGTAAGCGTTTCGATTTTGTGGACAATATGTAATTAAATCAGTTCATGGCTGACCAGTGGCAATTCTATTGGCTGGAATAGTTTTGAGCTTTAGTTAGAACTGTTAAAAAAGCAGTCTGAAAGAAAATGGTATTCTAGTTCATTGATGTAAAAATAACAATAAGTCATTTGTAAAAGGTATTGTACAACACATTTGCCCCTTGTTTATTTATTTCCGGTTTACAGCTTGTAATGACCCCACCATGGAATTTACTGCAAAAACGGTTAGTGAAACTGTAACAGAAATCTCACTGAGTGGAACAGGGTGGTTCAATACTTTCAAAGCCGGAAGTCAGTACACGTATATGTTTCCTTCCACCGAAGACACAGAAACGATTTTTGATGCCTGTCCAGATTTTGCCGTTCATTTTGTTCTTCGAGGTAGGTGCTTTGAAAAAATGATGTGATACCCTCTTGATATACTTCTAATCTATATTTGAAATGATTGATAAGAATAGTAGAAATGTATAAGCCACAAAAATTGCTATTGTTTCTGCTTCTGTTATGCAGAACGTCTCTGCTTAACCAATTAAAGTGTTTAAATGGATGAATATTTGCATTAATATTATGTATCAGGAATACAACGCGAAACACCTTCTGTAATTGTAATTTGGCTTAAATCAAGCAAGGATATCCACAATACTCGATTCCATTGCAGTAATTATTCGATTACTTATAAATATGCTACACCTTCTGTAGGCAATTTAAACAAGTCATTTTTTTTAAATTAGCTAGGTCTGAATTATAAACTTTTGCTAAGCAGTTTACTGTTCCAGTTTTAAAGCCAATAACGTTCTTCTTGAGTCGCCTATATGAACGGCTGGTGTAAAGCCAATAACGTTCTACTAGAGTCGCCTATATGAAGGACTGGTGTAAAGCCAATAACGTTCTACTAGAATCGCCTATATGAACGACTGGTGTAAAGCCAGTAACGTTCTATTTGAGTTGGCTATATGAACGACTGGTGTAAAGCCAATAACGTTCTACTAGAGTCGCCTATAAGAACGACTGGTGTAAAGCCAATAACGTTCTACTAGAGTCGCCTATATGAACGACTGGTGTAAAGCCAATAACGTTCTATTGTATTATAGCTCGGTGTTTTTTAATCCCCCGCCGTGGCGGAGGGATTATAGGAATGGTCTGCGTCCGTCCTTCCGTCCGTCTTTCCGTCCTTCCATCCTTCCGTCCGTAACAAAATCGTGTCCGGTCCATATCTCCTAAGCCCCTTGAAGGATTTTCATGAAACTTGTCGGTTCAAGGTCAAGGTCACAACTCAAGGTCAAAGGTTTGAGCCTGCCATTTTGTGTCCGCTCTGTATCTCCTAAACCCCTGGAAGGAATTTTATAAAACTTGGGTCAAATGATCACCTCATCAAGATGATGTGCAGAACCCATGAGTCAGCCATGCCGGCTCAAGGTCAAGGTCACAACTCAAGGTCAAAGGTTTGAGCCTTCCATTTTGTGTCCGCTCTATATCTCTTAAACCCCTTGAAGGAATTTTATAAAACTTGGGTCAAATGATCATCTCATCAAGGCGATGTGCAGAACTTATGAGTCAGCTATGTCGGCTCAAGGTCAAGGTCACAACTGAAGGTCAAAGGTTTGAGCCTTCCATTTCGTGTCCGCTCTATATCTCCTAAATCCCTTGAAGGAATTTTATAAAACTTGGGTCAAATGATTACCTCATCAGAACGATGTGCAGAAATTATGAGTCAACCATGCCAGCTCCAGGTCAAGGCCACAACTAAGGGTCGAAGGTTTGAGCCTTCCATTTGGTGTCCACTCTGTATCTCCTTAACCCCTTGAAGGATTTTCATCAAACTTTGGTCAAATGATCACCTCATCAAGAACTCATGAGTCAGCCATGTCAACTCAAGGTCAAGGTCACAACTGAAGGTCAAAGGTTTCAGCTCTGTATCTCCTAAACCCCTTGAAGGATTTTCATGAAACTTTGGTCAAATGATCACCTCATCAAGACGTTGTGCAGAATTCATGAGTCAGCCATGTCAGTTCAAGGTCAAGGTCACAGCTAAAATCAAAGGTTTACCCTTTCACTATCCATAGCAGTGGCGGGGGATTTAGCTGTCTTTCAGACTGCCTTGTTCTAAACAAATTTGGTGCACGTAATTCGTATACACTGAGTACAGGGTGCGGTAACTAAAAGTGTGCAGGTATTTAATACCCGTATGCTAGTTACCGCACTGTAAGATAGGAAAGTATGCCAGCGTGGCTGGAATAGTAGACAGTGAAGTGTATTTTATTGATTTTCTGCTCTAGCGTTGGTTAATTTTACCTGGACTGTACACATTAGTGAAGGAAGGATTTTAAGTACTCACTGAACTGCTGTATATGGCAATGTAGAACGCCTACAACTACCATATATGGATGGCTATGATACAAAACGCCCCCTCGTACAAATCGTTTACCCTCGGGTTTCAATGCTCTTTCTATTACCTATATGAACGACTGGTGTAAAGCCAATAACGTTCGACTAGAGTCGCCTATATGAGCGGCTGGTGTAAAGCCAATAACGTTCTACTAGACTCGTCTATATGAACGACTGGTGTAAAGCCAAAAACGTTCTACTAGAGTCGCCTGTATGAACGACTAGTGTAAAGCCAGTAACGTTCTACTAGAGTCGCCTATAACGTTCTACTAGAGTCGTCGATATGAGTGGCTAGTGTAAAGCCAATAACGTTCGACTAGAGTCGCCTATGAGCGGCTGGTAAAGCCACCTATATGAACGGCTGGTGTAAAGCCAACAACGTTCTACGAGAGTCGCCTATATGAACGACTGGTGTAAAGCCAACAACGTTCTACCAGAGGCGCCTATATGAACGACTGGTGTAAAGCCAATAACGTTCTACCAGAGTCGCCTATATGAACGACTGGTGTAAAGCCAATAACGTTCTACTAGAGTCGCCTATATGAACGACTGGTGTAAAGCCAATAACGTTCTACCAGAGTCGCCTATATGAACGACTGGTGTAAAGCCAATAACGTTCTACTAGAGTCGCCTATATGAACGACTGGTTAAACAATCTTTAGTATCTACCAGACAAACTATAATAGAGCCACAAAACGAACGTTTTTAAAAGTCAACACTGTGACAGATGTTTATTCTCAGTATACTGTGCAATGGGAAGTTCAACTTGCATAATTACACCAACGGACATTTATCTATTTAGCACAGTGTTTCTTCGGCGAGTTCTGAATGACAATGTTTGCCACAGTTGCAAAAGGGTTGTAGGTCCGGGTAAAGTGAAATACATATCTAAACAATCTAAGGACAAAGAGTCTAAGAAAAATATAACATAGTTCTTGACGGTTTAAAATCAAATGTACGAGCCCTGTTTAAATACCTACTAATGCATTAACCTAAAACATTGAGAAAATATAGCTGAATTAGAGAATTATACATAATTTCTATCGATATCAATAGTGAACTCCTTGATTTTGTGTTACGTATATTGACGAGATATGAAAACGCAACAACATGTTTGTTTGGCTTTTTTAGCATAACTAATTAAACAACACTCATAGAGTGGGTATCAATTACATCAGCGACTTACCAACATCCCATGTGAAAAATATAACGATGATTACATTCTCCATTTTTACACAATGGGTAGAGACTATCGAGATGTGTATATGTTGAACATTTTAAGGTAATGCTTTTTGTAGTAAAAAACATTCAGGCATATGTTTGTTGGATTTTCATATCTCGTTAGTGTATATTTAGAGGCAACACACATTTTTTCAGACCGAGTACCCGAATCCATTGGAGAAATGCCTGTAAAACTGACACTGTGCCAAGTTACCCGTGTACTCCAAGAAACCGGTTGGCATTACATTAGCCAGTGTAACTATTTTATTCATATGCGGAGGTGCAATGGAAAGCTTCAGTTTGAAACGACGTGGACAAATGTCATGAAACTGTGTCTAAGTATGAATATTTCTACAGCTGAATATTTTATGTATGTGTTTTTACATTCGAAACAGATTCAAACCTTTGAATTTTGATTTTACAAGACTCTTATTGTCTGAAATTATTTCCATGAGAAGTATATTTAACTTTTACAGCATTTTTTTTTCAGACTGTACTTTAAAAAGTACCATTTATCTCCGTACATCTTGACTTTTGTATTTACTTTTACTTTTTACAGGTGCAAGTTCTATAAATACTTACATTTTTGTAAGTATTGTCGTAAACCCGTTTTCAGTTACAAATTCAGTTTTCCTCGGGCTTAACATAAAAAATACAGTCCAAAATTAGGATTATATTTCCAACCAAGCTTCATTTTGAATTCGAGTCTTTGGGTTGAATGTTCACGACTAACTGATTTAATAAAAAGTCAAGATTCCTTTTAAAACCACACTTGCTGGGCTATTTCACAATTCAATTTACACTTTTTTTTAAATTTTAAATTCAAATTTTAAATTTACAATTTAGGGGCCGAACATTTGATCTTCTGGAGGGGCGGGGAGAGGGGTGAGGAAAAGCTGGGATATTTCTTGGAGCAAACCCAGAAATACCAGTTTTTAAATAACATAATAATCAACATATTAAACGAATGAATGAATGATCGAAAAATGCTGTAAAAAATTTTAAATAACATTTTTTCAGTTTTTTTTTTTGACATGGGTTTAGTAAGGTCACATTCTCTTTATCTCACTTGTATATGCGAGAAACTGATAGACGATGTTAACTTTAAATACGTATTTGGTTTTTTTAGAGTAATTTTACGGTATTACTGTTCACCCTAAATTATTGTTTAAAATGTATATGAAAGTCAACTTACCGTCTAGGAATTATATATTGTAGTGTTGTTGAACAATGTCAAGGTGATACCAGAAATAAAGCATACCACGCAATACGTTGATTCAGGCGGTAATACAACAACGGTGTACAGCCCGTCCTTGCAGTTCAGATGTTCTTTTGAAATGAATGATGATGCTTTATATAAAATAAAGTGGTAAATATAATATTATTATTTATATGGTATAATCATGTTTGTACATTATGCAGACTGCAATCCATAGGTTTTATACCCATACCAGTAGTGTTTAGGAGATAGCCCGTCTGTTATCCCGTTTATTCGTTCCAAAATATTTAAATCCATACAATGGAAGTGAATGTATTAGACAATTATAGTAAATGTCATTAAGGTTAAAGTGGATAACACGCGTATAATACAATTATCCCCTTTTTAAAAATGTGCAATGGCTACCTTTCAATTTAGATATTTACTTCAACCGTAGAAAATACCCATCAGATATATTTAACTTTACTAAATATATGAATTAATTATGTAAAGTTCATAGTAAATGTCGACTGTTTAAAAAGACTTTCAGTTTTTGGTGGTATTACACATCTATGCTGTGTTCAGCTATACATATTTACAGCATGCATTAATTTCAACCTAATGCATAGTGCTGTTAATACACATAAACTTGTTAGTTTTATGTTTACATAAACTATATGTAGTTTTTTTAAAAAAAAATTCAAATAAGACTATGGGTCTAGTATACCTTTAATTAATGCAAAACTTGCGTTCTTTTATCAAATCATTAAGATATACGAATGTTTCTCGTTTGTCCACAGTTTTCTGCTATTAAGTTTTGTTAATGGTAGTTCATCCCTGTTTTATAGGTATATCAATGACACCATGTACGTCGAGACAGAACCTTCAAATTTATCTGAAGATCTTGTTTTAAAAAGTGGCGATATAAACAATATGGAGCTTGGCTACAAGGTATACTTTTTTCAATATATGTTACAATGAAAGGTAGAAATTCACCGCAAACTTCAGAAGGGTATAAGGAATAATTTAATCAAGTATTATTAGTATGAATTTAGAAACCATAATAATGTTGAAAAAACATTTTGTAATGTTATTAGTTGGTACTATTCCTTGAACTGTCGAAAACAAATGTATAGGTATCCAGCATCCAGTAAAAGAAATAGCACAATGTCAGCGTTTCTTGTGATATCGTATCTTATTCTAAAGTAATACGTCTTATAAGTCGAAAAGATTGATTTCTCCACCAAGCTTTTAAATGGAAGTTATCACATTCATTAATTTTTAATTAGCCTGCATTTTGCATGCGCTGTAATCAGTCTTTTATTGTGTGTTATGCTAAGTATATTTGCAGATAAAATGTGGGGTCATAAAAATGACAATGGAAGATTCTTCCGAATTATCAAGCTTCAACTTCTTTGCTGGATGGAAGGTAAAAAAATCAAAAGATCAATATGATCTCTACCTCTCGCAATGTTTTCAAGTATTTCAGTTTAGCATCATTGTACGTCGCTCTATAGCAATAGTTTTATACCAGCGTAGCTGCTAGAGAGAATTCATATATATGCTTTACTATCATGAGCATTAAATGTTTTTCCAAATGCTCCCTGTAGATGCGTGAAAATGTGTATTACTAAATGAAAGTCCGCTTTGAAGAAAACCCCAGCTAGGTCGCTTTTGCGATGACATATGTTTGTGGAAAGAAGAATATTTTGAAGCAGACATTGAACAAAAAGATTTCAGATATGGGTGTAAAAGTCACAAAGGGTGGTTCCGTCACTGTTACTGTAGAACAGACAGTCCCAATCGGTTGTGCTTATACCGCCGGTGAACAAACACATTGCGCTGAAGAATTATCAATAGTAGACCCATCCTTTATGCCGGATATATGCAAGGGGAGCATTCTGGCAGTAAATGCAGACAACACAAGTAAAAGTAACCACCAAGTTCAGGTACGTGTACCAATATTTATTACATTTATGACCTTGTTAGTGTGTATTTGGAGCACCTTTTACATTTAGTTCGATGATACTTAACTGTTACAAGATGTAGTAACTACGAGAGCAATGCATAGTTTTACATATCATTTTTATATTGAATGGTATATTGTAGCAGATATTTGGGTCATGTAGTCCATTTAACTGTCACTTTTTGGGTGACGCAGTTTGTTCAATGCTTCTACGGATTCTACTAATGCGATGTGTGAGTTTTGATGCACAAGTAACCAGTTTAATTTCGCAAGAGGTGTTTTTTTGCCATTTACCGATCCAAAGCCGTTCCTTACTCTGTTCCTATATTAAAGTTTGTTCGTCACCTTAAAGGGAAAATAAAACGTACTAAGCATATCAATCTGCTTCGTATTTACGGATAGAGACGTATAAAACGCCTTGGAAGCGTTTAATGTTAAAGATAGAGACGTATAGCATATCGAACAGATTCTACATCAAAAGTACGTATAGACGGATAAACATCTCTATTAGTTAATGTGGAAGATAGAGACGTGATTCAAATAAAAGGTAGATACTTATAGGTTATTAGATTTGTATCGAGAAATATGCACGAGTTCTGAAGCGGAAATATCATTACGCAGAAAGACCGAGTACATATTACTCGATACAAAACTAAAATCTTTTTCTTACATACTCATACTACACATATAATTATTATATAAATGGTAAAACTGTGTTATTTAGCCTGAGTAAAATTGTAAATATCGTCGTTAAAGAACTTTTAAACGCGACGACATGCATGAAACTGACGTCACAAATGACACCACGCACCTGATATGAAATTTGAACGTCAATATGGGATATTATTGACGTTTTAGGTACCTCTGTAACTTAACGGAGCTTATAAATGAGTTTATATATAAAACATATCAAATTCACTGTCTGTACATAGCAGAGACGTATGATACATATCTAAGTTGTTCTATATAAAAGTTAAAGACGTCTGAAACATTGGGAGGTCGTTCTACATTAAGATAATGATGTATGGAACATTGGGAGGTCGTTCTACATTAAGATAATGACGTATGAAACATTGGGAGGTCGTTCTACATTATAATAATGAGGTATGAAACATTGGGAGGTCGTTCTACATTATAATAATAACGTATGAAACATTGGGAGGTCGTTTTATATTAAGATAGACGTATGAAACATTGGGAGGTCGTTCTACATGAAGATTATGACGTTTGAAACATTGGGAGGTCGTTCTACATTATAATAGTGACGTATGAAACATTGGGAGGTCGGTCTACATTAACATAATGACGTTTGAAAATATCGATGTCGTTCTACATTCAGATAATGACGTATGAAACATTTCGAATTCGTTTTAAATCAAAGTAAAAAGATGGAACATATCGAGGTCGTTTTACACTAAAGATAAAAGGTAATAGGTAAGGGTAGATTCCCCGGAAGCACAGAGCACCAAAACCACAGCACCAGAGCCACGCATTTACATAGTAGGCCCGCAACAAAAAGAAGCTGTAATGAAAAAATATTTCAGACGGATTGCTTCAAACATCCAACAAATACATATTAAATTATGTTAAATATTGATGGAGGGGAAGGTAACGATAAGGGGCGAAATGGGGTCGGGGGTGGGTGGGGGAATCCGAAGGGGAAAGTTGAACAAGGACGAATATACGAAGGGAATGCCATGTTCTTTAAAAAAAACAGTCGCACCACAACGAAAACAACATCATACGATCAACTAAATAACATAGAAAAACGAACAAGCAACACATAAGAAAACAGTAGGGCACCGTTATAGACTCACAAGCATACAAACGCACCCGCACACGTAGGAAAAACAGTCAAGTACCGTCTTGGGACTCGGCTGCCAAAACAAAGGGGAGCCATGAAAACTTTTTAAAAGTAAAGGGGGAGGGGATGCAAAAAGTAGCGTAAATGCAAGGGAAAAGAGAGGGCAATAGGGGGAGTGGGGCGAAAGAAAAACGCTAACAACAAACAAGAAAACATACGCAACAGACAATACAAGACAGACAAAACAACCAGTTGAAAATAGTTCCAGTTGAACCAGCTTTTGAACGTATGAAATTTACCATGGTCGTTCTGTATAAAAGGCAGAGACGCCTTAAACATATCGAGTCGATCTGTATTTATGGTAGGGACGATTGAAACATATCGAAGTCGTTCTATTCAAAATGTAGGGACGAAGCAACATATCGAAGATGAAAATCGTTCAACACATAAAAAAGTGATATATTCCATACACTTTTAAAGAAACATCACATCGTCCTGAGACAAACCACGATGTTTTCTGGTATGCGAAAATATATCCAGGAACAAACTGGCTTGAATTCTTTTTAAGACCATAAAGCAAGATACAGAGTGGAACAGAAGCGAAAGGTATCGTTTCAAACTTTCAACATCGGATGTTAATTACGATGATGCCACAGGATATGATTTACAAGTTCGTCTTACAGACGGGGCAGATTATCGCTCTCGGCGGGATTTGAAGTCTAAAACAAAGGTATCACTCTGCTTTGAACAATTTACATATTTTGCTGATAGACCGTTGTGGTTGGAAATGTATATGTCACAGGGTGAGAAAAATGTGCACTGGTCCGGGACTCTAACCCAGGACCTCGGAATACCGTTCCGATGCTTTACCAACTGAGCTATCCGGCCGCCTACACCTTTTCTCCCCGTTTTATTAATCAAGTCCGGTTTTATTCGAGTCATTCACCGTGACATATCTCCCCGTTTTAATATTCAAGTCCTGTACCGTGACATATCTCCCCATTTTACTATTCAAGTCCTCTAATGTCCAATTTAATTGACCTGTCAAAACATGTTCCCGGATTTCATGTTAATCTTCATATAGGCTCGAACAGAATATAATGAAAGCCGGGTCCATTTTTTGACAGGTCAAATAAATTGGACAGTACCATGACGGCCATGCTGCACAATATTTCTCACCCAGAGACATAAACATTGTATACCAAATTGTCGATAACAAATAGAAGAAGCTTAATGTGTTTGGAAAACCATGTATAAATTGTGCCTTTTACAAGATATAATTCGTGTGCCGATAGTCTGTTTCAAATATTTTTGGCAAATGTTTCTTGTAGATGAGTGTAATTAACATATTTACTTGGTAGTGTGGGTAGATAAAGACGACAGACTTGTACCTTATTTGAAATATAGTAGTATTTGTCATGTAACCGAAACTGATGTTGTTTAGAAGAAATATATATATTTCAAAATGTAGACAGTCCTATTAACTGCTTCAAAACAGCCCGCTTAGCTCAGTAGGTAAGAGCGTTGATCTACGGATCCCGGGGTCGCGAGTTCGATCCTCGGGCGGGGCGTATGTTCTCCGTGACTATTTGATAAACGACATTGTGTCTGAAATCATTAGTCCTCCACCTCTGATTCATGTGGGGAAGTTGGCAGTTACTTGCGGAGAACAGGTTTGTACTGGTACAGAATCCAGGAACACTGGTTAGGTTAACTGCCCGCCGTTACATGACTGAAATACTGTTGAAAAACGGCGTTAAACCCAAAACAAACAAACAAATCTTCAAAACAATTTGGTATAAATATAATGAAGTATTTTTTTTTCAAAAATGAAGGAGTTGTAAACAGTCACCTTACATTTAGCCTTTTATAACATATCCTCCGACTGTCGATTGTCTGTTTCGTACATAGCATCAAACCTCTTTAGCATTACTATTTTTACAAAGTTTCTTGTATATGTGTGTCTAACAGTTTCGCTAGGTATTGTGGGTAGATGAAGATGATAAGCGTGCACCTTATTCGTTGACAATCCAAGCTCATATTGTTCAGTGAAAGTATTTTTTTTTGAGAAAGTAGAATGTATCGCATACCTCGTCTAAACAATGAGGTAAACTATAATGAAGTATAAATTTTCGAAAATGAAGGGGTCGTAACAAATCACTTTACATGAAGTTGGAGAAATATGTAACTCAAATTCAAACTATTTCAGGCTCTATTAATGGAAATTAATCACGTGACAATATTATAGTTTTAGATGATATTGCATATATATGTATCAATTTACGGTATAGTTAGAGAAAATTATTATGTTTGAATTGAAAGCTGAATTGAAAACTGCAATTACAAAATAAATGAAACTAAATATGATTCCAATTAATTTCTGAACACAAAAAATCAATTATACGCGAAAACTTTCGGACTCCAGATTCATTTCGTTATTTAAGTAATATTTAAATGAATTATAACACTGCAATTATTGCTCGTATTCTTCCATACATACGTGTTAAGTATATTCTATGGGTTATGCTAATGACATAGACAAGAGAATGTAATGTTTGAAAACGATTATATATAATACCTGTTTACCATAATAGTATTTTCAATTGTGATGCTGTAATAAAAGGACTGTTTTCAAATGTGTCGTGTTACTAATACAAAATTTGTCTTTTTTACAGGTGATAGACACATTGCACGTAAGCATTCATATTTTTATTTCTTATATGTGTCATATTTACATAATCATGACAAGAAATAATAGTGAATTAAACAGTAGCGATAAAAATAAATCTGAGTAGTATTTTTCGTGTTTTATCAATGAAATATTAATTCCATTCTGAACTAGAAGTCAAAAAATTTTCAAGAAATTTTCAATATGCCTGGGTATCCGCCATAAAAAACTGAAATATAGTAAATACAGGCGAAAATAAGTTTCCCTTTCTGATGAAAGGCATAACTCAGACATATGTAAAAAGCTTGACGGAAACGTTTGTGGTTATAATGGTTACATAATTGACACATCTTTTTTGTCTCACTCCTTCCTGGTCCAGAATAGATTTAGTGTTGGTGCCTCGGGATTTTACACACTATTAACTATTTGAGATTCATTTCTTTTTTCTTTCTATCATCTATTAGGTGGACGTTACAGACGCATGGCGACATTTGAACAAGCTATGTTATTCCCATGTAGACCCCCATATGCGAACAGCTGATGGAAGGTTAGACAATTGAAACTTTTCGAAGCCCTTGTAATGACTTTGCATGTAGCTTTTTAGAACGTTTGAATTTTTACAAATATACTATTATATGTCTCACATATGAAAACGATCGTATATAACTTACAGTACAATACATGGATTTTTTAACCAGTGTCATATGCATGTGCTTAACTTAATGCCAACAAGTTCTAACTGTGTTTTTTATAACACATTATAGAAACTATGAACAACAGCGAGAAGGTGATTATATGCTTTTCCGAAACACCGTTCAGCAGATGGAGGTAAAGTGGTATATATTTCAAGACCTTCAACAATTCAAATCGTTAAATATCCCAGCTCGTTATCCTGTAATTATTGTCGTAACACTCGGGATTTGAATCAGTTTATGCAATATTTTACAAAGACCCCAGTACTGTTAAAAATTCTTTGAAAGAAATGTGATAACCCGTCGTAGAGGTTGATAGAGTGCGTTCCCTTTAATATTGACTTGCATTCTTTTACTCTGATCCATGTATGCACCAGAAAAACAGTTCCGAAGAAGCAAAAGCAAATGTATTGAACCAACGTTCTTTCAACGGTAGCATTCGGCCCTCCCTAAATATCGTAAATTGCACACTTATTTGTACCCTTTTCTTTAATCAAGATATTGCAGATTTATCATTGTAAAGGAAATGATATTAAAATATGCGCTCATTAATTAAAACGGCATTCACATGTATTCATTTATCGAACGTTTGCTTTTGTATAACTTTTACTCAATTTTATATTAAAGATTCAAGAATCAGCAAGGTACTGCTTTCCTCCTCGGCGCTCAAAACCTGCACCGCCAGTATGTGCGTGTGGCATAGCTATACGCTTTGGGGCAGATGTATTTATGATCAACAGATGTGGCAGGTTAAACCTTCTTGATTTTGTTCAATGTGGAGATGGAGGAATACTTGAGGTCGATCGTGTTCATGACTTTCGCTACAGGGTGAGTTACTAGTATACTGCTATAGACTGGTGTACTTGGCCTTTGTCGTTTCAAACATTTGCATTCATTTTACATTGCAACAATATGATGTTTTTGACTGTATCAAAAGTTACATTTTTATTCGTTTTAATGCGGGCTTCGTCATTTGAACAGTGAACATTTGAAATTTTAAGGGACTGATATTACAACTGGATAAACACCAAATCTCATATTTTCAGCTAGTTTTGACTAATGTATTATATAAAACTTCTGAGTGAAGTTTTTAGTTACAGTTAAATACTTTAACAACATTGAAAACTGAGAATTTAAAGTCACTACTGAAGTGTGTAAAGGTAATTTTTAGAAATTGAGGTATTCATTTGAGTAAATACAGATGTCAATTTAAGACCAAGAACCATGGTCGATCCCCAGTTATTTACGCTGTAACTATTATCAAAATACATGTATTATTTGATGAAGCAACATTTTAATGATCTGTGACAAAGGTTGTTCACATATTTATTGGAGAAAGATTTATATATAATCATAGGTAGACCGTATGTGATTATAGGATAATCCGTTTTATTGATATACATGAAGGAACATCATGCACCTCTAAATTTTTTTAATAGATAATCCTTACTGTGTGGGGAAGGTCAGTTTTGCAGTAAACATCCGACTGAATAATTTGATATTAGTATATCCACATTTAAAATAATTTAGTTCATTACACTTACGCGCATTGATTACTAAAACTATCGACATCAGTATTTGACAACATCTGGAGTGTATTTGGGAGAATATAAATTTTATTGCGAACCTACATAGAGGCAAAACATTATCGCATTATCGCTGTTGAAAATATCAACATGGAAGATCCTGCTGACGAGTAGAACGCATCCAATCAATGTAATAAAAGACACAGTTTGGTTGTGTCTGGCGAAATGGGCAACGCCACTCACGCCACAAAAGAAGTTGTATGAATTGTATTACAAGGAAACGAATACATTGAATAAACTCTATGATCTGAAAGGACCAGAAAATATAACAATAATTATTCAAAATATCAAAGTTGAAACCATGTCTGATGTTTTACAGGTGAGGGCACCGACAGGAACAGTAATAGATATTACACTTGAAAGATCGAAATTCATGAACATAGATGTGTATATGTCTCCAAGAGATTTTGGTAATGTAGAGGGACTATGTGGATACTTTGACGGCAATGTTGCAAATGATTTTGTGCACAGAGATGGAAGCCGATCAAATGGAAATAACGATTACAAGTTTTCGGAGAGCTGGAGGTATTTGTCAGAAGATAAATGACTATATTCTAGTTTGTTTTTTTTTTTGGGGGGGGGGGGGGTGTGGAAACAAGTAATTTTTAGTCAGTAGTAATTACGTGCTTTAAAGGCGGTGAACTAATAACTTGATAAGCTATACATTACTCTTCAATAGCTTTCCATTATTATCTTAATCTTGTTTGGATCTTATCCATTGATTGATTGTTATAAAACGTTCAGGAAGCTTAAAACGAACAATTGTTAAAAAAATATAAATAGATAATTATTTCAGAATTATTCATAGGTCATAATGTTGCAACGGTAAACAACATTTAGATTGCCCGTACAAGTTACATTGTTAGTAATGCCTATTATCGATTACACAATTAAAAGAAGAATTTAACATTCATCTAAGCATAGAACGGTTCAAAATCAATTTTCAGTATCTGTGTCAATTGCTAATGGTCGTTGACTTCTAATTGCTTGCCCAACTGTTGGTTGAGTGTAAATTCTTTCATATGAATGAGTAATCCAGCTAGCTTACGGAAGGTCGGTGTTTCTAACTAGGTGCCTATCCGTACCTGATTTGTGGTAGAAGGGTCTAGCAGCTCCATAGCTAGAATGAAACCATGAAATAACCTCAACTAGCAATAAAAAGAAAGCTAAGGGAGATGAGGGGTTGAGTGAAAAGGAAATAGAAAGTGATTGTCAAAGAGAAAACCATCGAGACTCCAAAATACGGCAAGATTTCACATTTTGCGTGCAATAATTTTAAAAGGTGACACCCAAATCCCCAAAAGACATTTGCAATAATAGTAGTATATACACACGTAGCATATGCAGAAACATGTATTACTTTTTATAGGTTGTCAGAAGAAGAGAATCTGTTCAAAAGTTTGAATCGCGTACTGGAACCATGGAATCACAAAAATGATGGCCGAACTTGCAGCAGGACCAATTCCATAACAAAGATGAAGTGTAAAGTTAGAAGAAGATTCAAACGCCAGGACGACGTAAGACGAGATTTCGAAAGACTCTTTCCTCTTATGTCAACCCAAGAATCGACAAGATCAAAGGTATGGCAGTTATGTCCTATTACAATACACGTTTCCTGATCAAAATAAATGGAAAATGTATATGTGTTTCCATGAAAATTGTATTTGCGTCTAATTGCTTGGGTTTAATTTGCTGCTCCTTGGTTATAAATATTAGCAAACATTTGGAAAAAGACTGTATGCTACAGCTGTCGCAAAGATAATCGTATTAATTCTACATTAAATGAGAGGATTGACTTTTGATATTTACTTGAATATGTATATCAGTCTCTTACTTTGTTTGATAAATTACATGCTTATTTTAAGTAATAGTCACCCCGTTCTGTCAACAGTAACAGATGAAAACTCTCTTTACTATCACCGTTAAGTAAGAGGTTAATGTACGAATCAGTTGTGCCTTCTTGTCACCATGACAAACTTTATGAGATAATTGCCCGCAGGACATCATAAAGCTATGTGTACTGCACACATCAGCCGTTTACTGACCCTTTTTTCGTTTTCTTTATTTTTGTTTTGATTTTCATATACTGTGAATGAGCGGATTATATTTTGAAAATTGTTTAATTTCCAGATATACACAAGCTCTGTGTTAGCACTGTGTCATGGTTTATTGGTCCATGTTTTGTGAGAAAATTATGAAATTTAAAATAATTAAATTGCAATAACTCTGCAGTAACTGAAGGCATCCTAATGACAGATGTGCATGCACCATCGTCCTAAATTGATATATATTTGTGTAAAATTTCGTGAGGGTCCATCAGTATATTACCTTGTTATGTGGGAGTTTACAATTTGTCAAACAATTAAAGGGCAATGATACTGGTTGCTGAAGAGATGCGTGTGCACCACTGCCCTATAATGATCTACATTTGTGTACAGTTTCATAAAGATCCATCAAGAGGTTATTAAGATAAGTCTAAACTCCCTATTTTTACCGGATCCAGGGAAAAAATTCCCTTTTTTACTGGATCAAGGGGGACAATACTAAACTTGAGCAAATGGTCATATGCTAATTAATAATAAAGTTAGGTTTTTTTTATTCTAGCTTAAAACCCTTTTGAATTAAAATCATTTTCATTTTTTACTAAATCAAGATCAAAAACTCTGCTTTTACTAGGGCATTGGAGATAATGGCTCATGTGAAAAAGTGTCTTGTTCTAATAAAAGAATATGCGAGATTTTGTGATTCTAGCTAAAATACTTATTGAATTACTTGTATAATCACTTTAAATGTTATTTTTCCAAAGCAACCTTTTATTATCCGTGAAATTTGGCTATCTTACATGTTACGTATCATTTCAGGCCAAGTATCCCCTACACTGATTACGTGCATATATATTAAAACTTTAAACGTCATTCAACTGCATGTGATTTGCTAATTTACTAAATGCGTTTACTGATCCGACCAAGGAAAAAAGAAAGAAAAAAACATAAAGGAGGATTCGGGACCAACGTGAGAAAATGAACACTTTCAGTTAAAGTTTTCCTGTGTTTATGATCAACAGAGCACTATTTTTAAATAATTTACAGTTAATTCGGATTGCTAAATTGTGTGTCATGTAAGATTTAACAAAGTAATCTAATTACAAATAAACTCTTCAGCAAAGCAATCAAACTTCTCAGCACGGCTATTTTATTATAAATTACGTAAACATTTGCAAACCTTTCTATCTACCTTTCCAAACGCGGGATAATGAAGCTGTGTTACAAGCACAACTGCAAAGTCAAAAAGCACACCTTTAAAATACAAAACCAGTTATTGAACTTGAGTACCATGTCAAATCATTACAGTTAAGAATGCCTTGGTACGTAGAATTCCTGTTTGGATTTCTTTGCTTTTTTTATCTCCAATGATTCTTTGTACAAGATTAAAAACACGGACAAGGACATGACCGGGCATCACGAATTGTGACGATCAATTTAGCTCTAAGTTCTGAACGGTCGGTAACAAGGCTGATACGTATAAAGGGAACAATGTCATAATGTACTTGCGGAATACTTACAATGGATACTGTATGGTAACATTAATGTGAAGATTTACACTTGAATTATAACTTTTAAGTTTGGCCACCTTGGCAACATTCTTTGACAGAATAATAAAATTAAAGCGATTACATTCTCTAATAATTAATAATGATTAATTAGCGAAAGCGCAAAAGAAGAATGGTAGCAGATAAGTGGTCATTTTGTAAAGCTTCCATTCTTGATCACCTGCTGTTATGGAAATGCTAACAGGCTTGCGGGAAGATTATCGGTGTTGGCACAATGTGTATATGAGTCCTGTACGATTGATAAGGCATGACAATGTTAAGTTGTATTTTTTTAAAGTTAAACCTTGATTAATAGTAAAAATTTTCATTTTGTGATCTCGAAATTTTTAAAGTAATTATGCAAACACAAGTCTTTATTGACCATGCTGTATTTAATATCCGTAAAACTTTCAGGAAGGAATGAACGGTATGGTTGAAGCAAAATGTTCAAGCATAGTAATATTACAACTGGCTTGATGAACCCGTTATGTTCCAACAATACCGAAATCGTGAACAATTTTCTAACACAGACTTGTTTGAATAACTGCAGTGGCAATGGGGCTTGTTCAGACAAAGGTAATCTTTTTGCCTTTAATTAACTTGATGGCTCGCACAAACATTGGTGGTGGTGGCAGAGGACGTCAAATAGATAATGTAATAAGAAATCAGAGGCGTTTTGGCTGATGTTTGGTGTCACAAAAATAGAAATAAAGTTTTAACGTAAAATGCAATTTAATAAAATCTAGTTTCTTTCGAAGCTCTGAACGTTACCAAGACAATGATAATAGTAGGCACGGTTTGATGACTGAGTCTGTGCTCGTGAAGTTATAAAATGTGCAACTGCCCATTTGTCTTAAACAATAAAATATTACTATCTCTGTTGCATATAAAATGATAAAATTGGCATTTCCTGTCGTCCACTGTACGTAATTGTTCTTCTAACAAACACGCAAGACAGTATGACAGAGGAATTCAAGTCTATTTTGTGCATGTAATGGATTTATTTAAAAAATATAGTCTGATCGTTTACACTTATTTGTGTTAACGGAGCGCTTAATAAACTGGGCGTATTGCTTTTTTATTTTGATATTTTTTATGCGTGTAGTGATTTTAAGCATTAATAAGTATAAAATTGATAAACATACTTTTCCTCAGGAGTGATACTGATCTGAAAACAATTTTATCATATTCTCAAAATATTGCATTGACATTCATATGTTCAGTTAATTTATCAGTTTGTTAGGCAAGTTTGTAACCTATTACTTAATCACTTTGCAATTATTGGATATCAATAAATTTTGAAGTTACACACAGTTAGGCTTTTCCTGTCAGACATTTATTTTTGTTCTGTATGTGCTTCATATTGCTTTAACAGTCCGAAATCTATTAAATGAACATGTAGAATGTCTATTGAAATTAGAAGAAATACTCAGCTGTTAAAATATTTTCATATTCAAGTGAGATAGTTCCAAAAAAAAAGTAAATAAGAATGAAAAACATTACTTTCTGGTAAGGATTTGTTCCATAAATAAATCTCTAAAAGAATATAGGAAACGTGAAAGTTTTGCTTAAGTCGGATAGACCATCTTTAATGATAAAAGAACCGTTTTTGACTTTAGAATTAACTTCAACCGATGCTGGTAGGCGCGAGGGGTAAGTTGTCCTGAACAGACTCAATAAAACCGGGTGTGTTATGTTGCTTAATTGCAACCTATGTTTACAACGGATTACTTATTTTATTTCATTTCCCATCTGAGGGATAAATGTTTACTTTCTTCCGTTTTTAATACTATCTTTAGTATTTTTTAACACTTAAAAATTACTTTTAGGAAACTGTGTATGCAATGATCCTTACCGTGGACCTGACTGTGGCATAGATTTAAGAATTCCGCCTATTGTTAACGATGTAGAAGGAGGCGGCATATGTGATATTGCTACTGGCAGTGACTGTGAATGCTTCGTTATCAGGACGAATAACATATTTGACGGTTTTATGTGCAATTTCAGTATCTATATGGTGTGTGAATGACATTCACGTTCCTTTGTAACAATTAAAAGACACACACACACACACACACACACACACAAGAAACGTTTGTATAATTTACTTAATACTTAGGTATAAATTTCTTTTCGCGCGCATACTTTTTATTGGGTAAGCACATGGATATAATAACGTTTATTCAACAACATCATTTTTACAAATTTATAATAACAGGGAATGTTTGTTGTTATCACCAATGCTATTTAATTTGGCAGTTTTTATCGAACAGTGTAATTAATCTGATGCTACATTTACATTGAGGTCTTCTTCAATGGTACACGCTCACAAGTAGGACATGTCCAACAAGCTGGCGAATATGAAGACATCTTCACAGGTATTTGTTGTGTGACTGGAGAAGTAACAGAACTCTCAGAGAATATCGCAGACCCTTTCGTTGTTATGTACGATCTATCTGTCAGCAATGACGGAGTGAACTATGGTGTAACGATTCCTGTTTATGTCTATGACACGACGTGTATTCAACATGTTTTGAGAAATGAGAATACAAATGTGGAAATAAAGGTGAGCTTAAATATAAACTTCAAGGCAAAACGAGTTATAAATGATTTTAATGTAAAATCCTTTTCTATAAGTCCTGAGCAGTTTCTATCGGGCGGTATTTATAATGTCCTAAAGAGTATTCGCATTTTGGTTTTACATATAATATAAAATATTGGCAATAACCAATGATTACATACCCGGAAAAAGCATAGATGCGATGTGTTGTGAATATTAAATAACCATTTTTGTACCTAATATTTATTAATATTTCGGTTTTTATTTACTTGTTGGTATTGATACTTTGGCATATGCTTTAAGTAAATACTTTCCAACTTTACTTAAGTAGAAAGTGAATACAATCGTGTATTTGATTAAATTTATTTGAATTCCGTTCTTAGAAAACCAATATATTAAAAATAATATCATTGAAAATGGGAATTAAAATCAGGGTTATTTACATGTCGTGTGTTAACGTACGTCTTGCGTTAGCAACATCCTGTAAAGTACAAGTGAACGACATGACGTCATTGTGTTTGTAAACATACTTTCAGGAATTTTGATCATTGGGTATACCACGTTTACCTCATTATAAACAATTAGGAATTACACACAAACATTGTACAAGGATTAACCCAATAATAATGCTTTTGTTCTGTACATTTTCAAGGCTGGACACTGCTTCATTGATAACACTTGTATTAAACAAGGATCAACTGAGCAAGGCGGTGACAAGTGTAGTGTTTGTAACCCAGATATGCAGCCATTTAGATGGTACAAAGGTATTTCAGAAGTTACGTTTATACTTTTCTAACCCTGATGGATAATGCACATGAAATAATACAGATATAAATTTGTTTTGAGCGGCGCTAATACATCAGACAGTATAAGTGAATAAGAGGTATATCATCACAGTCGTGAACCATCGGATATGTCCATATTTTTAAAGGCTAAGTGATCGGTGATCGGATTCATATACTAATTCAGCAGTTTCTTTCAGGTAAATGTGATGACGACAGGAATGAATTAACGTCAGCGACGTTGATTGGAATCATAATTGGGTCTGTTCTGGGTTTTGGTATTTTTCTATTAGTAACATCCATGTTACTTTGCAAAGCGATAAAGAAATGCAGGTAAGACTAGAATTTTACGTGAGACTATTTAAAAAAAAAACAGTCATAAAGTTATATATATTTATCAAAGTTTAACTGTTGCTTTAAATATTATTTTTTATTTAAACATATGGATGTAATAATCCTGTCAAGTCATTTTATATATTTAGTTCTTTTATAAAATGCTTGGCATTAATGCCCTCACATTGAATGTACACACGCATTGAATGTACACACGCATTGAGTGTACACTATTAAATCTATATTAAACCTGCACACAGTACGTGCTTATATCCAATAGTCGCGAATTAATGACATCCAGACCTGCAAATATAGACAGGGATTACGCAATACGACTTATGTAACCTGTTATCCCGTGTTCTATAATAAACTCAATAGCCGTTTATAATTCCTTTTACCTAATACAGAACTGTTCCGGATATGCAGTCTTCTATTCAAGCACCTATAAGTCTGCATGAGTTTGAACCTTACAGAAAGGAGGGCATCTCAAATATAAAGGATGGAATGTAAAATACAGCGGACGTTGGAATCAGTAGTTTCGTTGATGTTAGTGACAATAACGTAGTTCAAGGCAAGAATACTTTGTAACACTTGCAACCATCCAATGGTGGAAGCGGCAAATGCCTAGAGTGACTGAAGAAGTTTTCGATGCTGTAAACACTGAATCATCCAAAGTAGAGTTGAGAGAGGAATGCCATCTATATTTGTAAAAGTGTATTACATATTCGACAATGTTAGCAAAAACGTAAACTTATGCATAATTATTATCGTAATTTTAACAGTATATATTTATGGTTTATTGAAAAAAGTATCAACTGCTGTCTATATTTATTATTCATCAACTGTATTATGTGAAATTTTATGTTTTGATAATAAAAAATGTGTATAGTAAAATGCCATCAGAAGAAAAACAACTGCTGTTTTACTGCGGAGGCCCCTACGTGATATATTCTACATTTATAAATTCTGTATAACGAAATCTTCAGTAGTTATAACCAAATCTGACTTCATTCTAACAAAATCTAATTTCTTTAAATCGAAATCTTATCACTATGGAACCGTAACAGGGAACAGGATTTAATACTGGGTAACATGATAAAAACTTCAAATATCATTATATCTAAGCATGTACAAATACTTTTGCAATTCCTAGCGGTACCCTACCAAGTTTATTCAAGCTGGGGCCTTTATAGATACCACGGAACGGAAACATTAAGTAATTGCACGGTCCGTCTGTAAGTTTATTCCGTTTCCTAAAACGATTCAAGGGGCCTCCGTGGCCGAGTGGTTGGAGTCGTTGACTTCAAACCATTTGCTCCTCATCGATGTGGGTTCGAAACCTCATTTGGGGCGTAGAATTCTTCACGTGAGGAAGCCATCCAGCTGGCTTACGGAAGGTCGGTGGTTCTACCCAGGTGCCCGCTCGTGATGAACTTGTGCACGGAGGGACACCTGGGGTCTTCCTCCACCATAAAAGCTAGAAAGTCGCCATGTGACCTAAAAATTGTGTCGGTGCGACAATAAACCCAACAAAATAAATAAAATAAATTAAACGATTCAAGGGATTCAAGTAAAACTAATCATGATAAGGAGCATAGTGCACCTTACGGCCATGGCCATAGTCTCGGGAAACTTTAGTATAATTTAGATAATAAAAAGGTATAATGATTGTTTAAAAAAATCTCTTAAAACTAATAATCATTTAAATTTTTAATGACTCCCTTTGAAGGAGGTGGGATATATTGCTTTGCACCTGTCGGTCGTGTCAGTCAGCTGGGAGGTCCGTCTGTTGGTTCGGCCTAATAACTTGAGATCCACTTGACCAAGAACCTTTGAACTTGGTGGCATGATTGGTCTATATAGTAAATAATAATACTTTATTTCCTAGTGAAACCCTATCCGAAAGAAGCGAGGACATATTGCTTGGCACATGTTTGTTGCATTGGTCAGTCCGTCTGCCGGTACAGCGAACGGTTTCCACTTAATGACTTGCGCATCATTTAATCCAGAGCATTGAGACTTAATAGCATACTTGGTCTTATAAAGTAGATGACCTCTTATGTTTTTAGAATCAGTAAGTCAAAGGTCAAGGTCACAGGAGCCTGAACCTTGAAATAGGTTTCTTCTTAATAACTTAAGTAGTTTACCCCGTCTCTATAGCACAATTTTTTCTCTGTCTATATAAACCGCCATTTTGGATTGGGAGGAGTCAATGTTTGAAATCACTAGGGCGTGAACGGTATGTTTACGTATCTAGCAGACGATAACCTAACAATAGGGAGCTGCACCCTGAGGTGAGTCATCAAGAACAATAGGGGGTAGACGTGATCCAACACGTTCAGGGAGAATCCCTTTAGTAATAGGCCAGATTCTATTTCAAGGATCTAAGCTCAGTTTCGCTTTATATTACTACTATATATTCAATTATGAAACGATATTTTATTTCTTTTGTTTTTTAAACAAAGGGCCACTCCTAAATATTATATTCAACGGTGTTTTATATAAACTCGATTTAACTTACATATTTCAATTATTTTTAAACATTCAAAATGAAACCATATCTCTTTTCGCTGAATAGTAGAGGATCTATTGTTATACACATTTCTATAGAACCATTATAAAGATTCACCGAGTGATTGTAAAATGATACCATCCCTTTGCGCTTACACCACTACAGTTTCTAAAGGCTTTATTTTTTAATTATGATAGACATTTATGAATTAGATTTTCTATCCGTTTATTGTCTTTTATTAATATTAAGGTGTTTTAATTTAAAACGGAGTCTGCGTGTTTGAACACGATCAGTTATGACTCAGCACTAGCAGCAGCAGCAGGAATATAGGTTCTATAAGCAGCAGCAGCAGCAGCTCCCACCATGTTCTTAGGCTCCTCTTGTAATGTTTCTGAGGTGGGAGCTGCTGCTGCTTATAGAACCTATATTCCTGCCGCTGCTGCTGCTGCTAATAGTACCTATATTCCTGCTGCTGATGCTGCTGCTTTTGAACCTATATTCCTGCTGCTGCTGCTGCTTATAGAACCTATATTCCTGCCGTTGCTGCTGCTGCTGCTGCTGCTTATAGAACCTATATTCCTGCTGCTGCTGCTGCTGCTTATAGAAACTATATTCCTGCTGCTGCTGCTGCTGATGATGATGATGCTGCTGCTGCTGTTAATGCTGCTGCTGCTGACTGATAGTACTGAGTCATAACTGATCGTGTTCAAACACGCAGACTCCGTTTTAAATGAATACACCTAAATATTAATAAAAGACAATAAACGGATAGAAAATCTAATTCATAAATTTCTATCATAATTAAAAAGTAAAGCCTTTAGAAACTGTAGTGGTGTAAGCGCAAAGGGATGGAATCATTTTACAATAACTCGGTGAATCTTTATAATGGTTCTATAGAAATGTGTATAACAATAAATCCTCTACTATTCAGTGAAAAGAGATATGGTTTCATTTTTAAAATGTTTAAAAATAATTGAAATATGTAAGTTAAATCGAGTTTATATAAAACACCGTTGAATATAATATTTAGGAGTGGCCCTTTGTTTAAAAAACAAAAGAAATAAAATATCGTTTCATAATTGAATATATAGTAGTAATATAAAGCGAAACTGGGCTTAGATCCTTGAAATAGAATCTGGCCTATTACTAAAGGGATTCTCCCTGAACGTGTTCGATCACGTCTACCTCCTATTGTTTCTTGATGACTCACCTCAGGGTGCAGTTCCCTATTGTTAGCTCATCGTCTGCTAGATACGTAAACATACCATTCACGCCCTAGCTATTTCAAAAATTTACTCCTCCCAATCCAAAATGGCGGTTTATATAGATAAAGAGAGAAAAAAATTGTGCTATAGAGACGGGGTAAACTACTAACTTAAAAGCCACTTGACCCAACTTCATCAAACTTGATAGCATGACTGTGCTTATGAATAGATGAGTCCTATTGTTCAATGGGTAAATAGGTCAAGGTAAAGGGACCTGATTATTGAAAATTATTTCTGCACGATGACTTTAGAACAACTTGACCAAGAATATTCAAACTTGATAACTTGATTGAGCTTATGAAGTAGATGACCCCCATTGGTCTTAGGAGAAATAGGTCAATGGTCAAGGTCACAGCGAATGAATATTGAACTATTTCTGCATGGTAACTTGACCAAACGTTCAAACTTGATAGCATTATTGGGCTGATAAAATAGATGACTTGATCGTTTTTAGAGTCAGTAGATCAAAGGTTAAGATCACAGGGGCCTGAACTTTTAAAGTGGGATTCTCAATTAATTGAGAACCACATGACTCAGACTCTTCAAACTTGGTAGCATGAGTAGGCTTACGAAGTAGATGGCACATATTGTTTGGGGGTCTAGTAAGTCAAAGGTCAAGGATACAAGGGCTTGAACCTTAAAAATGTTTTCTGCTAAATAACGTGACAACCACTTGACCCAAACCCTTCAAACTTTATTGGATGATTAGGCTCAAAGTGTAGATGACCCTTATGTCCCTAATGATTTCTTGTTATTTACTTGTTGTTTCTTCGTCATCCTCATTACTAACTTACCACGACGGAGGGCATGCATGTTCTTTGAACATCTCTTGTTCGACTAATAGTACTCAGATGAGTAACTGAGTGCCGTCATTAAAAGTATTGGTTGCATGTCTTCATATTTTCATTTCGAAGATAACTATTTTATGAAAGAAAGAACAAGCTTTGGGCTTTATTTTTTCTATCAATTGCTAGTCAACGAATAGAGACTCGTGTGACTTTAGTAAATAAAGAATTCTAGTACCTTGCATTGTTTAAATAGCTATGTCCACAGCCAGTAAGTTTTTTTTACATCTTAAAGATTTCTTTAATTCAAAATTTTTTATATTTTATTACTTCACCTGAACTTTGTTCATGGGTGGTATATCAATATAGGTGGATGATCTGCATTCGTCGGCCTACGTCAATTATCCTGCATCAACAGGTGTACTTAAACATCTTCGCCTCTTAGACCCTCTTAAGGGATTAGAGAACTAATAGTTGAAAACAATCTTTAAACAATTTTTATGACCAAACTTGGTGTGTAGCATACTTTGTACACACTTTGTGTCAAAAATGAGTTGCCGAGTAGTTGATCAGAAATCGTTTTGTGGGTAAAGGTAATTTGGACTACCAGTAAAACAGTAGATATCACCTGCCACGTTTCAAGAAACGTTTTCACTCTCAAGGTCACCGTTAATCTAAATATTTAACATGTTTATGCCTAAGCTTATACTCAGCCAATAATCTTTCATGCTTAAGTCACTTGTATATTTCCTGACCACTTCACGACTAGAACTCGTGACAAGTTAGAACGGTTCTAACACATGAATGGTTTATATATAGATATACAGAGTAAACAGTTGTCCTTCACAGGCAAACTCGTTTCAAGACCTTGGCGTCCCTAGGTAACTCAGTAAGTATTACACAAGACTTAAGGGACCGTAAGTTTATTGGCGAGGGAGATGTTCACCATAACAATTTGCCAGATGACGGTGAATCTGGGGTAATCTATTATCCGCCCCTTATTATGTTTTGAAGTTGTCAGTTATCTACGCTAAGTTGCAGAGAACATGATAGTACAGGAAAGCATACTTGGCGTCCCTAGGTAACTCAGTAAGTATTACACAAGACTTAAGGGACCGTAAGTTTATTGGCGAGGGAGATGTTCACCATAACAATTTGCCAGATGACGGTGAATCTGGGGTAATCTATTATCCGCCCCTTATTATGTTTTGAAGTTGTCAGTTATCTACGCTAAGTTGCAGAGAACATGATAGTACAGGAAAGGATACTGGTTATATTAACTAACTACCATATTACATTAACTTATAATCAAAGATAAATGTGTTAACTCTAAATATAAAAAAAAACTGTTTCCAACTCTCTAAAGCCGGGAGCAAAGTCTACAGCACTTTCGCTTTGCTGTGTCCGTTATCACCGTTTGTGAACGTTTAGATTAAATATTGTCTTCTTTGAAAGTGCTACTTAGTTTTCTCTACATTTGGAAAGACGCTACACAGATTTCAACAGATTGGCAGATTGGCTCCTGACATGCTACACTGATTCCATTTCATTCACTGTGATTTAACCTCATTAGCTGTTGACGTGCCTCACGGGTTCCACTTCATTTGCTGTGAAAGTGCAACTCAGATTTCGCCACATTTGACATGAACATCCTTATAGACACTCCCACGTTCTCTCCAGTGTAAGCAAACAACTTCAGTCTGATCACATCGGGACCTTTAAGCTTTTATGCTGAATATTTTAGCCGTTAATAGTTTCTTATGCTTAGACACATTGCACATTTGGTCCAATTCGAGAAAGTTTTATCTTCGATGATATTTACGATCGGAGACGTGAACTCAAAAGTGGTGAATATTAGCATTATACTATATATAAACACAAACATGAACAATAAAATGTGCAGAAAGATCGTTTGGGAGCTCGGAACGAAACTAAGCAATATAAAAACATAATCTGACTTAGTCTGTTCACTAGTGGTAATGAAATGTGCATCATCTCTTTAGCCTCCAACACCGGCTTCAGCGAAATTCTTTCCTTATAAAATTGGACGGACACCATCACACCAAAATGCCAGAAAATATAACTACGACAATGAGTCCAATTACGGGGAGTCTTTTCACAGCCGTGCAATGGGCACATTATTATAGCTGTTGTGTAAGTATCAAAATATGTGAAAAGATCTTTTGTAAGTATAGAACACAACGAAGCAACATGATATAAAATAGACTTGACTCGATCGATTTTAACTGTTCTTAAAATAGGGTCGTTCGAAAGCTCTATAGAGCTTATGTTCATTGTTTCACAAAGCGACGGTGAATAAAATTTACATTTACCTATGCCGTTGTTTGAAGAATTTCCTGTTTTTAAGTCTGGCAACCGATTGGGATCAATGGGTGGCATCTAAGCAAATGAAATTGTGCCACTTCTATTTATACAGAAATGAAAAGCAATCGAGACTTCTACATTGCACAGATGATCGAATCACAAGACGGTTGTATGGTTTTAAGAAATTAAACAAACTTTTTGGAGTACGTTCATGAATTGGATTTTAGCCAGTGAATTGCAACTGACGTCGCGTCGATTGAGTTTTCTACCGTCCATGAACAGGCTCAATCAAACCGAGCCTGCAACATTTTCGTTTTTGCCGTGTTGAGCGTCCTGTGAAGTTTCTACTTTTCTCTATTTTATTATCACAGCAGCGTTGTTTGTGCCGTGTGGCGGCCGTAAAAAGTCTCCCCGTACATTCAATCAGGGCTGTTATATTTCGATCTTCTCAGATCGTTCAGCATGACTTTTATGTCGTGTTATTGGTACTGTTTAGTTTCTCAACATGACCATTTCGGCCTGGGTGGTTCCAATACTCCCGCTTTCATAGCTTTTGGTATTGTTTAATCACCCCTTTAATATGGTGCCTGCTTTTTAATTTTGTCTTTTGACAGTTCCTGTAATACGCAGTCTCCCTAACCTCAGATCCCCTTGCTTAATTCCAGTTTGTTTAGTTCTGTCCATTGTTTTCTCGTTTTGGGGCAAATCCTTTACATTATCTGGGGACCAAACGCCGCTCTTCATGGAATTACACGCCTCAACACGTGTATCATTGAAGGTCCCATGTTCATCGCCGTTTGAATACATCTGCGGATGTCTCTAAATTGCTTTTTGTACTTTCAGCATGTGTAAATGTTGAGTTCTGCTCAGGGCGTGGACAGTAGCATGCATTTCCACTACCGTCCATGAACAGACTCAGTCAGACCGAGCCTGCAACATGTTCGTTTTTGCCGTGTTGAGCGACCTGTAATTTTCTACTTTTCTCTGTTTCCTTCTATTTCTATGTGACCGCACCACACAAATATTCTGGGCGTGTAAAAAGATAGTCCGATATTTATTTTTATAATCTTGATATTGTGTGAGTGTTAGAGCAACTGAGGACTACCGTTTTAAACAACAAAAGCGAGCAGCTACGGACTCGTAAATAATTATGAACTCTAATCGCTTTCGAAAAATTCGGTATCACCCCGCTCTAGGGTTAGGGTTTAGGGTTACGGTTAGGGGTGAAATTCGCCCAGCCCTTGGGCAAACTTAGTTTTACGTAGAGTGGTATAGGAAAAACCTTTAAAATTCGTCTTGTTTTGACCAACAATGCACAGAGCTTAGATATTTGGCATGTAGCATTGTCTAATGGACCTACATTGTTCAAATCATGACCTGGCCATGCACAATGAAATGTTTATTCTTCAGGTGTATCTGTCGAAACAATAAGCACTGGTTATCAGTCCTTTCAGGGCTTTTATTTCAAATTGCCACAGGTGCATAAGAACACGGTTAGTTATTTCTTTATCATGTTTCCATAGCTTTTACATAGATTTAGCATACAACGGTGGCTTTATCTAGTTCAGCGGATTTTGTGAAACCTGCATATCACTCAATGAATCGAGTATTATCGTACGAGAGGAAAAATCCACCAGAAGTTAATGCCCCTAACGCAAAGATTCCGTCCTTATATCCTTCTAATATATAATCTCCTTTTTTCCGTTTTTAGCCAAACTTCGTTTGAAAGAAAGAACTGTTTATTGACCACATCTGTAATGCTTATTATTTAAAGTAGTCTAGATACGGCTACATACGGAATCTGATTTCCACATTGTGTAATACCGACTTTTTTGTCAGTATTCATATTTGAAATGCAAGCCGAAATTTTCAGAGAATATCTATATTCTCCTACAACTGAACGAAAGAAACTGTCATCTTGTCTTATATAAATTTAAAACGGACTGCTTAGCGTTAAACGCCAAGAAGTGCTACAGAAGTGCTGTATATGTATTTGTTTTCTTCAAACATTGTATTGTTTGAGATTTTAACTCTATTTACATAACATATTTAGTGTTACATATAGTTTCCGTTATTTTGTTAGTCTTTAAAAAGAACATCTCCTGCGAAAGTCTTGTACTAAGCTATAATAAAGTTTTATATATAGCTTGCGTGTGGCATAGTATTAGCAGTTCCTAGGCAACAACACCTCTGGTACAATTATAATATTAAAGCTGGAGGTAATATGACATTTTATACGCACTATCTTTCATTTTGTCCGTGTGCTTGCTCATTCGTCTGCCCGTCTATGCGTCCGTGAGTCCTGCTATAACTTTGAGAATGCAACAGAATATTCATGAATCTTGGTTATAAAATGGTCTAGGCAAATGTCATTTTCTTACACATCTAAAATTGTAGGTGTTATAGAAACAAAACAACTACAGTTAATACTTATATTTCCCATTCTGGTTACAAATATTGGTCACAACATGACAGTGCATAAAGTATTTAACAATTGGTTTCTTAATTTTGCGTGGGTATCTTCGTGGTTATATAACTTCCGTGCCCCGGAAGAGAGATAATCGTGTTAAGGCTATAAATGTTTTCCATTCAGCGGATTCTAATGAAAATTTACACAAATAAAAAGAAAGTGTGTCATGTGTAAGAGTCAGGAGCCCTGCTTAAACAGTTATTATTCGACACTTGTATTACTTTTTGTTTACAATTATAACAACGTCATGGTAATTTTTAAACAGGTATAGTGCAGTATTTGTTTAAAGGTGTTTTAAAATGTAAACAAACAAAACAATAGCATAAAATTTAAGCCAATACACAACGTTTACGATGCAGTCAGGGTTTTCTCGATTATTTTTAAAACTGTATTTAATTGTTTACAATACGATTCAACCGAGACAACACGAGTACTAAATTCTTTACTAATATACGTCACTAGTAACACGTAATTATGTTTAAATACACTTCGCCTTTAATATGATCTAATGTTTTTGAAGCTTATAAATGCTTTAGCTGTCTTAAACTTCACTTGAAAAGCATTGATTTAAAGCTACATACTGAAACAAGAAACAATGCAATGAATTAGAAACCAGGGAAAAACAAACTTACACAAAATATGTAATTCAAAATATATAAGTATTGAACAAATGAAAGGTTCGAACCGTCAGAACAATCACTACAAAATGATAACACGTCCATCCACTCCACAAACTGTGCCATCAAGCCAAATATTGATCTTAGCTTGTATATCTTTTATTTTAAACGAGAGTGCTGTGCTACTGATCGTTTGTTAACTTGTACAAAATTAAAATTAAATGTTAAAATCAAAATTAAAACGCCATAATACTGTATGGTACTTATAATATCGTCCGCATGTTTTGACCAAATACACCAATACATTTTTATTTTGTCTAGTATTTACAATTTACAAAATTATCTGGCAAAAAAAGAAAACATGTTTTGATTCATTTTAAATGAATTTCACCATCTCCGTAATTTAAAGGTATGACAGTGTGTAAAAGCATTGCATGCAAACGGAATAAATTTATAATACTGCTGTAAATCAGATTTTATCCTACATTTCCCAATTTTCTTGATAACATATATTCCCCACACTTTCTTAAAACAAACTTTAAAGCTGCAAGTGACTCTGCTTTTGCGACAAGTGCAGACCAAGTTCAGCAGGCTGACCATTGTTTGCATTGTTCGTTATTTTATCAGTAAATTGTCAGTGGACACCCTTTTGAAATATAAATGGCACTGTCTAACTGGATGGAGGAACAGTCTGTTTTAGAAATTTAGTAGGTACACCGGTAATACTACAACATCGAGCATTGCAATTACAGAATAAAGTTCTTGATCTAATGTCGACAAACATGCTAATTCAGATATCAGTTTTTTTCTGGTTACCGTATATAGATTGAATTATACAACTATTTCTGCAAACTGTATGTACATGTTCATAAGTGCACAAATGTAAGTCATAATTATATAACTATGGATAAGCATGTGCTTGTTTTGGTAATAAAACACTTGAGCAGTGTCGAATATGTTCTATTCACAATAAACCACTATACTTTCAAAATATTGATGAAATTCCGCTTTCGCACTCTGCTTGGGATGATTCAGTTTTCTTAGCATCGAAAAGTCCGTCACTCTTGGCACTAGCCCCTTCAAAAATTGGTTGGTTGCAAGTGTAGAAAATATTCTCGTCAACTACATTCCTGTCTTTAAGATTAACTGTGCTATGGGCTCCAACGTCAACTGTATCTGACACTCCATCCATTATAGTTGAGACGGCATCCTTACTGTTAGGTTCTCGCACATGTAGATTTATGTTTTCAGGACATGTTTGAATGAGAGACTGCGCATCATGAACAGCTCTTTGTTTAATGAAAAGAAAAGGAAAAAGGTTTTAAATGCGTAATAAAGTGTTAGATAATTTGTATAAAATAATCCACGTCTATACTAGTATTTACAGTTCTTGCCGTCTAGTTTTATAAATGAATCAAACATATTTAAAAATGGCAGGACAAAGGTATTACATTCGGCGCTTAACGCCTTTTGGTTTAACACGTAGAATAAACGCAAAAGACGGAAATGAAACAGATATATATAATTTACAGTTGTTTACTTTAAATAATGTTTCACGTAAACTTCTAGTAAATGCTCAAACCTGTATTTCTTTATCATTTTGCAGAGCAACATGCATGTTCCGAATACAATAATACCGAAACCCAGAACAGACCCAATTATGATTCCAATCAACGTCGCTGACGTCAATTCAGTCCTGTCGGCATCACAGTTACCTGAAAAACAAAACCCTGTTGAATAGTGATATCAATCCGGTCACCTCGGCTTTTAAACCAGGCAGTATGGAAATATCCAATGTTTCACAATTGTGGTGATATACCTCTTGTTACACTGCCTAATCAGGACCAGACATACAATGACGGTGTAACATTAAATATTGACCCCGTTGAAAATTATCAATATTTAATGTTGAAATGATGACGTGGTCAATTTTCAACGTTGAAAGAGGACATTTTGATTAATAGTTAATGTTGACGGGGTCAATTTACAACGTCGGAAAAGGACCCATGTTTTTTTTCAACGGGGTCAGTATTTTAAAATGTTTAATTTTATGAAATGTAAATGTGCCATGGAGTCGGATTCGATCATTTTAGCCTTGCGGATAACATTGTCCTAAATTTTCATAATAAAAAGAAAAAGTGGAAACCAACAAGGTGCAAGTGAAAAGTTTGCAAATTCGATTTAAATGAGTCTGTTCATTGAATTGACGGATGCGTATTAGTCTCATTCCGTTATGGTAAAATTTAAGCATAAAAAGTTAAGAAAGAAGTGCAAGATTAGTTAATACCTATGCTAATATTCCTATTTTGATAGTCATATAATGTAAGTTCCGAACCGCGTTCGTTGTTGTCCTATACATCAGCTAATTGGTGACCTACTTAAGATGATTTACAGTGTAGCGTAGCCACTCCTTAAGTCCTCTGGATAAATAACTTAAGACACTGTTTTTGTATCTAACTAATTTTTTTTCCGTAACCAGTAGTATAACTTCTAACAGACAGAGCTAACAAAATCCCATCTAGCACAAGTAAAGCCTTTAAGCATTTTATAACTCTCTGTCTTCTCTTCGTCCCTTCTCAGGCTGTGCACAGCGCAAGGCCTTAGCCCTGGCCGGCCTCCGAGCCACCACGTGGTTGCTGTGTGAGCTGGCGTCTCCTTCAGCTTAGTCCGACAATACACAATTTGTCTCCATATTTATACAGATTGGTCAAATACATAATTTACATAAGCAAAATTAATGAATTCTGGTACAAATCGAAAGTAATAAACAATAAAGATATTTCTCGTAAAATATAGATATATTGTCACTCAGTTGCACCCAATGTCCATTATTTTACTGCAATATAACACATATGACCTGACTAATAACTTTAGATGCATTTTATATGCACTTCGTGGGAAAAACAACATGTTTTTCTATAGTGACGTACTTATTAATTAACCTAGGTCTTAACCTGTTTAGTCTCGCCTTTTTGTAAGAAAAGTGTTTCATAACTTATAAAAAGATATAAGGAGGGTGTGCTTTCTTTCAACAAAAAGAAATTATATCAATTTCTTTACACAGTCAGCACGTCCCCAAGTCAGATCGGCCCATGTTTGGTTATTTCGTCTCCCATCCTTTCAGATTCAAATAGTTTTCAGTTTTCTATTTTTGTTTGTTTTTGTTTGTCTATTACCTTTAGTACTTTAAGTTACCTTTAGACGTAACAAAGTATGAACATAACTTTTGAAATACCTTTGTACCATCTAAATGGCTCCAAAGGTGGGTTACAAACACTACATTGGTCCACGCCTTGCTTAGTTGAACCTTGTTGAATACAAGTTTTATCAATGAAGCAGTGTCCAGCCTTGAATATTTACAAAAAACAACAATTTAATTGATTAAACATTTACAGTGTTTATGTGTAGCATATTTTCCTCATGGATTATAAGGACATGAACGTTTTTACCCAGTGAAAAATAAATGCAGAAAGGATATTTTCATATGCTATGACGTCATATCTTTCACGTGCACTTTCAAGGAAGTTGCCTTTGTAAGACGTACGTTATGATACATCATGAAAACACTCCCGAAACACCAATTTTCAATGATAGTATTTTTGTCATATTGTCTACATAAGAACGGAATTCAAATGGAGATGTAAACAACAAATTGCATTCAAAAAAAATTCTTGAAATATACACAATTTGCATTACATACCTATTTAGATTGGAAATATGCATTTATTTACTTGAGGCATAAATGATTTTAAGTCAATGTAATTAGGTAAATAAAAACTGGATATCAGTAAGAATTAGATATACATGTAGACCGAGTTATTATATATTCACAACGAAAGACATCAATGCTTTTTTTCGGATATGGATCAATAAATTTAAAAAATACAATGCGAATAGCTCTTAAGAATATTGTAAATGTCACCGGTTGATAACTGCTTAGAGAATATGTATGACTTTTTAACAATGTGTAAATCATTTGTAACTCGTTTTACTTTGAACTTTATATTTAAACTCACCTTTATTTCTACATCTGTATTCTCGTTTCTGAAAACCTGTTGAATACACGTCGTGTCATAGACATAAACAGGAATCGTTTCACCATAGTTCTCTCCGTCGTTGCTAATGGAAAGTTCGTACATAACAATGAAGAGGTCTCGGCTATCCTCGTGAAGGTCTGTTTGTTCTCCAGATACACAGCAGATACCTGTGAAGATGTCTTCATATTCGCCAGTTTGTTGTGAATAGCCTACTTCTGAGCGTGTACCATTGAAGAAGACCTCATTGTAAATATATTATCAGATTAACAACATTGTTAGATAAATATTTTCAAATTAAATAGCATTGGTGTAAACAATAAACATAACATGTAATGTATATTATGTAAATTTGTTAAAATAATGCTATTAGATTAAACGATATTACATCTAAGTGCTTATTCATATAAATGGTATGCAGGACAAAGGAAATGTACTTTTTATCTTTTTTAGTTGTAAGAAACGAACGTTAATGTCATGCAAACTACTAACATACCATATAGGTAGTGATATTGCACATGAAGCCGTCAAATATGTTATCCGTCCTAATTACGAAACATTCACAGTCACTGACAGTAGCAACATCACATATTCCGCCTCCTTCTATATCATAAATGATTGGTGGAATTCTTAGATCTATGTCACAGTCAGGTCCACGATATGGTTCATTGCAGGCACAATATCCTAAATGTAAACTTAACTTTTAGGTGTTTAAAAAATATATAATTATTATCAAACAAAAGAAAGTAAATACTTATCTGATACATTGGTAAACATAGAATTGTTTCAGCAATCTTTACTATAAACAAAACAAGAATAAAACCCCAACAAGAAAAGCCATACTGCGTGTATCTACAAGGAAGGATTTTTAATAGCAAATTCATTACGAACTTGCATGCCTTAGCAATTTCGACTGAACATATGTTTGTAAATGCACAGTTTTGACAATTATGATACATTTTTTTTTAATATTCATATCACTCCTAAGGCAAATTATGTTGATGAAATTTATACTTAGTTTAATCATATTTTATTGCGTATATCTCACAGAAATCTCGAAACGTCTGCTCGCGGTCGCCATTGTTAATTGTTTACATCCTGGGAGTTTTTAACGTATGTTAAATCGAATGAAAATACCATAAACTTAATTTCTTGTTCTATAAATAGGTTTCGGTACTCCATGAAAGAGGTTTCAAAGTAACAAAATGGAATGTAAATGTAAAAAAAAAAATCTGTTTGCGTAGTCTGACACCGTAAATAAAAATATAAATGCTTGAAATTCCATGGAATGCTAAAAACCATAACAAGCATCGAAAAAGTCATACAAGTTAATGTAGATGACCAGATGTTAAAAGTTTTAACATTTAAATTACATCTATAAAATTCACGACCTTTACAGTAACCCAAATTGTGCCACTCAGTCTTGTATGGCTGTTAAAAGAACAGTTACGTGCAGTGGACGACATGAAGTATTGATTTCATCATTTTATATTCAACAGCGATAGTGGAAATTATTTTAGAATTAAAATAATTTAATTTATTTTTTCTCAAATTGTTGCTCGTTAATTACCGTCTGCTAGTTTATTAAATTGTCGTCTGTTTTCGTAGATAAACGTGTCATCGATATTGTTACACTTGGCTGATCTGAACTGGTTCCTATTGACACTGGTACTCAGTCGATATAATATAAATACCAATAATCTCGTGCAGTTCTCTCACAGTTTGCTAGCTACACCGTCGGTAACGTCAAAACTATTTACATGTTTTGATTTATCATCGCAATGCCTCGTGGTCAAAGGCGGGAACTGATATTTCGGAGGAATCCTTGCAACAGAAATATTCTGCAGTATGCTCCTCAGGACAATGGCAAGAGGGATGCTAGGTGCAGATGCCTTAGAAGAGAATGTTGTTGACGGTGTTACTAATCTTCTGCCGGTATGTCGAAAAATAATATCACAGATTTAGTAGATTGTTTGTTGTTCAAACATAGATCCTTATGTTTTTTCATAATATTCACGAATAGGGTGTGGCGACGCAAATATATATCTACGCACGCGGCTACAGGCTATCCTTTTGACTATTTTGGCATACAATATCAGTAAACTCGGTTCCACGGTTATTCAAATTTTACTGTGTATATAACTTTTGATGACATAAGGCAACATGTACTAATAAGCTTTGATAATGTGGCAGTTGAGTCCAATAAGTCCAGGGGTGTTCAAAGATAATCTGTCACAGATCTATTGTAAAGCAATTGTTGGATTTACCTGTATTGGAAAATAAACAGAGTCGATTGTATTGAGGTCAACTGCCACATTATCAAAGTTTATTAATACTACACTTAGCTTGCAAAATCAAAGGTGTTTTGTATACACAAATGTATAATTTGATTTAATAGTCGCTATTTTGACAGGCGTCTCTGTTCATAGTCATGATTTCCATGCTTTTTCAGTGTCAATTTAAGGTTATAAGGTAGAACTGGAGCAGGTGTCTAACAACAGTTCGTTTTTGTAAACATCATGTTTGTAAAATTAGATTTAGTTTTTGTATCCTAGCTACGATTTTCATATTTTGATATTTATAAGAAAAACATGAGTTCAAGCTAAAACAAGTTATAAACAAAAATTAGGTTATTTTGCATGTAGAGAAATATTTGTTTTGAAAACTTGTGGTACGAATGACCTAGTAATTGAACTGTATTTGACATTTCTTTACAAACTTTACGCTCGACAGATGTTTACGTAGCGATTCAGTGTCAGCTTTAATTAAATGTTAAGGCGAGTAGATAAATTAGGTATTGCAACCGAAATGCACAGTCCGTATTTTGCAAGGGTTTGGTAGTTAATCTGAATAGTTACTAGCGCATTAAATGTACAGAAAAATATTAAGTTTTTTGAGAAATCTACTAATGAATTCATCACTTACGTTTCAGTATACCAGGTATTCTTACAAAATTGATGAGATATTGCATTACATGTATAACTTCAGAGATCGCGCACTGCGTTAGAAGAACTTATTCATTCACGAGTTATGACGATCAATTTCTTTTACGTCAAAGCACTTCAGCTCTATGGTCTAAGTCAAACAATAATTTATGGGCCATTACATGCTGGTTAAACCAGTTAATATCAGTTTTTATGCATATGTATTATGACTGTAATTTCTGTAATCGTACGTGGTTTATTCGCAAATTTGCTTACGATGTAAAGTGTACAAATTTCAACGCGCATATAAAGTCTTTAAGTAATCAAAAGTTTTCGTCTCTTTGTTCGAGCTTCCTTTCATAAAGGATCACTTCTCAGATTCTGTCAGTTTAGGAAACATAACAGTTGGAACATCTTATCTCTTACACAAACTGCCTTCTAATTTCATTGAACTGCTATGTTCACTTTAAGAGTAATAATTAAATACGTTTCACTGAATTCAGAATAATCAATACGCAAATTTAAAATAATACTGAAACTGACCGAGTAGCCGGTCCCACTGCTAAATTTCAAGATTTCAGTAAAATGTTTCATTTCACAAAAATATTTCAGGTGAATATAGAGGAACTCACCATTTATCATACAATGAACGATCTTATTAACGGTTAAAATAAATGGGTTCAATAATTAGGTCACTTCGGATCTCAGTTTACGTCATTCATGCGCAGCAGGTTCAATTTAACCATTTATAAATAGTTTACGTTATGTAGCATAGAAGTATGTCAAAACATTAAATTCACAGGCGAACACAAATTAAAACTTATTTGTAGATACACGAGGACGTTGACATATCAATTAAAGTCGCTTTCATTTGTAACTTAACCAGGTTCATAACATTTGAATAGTTTGCTAGATTTTAGAATCTGCATAAATCAAAGTTGAACACTAATAAATTGTCACATTTCTAAGATTGTACCGGTTCGTCTCGATGACAATTTTTACCGGTCAATCTTTACTCGCCGTTTTTGGTCTGACAAAACTATATCATCATACAAGAATTAGGATATTTAACAATGTTATGATTTTTACAAAAATAAATCAGTTGGATTTCAGTTTTTTCTGTTACAAACTAAGATTTATAATTTTGTCTTTGGATAGTACCCGGGTGAATATTCCGATTTTGGTATTTATTTTCACCGTCACTGATGACTTGATTTATGATACAGACTTGGATTTACAGCAAACATAACATTGACGGAATTGTTTCCAATCTTAGCGGCGGTTGTGGTTTGGGGATCAGACTTATTAAACAACTGCTGAATAATAAGTAGTAAATCTAAAAGCTCTTTTGCCTCAATAGGGCAGTTATAAGTATCTTGTACAAACTATCATGTAGTTGTCAGATTTTATTGCTTTCCTATATACGCTGAACATGTACCAGGTCGTCAATATGACATTTTTGGTTTAAGTTATTCAGATTCAGATAAGCAGCTCCTGATGTAGATCCATAGAGTTCGAACATTGTTACAATCTTAAATAAAAGTAGCACTTATACCTCGGTTACATACAATACAGCTATTGAATCATTAAAAAAAAAAAAAGCAATAAAAAAAAAAAAAATCACTTACCGTTTACCTTAACAATGACCAATATCAATCCATCACATTATTTTCTTATAGTGTATGTTGTTTTGTGAAAGACGAATTTAACTTACATTACAGGCTTAAAATCCTACCCCGCTGCTATTCAATTAATTCTGTTGTGTGTATGCAACCATGATTATAATAGGCACGTACCACACTGTTGCACGCAAAACTAATGGTATTTCATATAGAATTATATATAAAATAGACTATTTTGACAGGTGTCACTGTTCATAGTCGGGATTTTCTTGCTTTTTCAGTTACGATTCAAGGTTAAAATGTAGGACGGGAGCAGGGCTTTAAATTAATTTCACAAACTGCACGGGTTTTTCATTCACATACGGGTTTCGTCATAAATAAACTGTTAGACGGCTGTCGAAATAATTGTGCTACCCGAGACAAGCGGGCTCTATCGACAAAGTTTTTAATAAAGGTCAAATGCGACTGCTTCACGTGCACGATATACGAGGAATACGAGTTGAAAATATGTTAGTCTTTGTTTATTGTATCATACTTTGGTTTGTTTATGTGAGCAAACGATTAACATACAAATTGTTCAAGTTTCAGACTTGTCCGTAGTTGAGAACAAATATGCGTATATAAAATTTCAAAACAATGAAATATGTATCTATCCCCGTTATTTCAGAATTAAGGAGTAGAATCGGGTCACATAAATTTTTCTATAGGCGCAGACAAAAAGTCTTCTGTATGTGCATTAATTATCTCAATTAATAGAGAAATGATCGTAAATTCAGGACTTCTACTCGTTAATCTGGAGTAAAATGTCAGTTTTTTCTTTTTCTGCCGTTTCAGCCAAATCTTTAAAAGGGGAGCTTGTACTGTCTAATTGTTGATGCGTTATAACAAAATCATAGCTTTGGAAGTTGTAAGATTAGATTTAGTAATATATGGCCTACCGCAAGTTAGTTTATTCAGGTGGCAAATTCATTATAATTAGGCTCGATATTGATGCTATGCCACATTTTGCTTCGGTCAGGTGGAATACAGTATAAGAAAGTAGGACTACAGTTTTTTGGTGATTACATAAAAGATGCGATTTGTTAAAGAAGAGTTTGAAAGGCCGTAGAATTTTGGCGGATAAATTATAAATTTATTGTGGCGGTAAAATTCTGTCGGCCGTGAGGTGAGCGGATACGGTGTCTGTATGTTTGCATTCAAGTTGCGTACTTTGGGGTATCATATGTTTACCAGTTTGTGTTAACTGGATAGTAAAAGGTTTTGCCCTAGTACTTGGCGATTCCTAGTGTTGCGTGTGTTGCGTATGTTGCGTTGCTCTCAGTGGTGTCACTTTGCCTTGCCTTGCCTTGCCTTTCATTGACTCGTGTTGCGGTTTCGCTCATTCTCGGTGAAACCCGAAATGGGTGGAATGGTAGCTCGACGTTCAATTGAAATTGTTGTGTGTTTGCATTTGAGTGATACCTGTTATAAAGTGCAAAGTGTCTTGTGTTGCTTTGCCTTTGAGTGACACCTGTTACAAAGTACAAAGTGTCTTGCGTTACTCTGCGTTGTTTGAGTGATACCTGTTACAAAGTACAAAGTGTCTTGCATTGCTTTGCCTTGTGGTCCGTTGTGTTATATTGCCTCGCTTTACATTGGCTAGGGTTGTGCATTTGACCGCATCCCGGTGACACCCGGGCTGGGTTGGATTCACAATTCGAAGTTCGATGGATTGCGCAGTTGCGTTGTTTTTGCAAGCCTTGGGTTGGTGCGTCTGTTCTCCTCTCGGTCGACGGATTTTGCTGTGCTTTTAACGACTCTACACGGTGAGACCCTTGTTGAGTCATGAGCGGCCGATCAACTCCCAATATTGTCAATATACTTTTACTGAATTTAATTAAATTATTACAAAATGTATCATGCGTATGTTTAACTATCGTTGTAAGTATCAATGCATATTCTTGATGAATAAAGAGTGTTGTATGAGATAATTGGTTTTTATTTTGAGTAATAAAATAATGGAAATTATTTTAGAATTAAAATAATTTAATTTATTTTTTCTCAAATTGTTGCTCGTTAATTACCGTCTGCTAGTTTATTAAATTGTCGTCTGTTTTCGTAGATAAACGTGTCATCGATATTGTTACACTTGGCTGATCTGAACTGGTTCCTATTGACACTGGTACTCAGTCGATATAATATAAATACCAATAATCTCGTGCAGTTCTCTCACAGTTTGCTAGCTACACCGTCGGTAACGTCAAAACTACCCGCCCGCCACACCCTGTATTTATAGGAAACTTTCGAAACATACAGCTTTGCATCTTTAATTTCGGGCTAGTATTGTAGTTTTAACAACTTGCTAGAATACTCTGTCAGTATTTTATATACACTTTACTGATCTATTTATGTTGATCTTACATCATCTGTGGAATGTTTTATGAAATTGGTTCAAAGTTGTAAAGGAAATTTGCATAAAGTCCATCTATTTAACAATAGCTAACGTTGATGTTCTAGTTCAAGTTAATTGTTATTGTCCACCCGGTCTTGACGACTGAGTTGTTAGGTACTGCCGTCTTTTTACTTACAATTGCAGGGTTAAACCGTGCCAAAGTAAATTGATGAGGGTGATATACCGGAGAGCAATAACACTGCAGGAGATAACACATCCAGCCATCAAAATGTATGACGGGGCTAGATGTCATCTTGTTACGTGACCAAGGACTTCCAAATGTGAGATGTTCATACCGTGTTATGAAGAAAAAACTGAGACATTTTGATGCAGTGTATATAAATTTTGTTATTTAAGAAAACGGTTTAGCATGGGCGTGACTATATTTGTGTAAAACTCTCCACTATAATTTGAAAGATTTTATACTTCTTTAAAAAGGCACGGGATAGTTGATTGATATTAATATACGTATTTCTAATATTAAAATATATAAACTAAATGTACAAGAAGACAATAGTGAAGTAATAAAATTATTAGAATAAGTTTCACTTTTTAAGTTAAATGTGTCGTATTGACATGAAATTCAAGGACAGGAAAATAATTATAGGAAGTATTGACTGTCGTAAATATTATTTTATGTGAACTTAAAAACTTTGTGATCACAGTTGGATATCTCTAAGAAAATTCTGCTATTATTTGTGGTAACAATTATTATGTAGGACACTGGCTTTTTAACTGTGACATTTGATAGACCTTAATATTAGTTTTTATTCATCTTGTCATAATACTATAAGTAAAAGGTGTTTATTTATAATACTGGCTTGATGGATATTGTCGCTCATAATATGTTGGCGGTAAAATTCTGTCGGCCGTGAGGTGAGCGGATACGGTGTCTGTATGTTTGCATTCAAGTTGCGTACTTTGGGGTATCATATGTTTACCAGTTTGTGTTAACTGGATAGTAAAAGGTTTTGCCCTAGTACTTGGCGATTCCTAGTGTTGCGTGTGTTGCGTATGTTGCGTTGCTCTCAGTGGTGTCACTTTGCCTTGCCTTGCCTTGCCTTTCATTGACTCGTGTTGCGGTTTCGCTCATTCTCGGTGAAACCCGAAATGGGTGGAATGGTAGCTCGACGTTCAATTGAAATTGTTGTGTGTTTGCATTTGAGTGGTACCTGTTATAAAATGCAAAGTGTCTTGTGTTGCTTTGCCTTTGAGTGACACCTGTTACAAAGTACAAAGTGTCTTGCGTTACTTTGCGTTGTTTGAGTGATACCTGTTACAAAGTACAAAGTGTCTTGCATTGCTTTGCCTTGTGGTCCGTTGTGTTATATTGCCTCGCTTTACATTGGCTAGGGTTGTGCATTTGACCGCATCCCGGTGACACCCGGGCTGGGTTGGATTCACAATTCGAAGTTCGATGGATTGCGCAGTTGCGATGTTTTTTGCAAGCCTTGGGTTGGTGCGTCTGTTCTCCTCTCGGTCGACGGATTTCTACACGGTGAGACCCTTGTTGAGTCATGAGCGGCCGATCAACTCCCAATATTGTCAATATACTTTTACTGAATTTAATTAAATTATTACAAAATGTATCATGCGTATGTTTAACTATCGTTGTAAGTATCAATGCATATTCTTGATGAATAAAGAGTGTTGTATGAGATAATTGGTTTTTATTTTGAGTAATAAAATAATGATATTTTATTGTTAAAAATGACTGTGGTATTGCATATCGACGGTATCGATCGAAAATCCCGAAAAAATAAAAAGGTGGTTTTCAGGACAGGCATAAAAACTAATTTTTAGTGTTTTTCCTGCCTTTTCTAAATCAAAAATAAAATACCGAATAATGAATTTTTCAGATCAATTTCTGAAAAAAGTAAATTAAAAAGTAAATAACACAGAACATCCATACTTGCAATGCTAATTGGTATTTGGATGAGCTACATGCTTGAGTATTGAAAAGTATTGAAAACACTCTTGTAAATTAAGAAAATGTTGAAATTCACTATCGGCTTTTTTCCAATTAGCGAAATCAATCGGCATTTTCTATTTTTCTCATTATTCGGTATTTTATTTCTTTATGTTTCACCCCTTTCCCATTGGCTAATTGACCCCAGATTTGGAGAGAATGTGCGCGGGAAAATGCTAAACATTATTCGGCAAAGAAAAAATAGGCATTTTCGTAATTTGGGATTTTCGATCGACGCCGTCGATATGTCATTACCTCACACGGATATACTCAGTCAAACTGAAATTATTTTGCTTTGTTGCGTTCCAAAGGACCATGATCTAAATTGTATTAATGGCATATCCATTATTGTTCACACTGAAAATAATTTTTACTTTTATATGACACCAAATATGTAATCAAAACGCCTTTGCTTTCATATTACACTATCTATATCTATTTGACATTTGCCCCACCTCTTGCGTTTGTGCCAGCCAAGTTACTTTAAGCAGAAAATTTACCTGTTTCTGAACAAGCCCCATTTCCACTGCAGTTATTCAAACATGTCTGAGACAGAAATGTTTCAACGACTTTGGTATTATTTGCGACATACAACGGGTTCAATTCCAGCACTGTTGTAACTATGTTACTAAGTGCTTGAACATGTGCTTCAACCCAAACCGTGTCATTTCCTTCCTGAAAATATTTTGGGAATATGTAAAAACGGCATGGTCCTGCCCAAAACCTTACTATGTTTGCATTATTACTTAAAGATAATTCGCGATCACTATGAAAACATAACACTTTAAAATAAGTTTAAAACAAATTGCAACTGAACACTGACAATGTCTTATCAATACGTACAGTGACGTCATATACACATTGTGACACAACCTCCGATAAGTCTTCGTCGGCAAGCTTGTCTTGCATTTCCATAACAGCAGGTGATCCAAATATGGAAGCATTACAAAACGACGCTACTTCTACTTCCATGTTGGCTTGTGCGTTTCTCTAAGATAAATTCATATGTTAGAGGAATTATGGATAGGATCAACAAGCATCTGGGGGTGACAAATCATTACAATAAGAACATAACTCAGGTGCACCCGTTCAATATTTAGAGACTAAATACTAGGATAAAAATTTGCTTCCCAAGTACCAGCATAGTATGTCAATATCGCCTTTATACATACCAGCCTTGTTTTATCATTTTGGGCGGTATAATAATTATTATATTTGCGAATAACCTGCACTGTGAATGTAAAACTCGAAGCACTTTATGTTATTTTATAATATGCTACAATGCGTAAAACTCTATTTCTTATATTTTCAATGATATAAACAATTTAAGTTTTATATATTTATATCGTGCTGATACCATATCATCTGTTAGAGATTCACCTGGCTATTTTAAATTGTATTGTCCTGTAACTTCACAACATGATGGTGGGGATATGCAAAGAGAAGCATAATAGGGGCTAGGAGGCTGGTATGTATGGGTAAGAGTGACATTTAATGCGCTCCATAAACTGGTTTAAACTCCACAGTGATATTTCGCCCCACTGTCTTCCTATTTTTAATTAACTATTGAAATGTTAAAATGAATTAAATCGGGTATTTTCTCATTGAAAAATATCAAATATATGCTGCACTGGTACGAACTTGATACGGAAGAATATGACGTAAAAATAAACGACAATACACATGTACTAAGTTATTAGGCCTAATACTATACTTTTAAGAACAACAAACATGTACATCGTTAGTGGACGAACATAAAATTGAACGTTACTTTATATTAAAATGTTATATAATGAGTTATTAAACTATTTCTTATTTCAATACTGCATTTAACGTTATCGTTTTGCACTGACGTTATCATGTTAAGCATGCCTTTACGCAGACAAAAAGGATAAACATTTGTTAAAACAACAGCAAAAATATGGAATAAACAAATACTTTATTTGTTTTATGTATTTAATTCGGTTATCCCTAACTCGCGAACATCAGATCGTGGTTACGCCATTGATGAACATATTGCAACTGGTTATCAGTAACTCATCAATCGGTGACAGATATTTCGATCTTTTACACTTTAAGGAACAAAAACAAATGTCAAAGTGTTTGATTTTTTTAAACCAGCAGAGCAGAGCTTGAGGGGTGTGCGAACACTCTGAATTGTGTCAAATGTTAATCTGTTTAATGAACACCAGTTAGTTTATTTTGTTAAATATATCCAATACACACTTTTGACTAAAATAGTTAACTTCAAATGTAGAAATCCTCATCAAATGTTATTTAACTTCCCCCATAATATGCAAATTAATTGTGTATGTAGTGCTATTATTTCATAATTAAACATCATACATTAGCAGTCGTTTAAAAAGACTTTCAGTGTTTTAGTTGTCATGCAAATTTGTACTATTTTTTCACGTAGCTATACATGTATTAAGTGTGTACTATTTTAAACCTAATGCATTGTACTGGTAATACACACCATCCTGTTTAATTACTTCACATAAATTATAACATCACATCGACACAAAATTAGGTAACATTACAATTTTCCACCTTTAGAGGGCGGAGGAAGGCACGCAGTGACAATCCGCACATCATACAGACTCGAGTGAGTACTTTAGAAGAACCGTGATCTTCCGAAAACCAGCTCGATTGCTTCCTCACATGATAGAATTCTATCAACCAAGAGAGTTTTCGGACCCACAGAGGTGATAGGAAATTTATTCTAAGTCATTCTGTCCATTTGTGTCGAATCTATAACTCTGTCATCCATCAAAGAGTTTCACTATAAAGAGAGGTCTTAACGTATGTAAACTCGCATATCCCTAGGGCAAAGGTAAAGGGTCACTCTGTCTTGCAGGTTAAAGGTTAACAGGGTCTATTTCGTGTCTACTCAATAACTGTCATCCTTCAAGGAATTCTAACATAAAACGGAGGAGAAACGCAAGCATGAAATAAAATTGGTCAATATACGGCTGTTGTTTGTAGCAAATATATATAGATTTATTATGCCGTCGGGAAATTATTATTTCATTAAGTGTGCAATTGTGTCAAGAATACTTAACCGATCCCCCTCTTACTAAACACCGGGAGTAAAGACCGCTCCCTTATAGTGAGCAAGACAATGTAATTTATCAAACAAAGTAACAGACATGTGCACACGTTTGCGTGCAAGTATCAAAGAGGATTGATCTTTGATAGTCAATCCTCTCAGTTAATATAATTATGTTTGCAACAGCTATAACATAGAGTCTCGTTCCAAATGTTTTCATAGCTGCATATACAACTTTCGTGGAAACACATTAACACTTTTTCATTTATTTTGATCATGAAATGTGTATTACAATAGAAAAAAACCGCCATACCTTTAATCTTATTGATTCTCGAGTTGACATAAGTGGATAGAGTCGTTCGAAATCTCTTTTTACATCATCCTCACGTTTGAATCTTCTTCTAACCTTACACTTCATCTTTGTTATGGAATTGATTCTGCTACAAGTTCGGCCATCATTTTTGTTATTCCATGGCTCAAGTACGCGGTTCAACTTCTTGAACAGATTTTCTTCATTAGACAACCTACAACAAATTAAGTAATGCATGTTTCTGCATCTGTTATGAACGTTTTGTTTACGGCCGAGGAGGGAGAGCAGTTTAAGGTCAAGAAAACAGTGGTTTAGACCTTTTTGAATATGCAAAATCAAATATGGACTAAACCAGAAAATGGACAGTATAGGCCACTATGACTGTTATACTAATTAACTGTTATAACTACATAAAACATATGGAAAGTCGGTAAAATAACCCGTTATTGCTTGAAGTTTGGCAAATTGCGCACGAATTGTTAAAGGAGAGTATGCCTCCTTCTTTGAAATGTGTTTGTGATTTGGGTGAGTTTTGAAAAATCAGTGGAAAGAAATGTTGCATTTTGGACTATTAAAGGATCTTTGACGTAGCTTTCCACGCACTGAAAGTGGTTGCATATTGGTCTGTAGTTGATAAAATGTCCATGTCTTCAAGAAAACCCTCAGTGAAACAATTTAAAGATTTTTCGACCCTCTTGGATAGATACATGCATGCAGAGATGTTTCAAACTACCAGGTACGTAACCAGAAACTATATTATACAGTACATATTTAAAATTCCCCTCCTTACTCTATGTATTTAAGTCCAAACAACTTTTTTAGGTAATCCCTTTATTTGAAATGGGTCCACTCCCGATAATTACAAGCGAAATTACACGCAAAGAGTAATTTAGGGTTTTGGACGTGGCTTTCCACGTATCCACGTAAGATTTTTAACATTTTGGCTTTTAGTTGAAGGACAAAACTTCCTTTACGAGTCTGTACACTATAATCCCGCCCATCTATATAGCTCTGTATAGTTAATTCAATACACTTATTTGGTTTTGGATGGAACTGCTCTTTGGAAGTTTGTGGAAATCGGGTATTATCTTTCAAAAAGTATTGCAGGCATATAGTGAAATATGGGCGTATTTTTGGGTGCCGATGGTTGTCTTTTTGACAAAGTAACTAATCCTTTTCACTCAAAACACCATCATCTCTTATCTTTATATCTAATTTATCTAGTTATGTTTTTCATTTTTCTGTACTAACTATGGACATGTGGGATCTTACTACCATATTTCAGATACGTATAGGCACCTGGTTAGAACATATGAAATAATCGAATACTCCTCTGTGGCTTTCGAACCTCAGGCCGTAAGGGGCAAGTAATTTGAGTCAACGACCAGGCACAGGTGACCTAGATAATGAAACATAATTATAAACAACATTATTCAAGAGGAATGTTAACTTTTTCTTTTATTATCTAACGGATTTTGTGACTTTTAAGGTAGATCCACTTTTCCGTAATAGGTTTTTGTTTACCCTTTCAAACCTGCGGTCACAATAGTTTAAAATTTAAAAAAATGGTTAATAATGTGAATTGTTTCTAGGCAAAATAATTGTAGAATTACAAAATACAAGTCAATTTTTTTTTTCAGATAAATACCTCCAACTGTCCGAAAACCTATAATCAGCATTCCCATTTGAAATATTTCCATCTCTGTGTAGAAAATCATTTGCAACAATGCCGTCAAAATAGCCACATAGACCATCTAAGTTACCAAAATCTCTTGGAGACATATACACATCTATGTTCATGAATTTCGATCTTCTGAGGGTAATATCTATTATTGTTCCTGTCGGAGCCCTTACCTGTAACACACCAGACATGTTTTATGCCCCCGCTATAAAACTGGGGGAGGGGGGTGGGGGGGGGGGGGGGGGGGGGTGGCGGCGGTGCCTGCATATAGTGATACCCCTGTCCGTGTGTGTGTTTGTCCGTGTGTGTGCTTGTGTGTTCGGGAAAGGGTGATGTACGTGTCCGGTCCATAACTTTGACATGCATGGTCATATTTCAAAATAATTTGACACAAATAATAAGCGTAGATAGCCAATGTGTCTTGTGCAAAAGCCAGGTCCCTAGCTTAAAGATCAAGGTCACAGTCCTTGGTTGAAGGTAGCCAGTTTTCATTACATATATACTGATAGTGTGGTCTTCGTGTCCGGTCCATAACTTTGACATGCATGGTCCTATTTCAAAATTATTTGACACAAATAATAAGTATGGATAATCAATTTGTCAAGCGCAATAATCAGGTCCCTAGGTCAAATTTCAAGGTCACACTTAGAGGCCAAAGGTCACATACAAGAATGACTTTGTCTTGAGCATTTCTTCTTCCTGCATGGAGGGATTTTGATGTAAGTTGGCTCAGTTGTATACCCTCATGAGACAGAATGTCATGTGCAAGAACCAGGTCCTTAGTTTAGAATTACTTCCCTTTGTTGTTACTATAAATGGTTTATATTGTAACTTTTAATTCTGGTCGTAGGGAAAAAACAGACCACTTTTCCGTAGTACAACATGCATGCTATATCCAATTTTGAGAAGTATTTTAACCTATCTCTACCTGGTAAGGATTTTTGTGTGGACATTTTTTAAGATTTACTTTCCTTAGTTGTTACTATAAATAACTTATGCCTGTGACCTTTCTCGTGTTGCGGGGACATCCGTGTCTGTGACACATTTCTAGTCAACTTTTAAATTTGAAATCAGTTTTATTATATTCTCTGGACCAGCTTTCGCATCATTAAGTTTATTCAGTATAATCGTTTCCTTTTAATACAATTCAGTTTGTGACATGAGGGCCGTCGCATATTTTGCCAGACTCAGCGTAACCTAGGCTTCTATTATTTTGATTGATTGCGTTCTATGCTTCTGCAGGATTGTCTTTGCTGGTGTCTTTAAGACCAATAATGCGATACTATTTTTAAAGAAAACTCTAATTTTCAGTGTTAACTTTACTTTAACTAAAACGCATTTTTGGTGGATTAAGTTGAACGTTTTATCTAATATGTTTGTCAAATCTAGCTGAAAAATATGAGATTTGGTGCTTGTTCAACTGTAATTCCTGTCCTTATAAAGGTAATTTGCATACATACGTTCCTTGTTAAAATGACGAGGCGAACATCAATACGATTAATACTGTTACTCTTTATATGGTCGACAAAGCCGAATTCTTGCAATGTAAATTATGTGCAAATGTATATTAAGACACAGCTAAGCACACCAGACTATGGCAACATACGAGTAACTTACCCTGTAGCGGTAGTCATGAACGCGGTCGACCTCAAGTATTCCCCCTTCTCCACACTGTACAAAATCAAGAAGGTTTAAGCTGCCACACCTGTTGACCATGAAAACATCTGCTCCAAAACGTATAGCTATGCCGCATGTACATACTGGCGGTTTATGGTTTGAACGTCGAGGAGGAAAGCAGTACCTTGCTGATTCTTGAATCTTTAATATAAAATTGAATATAAGTCATACAAAATAATATACGTGATAAATGAATATAACATTATGTGGATACAGTTTTCTTTGCTGAACACAAATTTTATATATTATTTCGTCTACAATGGTAACTCTGTCATATCTTTATTAAACAAAAAGGCACAAGCACGCATGCAATTTACGTTTTGTGGGGAAGGCCGACTGCTACTGCTGAAAGAACATTGGTTCAACACATTTTGTTTTCGCTCCTTCGAAACTGGTTTTCTCTAGACTACATGGTTCTGAATTAAACGATTGCAAGCCAGTTTTAAGTGGACCACACTGTATCAACTCCTCTAACGTGATATAGTTTCTTTCAACAGTAGTGGATTCAAATCCCAGCGTTAAAAATGAACCGGAGATAAAGGTGAAAGGATATCTAACGATTTGAACTACTAAATGTGTCCAATAGATAAGAATTTACCTCCATTTGCTCAGCTATATTTCGGAGAAACATATAATCACCTTCCCTCTGCTGTTCATAGTATCTATAATGTTTTACAAAAGCACATTACAAATTGGTTAGCCTAAAGTTAGGAGCACACATATGCCACTGGTTAAATAATAAAGTATTACAGTGAATAATATAAACATTTACGATCGTTTTTATATGCGAAACTTACTATATTATATGAGTAAATCTTCAAACGTTCTAAATAAGAAACATGCAATGCCATAACAAAGTCTTCTAATACATCAAGTGAAAACATTTCAATTGTCTAACCTTCCATCAGCTGTTCGCATATGTGGGTCTACATGGGAATAGCAAAGCTTGTTCAAATGTCGCCATGCGTCCGTAACATCCACCTAAAAGATGCGAAAGACAATCTCAGATAATCCATATTGTGTAAAACCCCGAGATACCAACACTTAATCTATTCTGGACAGAGATCGAGCGATGTTTCTTTGAAAGCATAAAGACCTCAAAAGTTTCCGTCATTCCATTAATAACACGTTGGATGATACTTGTAATCCGTATTTTGAAATTGTAATTTCAGCATGGAACCAGCAGCACACTAGATCAATTAAGAATGAAATAAGTATTTCATTGATTAAACACGAATAATACAATTCAGATTTGTTTTATCACATTATGTAATTCATTATTATTTGTAGAGATAATAGAAATAGAAATATCACAGCTTACGTGCAAGGTATCTATCACCTGTAAAAACAAATTTTCTATTGATTATACGACACATCTGAAAACAAACCTTCTATAACTGCATCACAGTTGACAAGCAGATATATTATAAATCATGTTTTCAAGAATTAATACGTTCTTCACATCTAAGTCATAAGTTAAACCCAAAGTGTATGCTTAACACGACGTGATAAGGTAATAATATGGAATGAAATATACGTGCAGTTTTCATCATAACGCGTACGAGTACGAAGAGATAGTGATACTGAAGGATACTGAAATGCTTAGCGTAAAGGTTTTTCTTTTGATTTTGTTTATCTAAATTTTTCTCTAACTTCATTCCTCCTATAGTTTTTCAAAAGTTTAAATTTCGTAACATTTAAAAAAAATTGTTTTGAAGTTAAATGAGCAAGACTTTCTACATTTGGGAATATATATTTCCCTAAATAACATTACTTTCATTGACAACACTACAAATATTCCTATGTACATTTCAAAGAAGGCAATATTTTATAATTTTCATCTACGCACACTACCCAGATAAACAGAAGCACCTGTTAAAAGCTTTGTAAATATATTTTTGCAAAAGAAAGTTGATGTTATCTACGAAATAGACTGCTAAAGGTCAAAGAAATCTTTCAAAGGAAAAATATATACATGTACTTTCGAACATAGAATGCTTCTTCTACTTCATAAATTTGATGCAATAAATGATTTTCAGTGTTTACCTTCGTTCTAGACTCCGTATCCCGACGAGCGCGATTATCTGCTCCGTCCGTAAGACGAACTTGTAAATCATATACTGTTGCATCATCGTAAGACACATCAGATGTTGAAAGTTTGAAGCGATACTTTGTATTTCCCTGCCACTCTGAACCTTGCTTTAACGTCTGAAAAAGAATAAAAACAGCTGTACAAAAAGGTAGAGATGTGAAACATATCGCAGTCGTTCTGTATATGAAGAGACATATGATACATATCGATGTCATTCTATACATTTATGTATAAAAGTTAGAGACGTATAAAGCAGACCGATGTCGATCTATATAAAAGGCAGAAACGTATTAAATATATCAAAGTTTTTCTATATTAAAAGGTACGTATTGAAGTTGTTCTACCTCGATGATATTCCTTCTACATAAATAGTAGAAACGTATAAAATATATCCGAATTGTTTCATATCGAAATGTTTGTGAATAAAACTAAGAGAGGTATCAAACATATTGAATTGTTCTATATAAAAATTAGAGATGTATGAAACATATCGAAGACGTTCTGTATAAAAGGTAGAGACGTATATAACATATCGAAGACGTTCTATATAAAAGGTAGAGACGTATATAACATATCGAAGACGTTCTATATAAAAGGTAGAGACGTATATAACATATCGAAGACGTGCTATACATAAAGTAGGGATGTTGTTCAACTTAAAGGTTGTGATATATGCCTGACACTTTTAAACAAACATTTCCCGTGCTTAATGACATGTTCTCATCAAAGGTCTCGAGGTCCGACATAATACTGAGACGAACCTTGACATTCCCTAGTATGCGAAAGTATACCCAAATACAAACTGACTTCAGAAATTTTAAGCTATTACATTTGAGACAAATGTTCAGTAGGCGCCATTTCACAAAACGATTACGATATATTTCATACGTCTCTACCTTTAATATAGAGCGACTTCGATATGTTACATACATCTCTTACTTTTATGTAGAACGACACCAGTATGTTTCATACGTCTTTACCATTTATACCTTTAATATAGAGCGACTTCGATATGTTACATACATCTCTTACTTTTTATATAGAATGGATTTGATACGTTTAATACGACTCTATCTTTTATTCTAAATAAAAAAGGCATGTCTACACCTTCTACGTTAATCTATTTAGATGTTTGTACGTTTTTACGTTTGTTTAATATAAAATTTGTCCGCTATGCTTTATATATGTCTCAATCTTTTATATTAAACCATTCCAATATGTTTTATACGCCTCTATCCGTAAAGTTAAACAAAGTGAAATACTTTGTATGTTTCTTCCTTAAATGTGACGAACAAGTATAGGAATTGGGACAGACAGTGTCAAAATCTCCTCTTGTCCTCTTGTATCAAAACTCATCGTATGAAAAAAAACACAAGAGTAGAATCCGTGCGTGCATTGAACAGGAAAAACCTTACCAAAGCCATATACCGCAAACTGGGTCACCCATTGACAGATGAAAATAAAAGTTAAACTTTATTACGTATTGAATATTGTATGACCCATGTACCTGCTGCAACATATTTAGCATTCAATATCAAAGGACACTATATGTAAACTATGCATTGCTCTTGTAGTTACTACAGCTTGTATCATATAAGTATCCCAACTCAAAATGGAATGGAGACAGTGTGCTACAAATACACACTAACAAGGTCATAAATGTAATAAATATTGGTACACGTACCTGAACTTGATGGTTAGTTTTACTTGTGTCGTCTGCATTTACTGCCAGAATGCTCCCCTTGCATATATCCGGCATGAAGGATGGGTCTACTATTGATAATTCTTCTGAGCAATGTGTTTGTTCACCGGCGGTATAGGCACAGCCAATTGGGACTGTCTGTTCTACAGTAACAGTGACGGAACCACCCTTGGTGACTTTTACATCCATATCTGAAATCTTTTGTTCAATATTTCCTTCAAAATATTTTTCTTTTCACAAACATTTGTCATAAAAAGTGAACTAGGTAGGGTTTTCTTTAAAAGAGACAGTCATTTACATATTTTCACATATGTAAATATATCTTTAGGGGCATTTGGAAAAAAATATGTAAAGAATTCCGAAGAAAAAACAATCGCAGAAATTACGTGCGGTTGAATAATTTCACAGCTATCGAAGAAAACACAAATGCAAAGGGAGTACTCAGGGGGATGTTTCTAAAATACACGTTTACGAAATATACATAATAAATTAAGACAGTAAGTTTTCCATGTTACACGATGCCCATCAGGCTCTTACTTGGATATTTTTAAACACTAAGAATATCGACTATTCGTTTAAACTGTGTTACACTGTTACATGTAAAAGATGAATAAACTACCCAATGTTCCAATAATAATTTGATGAGTTGAATGTACATTGCAGAACAAAATAGATGACGTAGACGTAGTTTAGAACGTTAGCGTGGTGTTCTCAAACTCGGAAACCTAGACCGCAGCCTGTCCACTATACTTCTGTTAACTCTAACCTGGTGGTTTCTGAGCTTCTTGCGTCATAGCATTTCATTAAAAATGGGATACGCCTTCTTTTGATCAGAATAAAAGTAAGTACTTTTTTTATAATATAAGGACGTTTAATTTGAAAAAAGTCGGGATTTTTTACAGAAACGATTATTTATGCGAGTTTGTAATCAACTTCACGTGTAATGAGGTTTAATTTTTGTAAATGTACATTTTTACTTTTGTACGATATCAATTACAACACGAACACCAAAGATGACAATGATCGCTCTTTCAGTATCACAAGAGAAACCACCACAATAAGTTTTATTGTATAATAATAAACAATTATCAAAATATTTGCATTACTATATTCTGCATATTATATGTCAATATAAACATATTGAGAGTGTAGAAGATACAAATGACAATATAATTATATATCTAGTTTTCACTATCTGTTGTTTTTCATTTGTCCTAGACCGATATGTATTTCAATTAAAATTGTGTGCTTATATTCTGTATCACTCTATCTGTTGTGGAAAGTGCGCATGAAAGTGTTATAATAAAACAACAGGTTCCATTTATACATTATTGCAGGATCTGAGAGATTCACTTAACTGAATGTGTACAAAAACCTCCATTTCTTTTGATTTCCTTTGTCAGTCTTTTGGAATATAGACTTCATATCTTATTTAAAATCGTAGAAAGCACAAACGATCATGAAATAATTTATAACGGTCCTATTATTGCCTAGGCATGTTCTGTACGTTCATCATTCCATGGCATATTGCAGGAATTAGTGAAAGAATTATTACCTTCCAGCCAGCAAAGAAGTTGAAACTTGATACTTCTGAAAAATTTTCTATTGTCATTTTTACGACCCCACATTTTATCTGAAAAGAGATGCTTAGTATAACACATATAAAGGGCTGAATAAAGTGCATGCAGAAAATGCAAGCAAATTGAAGTTAATGGATGTGAATACGTCCATTTAAAAGCCTTGTGGAGAAATCCTTCGTTTGGATTTTTAAGAAAAAACTATATTTTAGAATAAACAAAAAACAAAAAACGCTGACATTGTGTTTTTATGTCTTAAACTGATACCTGTGAGTCTGTTTTGAAATCTGTTTTCAGACTGGTCAAAGAAGATCTAATACTAAGATTTCAATAGTTCCTATCAAAAACGTTTGGCTTTCTGAATTATTGCAAATAACATACATTCGAATTATTTATCATACCCTTTTTGCGGTACAGTTCTACGTTTCGTTGCAACATATATTCGCAGAAAGTATACCTTGTAGCCAAGTTCCATATTGTTTATATCGTCACTTTTTAAAGCAAGATCTTCAGATAAATTCGAAGGTTCTGTCTCGACGTACATGGTGTCATTGATATACCTAAGATAGGGTTAAATTTTCATTAAGTCAAAGTAATAGGATGAAACTTGGGGCAAATGATATGCATTTTGTATACATGTATCTGTTAAAATGCATGATGAACAAATAAACAAATAAGATGATTTTTTTTTCAGGTACCCATATGTAAACATTTATCTGCCAATCAATTTAAAGCAATCCGTTACTGACGAGAACGGGATATGTGATGTTTAGACGCTACTTCAACAATAGATATTAAAGACCAAGTTTTATAGAGATCCTGGAGATTTTGTGTAGTTTGACAAAAATGTTCATGAAATGCAATGTATGTCCCGACACTTTCGAGATACACTGCATTTCTAGATTTCAGCTGTTTAACAGTTGAACCTTATGCTTTTCTCTATACTAGTGAGGAATCCATGTAACTTTGGAACATGGTGGAGAATTAAGGGTAAGGGTTTTGGTGCACAACTAATGCCCAATTCACATTTGATCCGTGCGCTATGCGATTAATTAAACTATGATTTTCCTTGCGGTTTTGGGGCATCGTAGCATCGGGCTATGGCGTATGTGTTCACACTATATACGAGCAATGTGCCAATTTTGTACAAGGCCGAGAGAAATCCGTATGGATGCTGTGTGGAGATTATACTGAAATCTTGCAATTTCAGTGCAGTTGCCGTGCAGTCTCCACAAGCTTCCCATGGAAATCGTACGACCGTGAAAAGGCTGTGCAGAGAAAATACGGTTATGGTGCAGCCAACTATACATTTTTGAGCATCCTAGTCCGCAGTGTATAAAGAGGAGTGTTGTGTACAAAATCAGATTTCTGCTTTTAGTTTATTTCGATTCTGAGGTAGGCTTTGAAGTCCCCATGCGATTCCCGCATCAATTCCTGCCTCTGGTTGTCGTAGTGTCCATGGGTGACCCATCTCAGCAGCCACAGCATCACCCACACCGTCCTCCCACTGTCCCTCTGTCGGGTCTGCTGCTCGTCAAGGACGGCCAGGGTTGCAGTCATTGCCTTCTCTCTTCTCCTGACCTGTCTCAACCGCAGGTATGCCGCTCTGGAATTTTTAGTGGTACTATCATTTGTCTGAAAGGACGAATAATGAAAACATGCCGGAAATGGCCAATACCATCTGAAAAATGTTTTGCCCGTATCAAGTCCGCCGCACGGCAATAGTCCGCTGTAGGGTTGCCGCGCGATAATTTCTCAATATCCGTGCGATTTCATGTGCGACCGCGACCGGCAACCTTGCGGCAGCTATGCGAGGGTCGTGCAAATGTCCCAAGAGTCTACAATCTCCGTACGATTTCTTATGGGAACAATGTTCACGGAAAATCGTGCGTTGCTTGCAAGATCAGCGCGCGGCCTCCTAACGATGCCCGTGCGAGGATTGTGCAATACCACCTTTGACATGTCTACGGGCTACGGGATTACGATTTTATTTTTCAAATTTGTATAACTTTCCGCTAAGCAAAGTCGTAGAGTCTGTGGAACCCGTGAATCCTACGAAAATCGCACTGCCACCTCATACCTCCGCACAGAGGCCACACGGAAAGGAACTTACGAGCAGTCTAAGGGCTCCACACACGCATCGCAGGCCAAATGTTAACTAGACATAAACTGTTTAAACACCCAAATTGTGCTTTGCCACTGTTTGAAAACGGTGCCGCTTGGGCTTCCTTTATTTTTTGATTTTGGCCTTGTTGTCTGTATGTTGTATCATGTCTGTCTATAAAGACATATACAGATCCATGTTTAACTTTGTCTATATACATATCATGTGTATACATCCTTACATACACTGCTATGCTCATCGGCTGCGGTTTGAGAGAGTTGTGATCTCAGAACGTGAGCTTTTTTTCTATTTGATATTAATCCTTATTTTGCCTGTCTGAATGTTTCCTTGTGTAGGACGAGATAAAGTCTTTAGGAACCTCTGTAATAATGGCAGTACTTAGCGGAAAAGGCCGATTGCCTTTAGGGAAAAATGCGTTTCTTCACAACATAAGATGTAAATTAAAAGGGGATTCATATCCATTCTAAAAGGTTCTTTGGAAAATACTAAATAAGACTCACCTACCACACAAGGAGTATGTAAGTGCCATGTCGCGACCGTTATATGGTATCCCTATTTTTAGACTCAGTGCTGCTGTAGTGTCTGGTTCTTTTTAACCCTGGGGTTCATTCTGCTTGATTAGATATATAAGATCACTTGGAAGCACAGAATGCAACCAAAACAATAGCAGATAAGATTTGAAAGAGTCCATTCATGAGAGGTAATGAATGTTCTCCAGGATCCCAAAGTACCATAAAATATAGATACACTGAGTCCTGTACGTGGACACTTTTTGAACGGAAGCAAATTTTGCAGCTATTAAAATTGGGGGTATTATACTTGTGTTAATAACGTCAATCCTGTTTCTTTGCTTTTATTACTACGGAGTTTATCGGACAACTTTTATATCAGTATTGGCCAATAAAACAATATTCTTTAAAATTTCAAAGGGACATACTTCATAACCAAGCACGAAACGTTCATGATCCCCCAATTTATGTAAAGTTCACTTCATATGCTGATATATCTCTGTAGATTTAGGCCAGAAATCTTGAAAACTGTAAGAGGAGTTTTCCGAACAAGGCTTATATTAGTACTGAGCAATAAACAGCATTTTGTTTTTCTCCTTAACCGCTCCTAGCGCATTCATGGTCTAGAATAGGCCCAAGGTCACTTCATAGTTACACTTTTCTGTAAGTTTGGATTAAATTCCTCAAAAAGTATAGGCAGAGTTATCCGGACAAAGATCAAGTGGACAGATGGCCGTTCGGATAAGGCGGCAACTGTATGAACCGCCTCCCGGAAAATAATTCGAGTGACATAGAGATAAAAATTAAGTACCATTTTATTTTATATAAAGTATCCTCCTCCATTTCGAATGAACATCTGAACTGCAAGAAAGGGTTATACATCACAGCTGTATTACCGTCTGAATCAACGTACTGCGTTGTATGCCTTATTTCTGGTATGACCTTGACACTGTTCAGCCACACTACAATATATAATTCCAAAATGATAACTTGACTTTGTACATATACACGTTCAAACAATAAATAATGGTGAACAATAATACCGGAAAAATCACCTTTGTTATCATGGAAGTTTGGTTTTCTCGCATTTACTGCGCCTTACAATAACTACAGTAAACTTTGGAAGTTTTTCCAATTTTATTTCTAAGACATAAATCAGTGCAGTGCGAGCATGTTCTGTTTTTTTTATCGCTGGCAAACAGTAGTTATTTATGGGAATAATGACCATGGAAAACGCATTGAAGCATTGGCAGGCTTACAATCATTGAGGATTTTACCCCCAACTTATAAATAAATTTATATCAAACTCCAAATAGGATTAGTCTGTAACAGATTTATTGTGATGCATTTACTGAAAACAAATTATGTATAGTAAATTAACAATTAAAAAAAAACAATAGCCAATAACTAAAGCTCGTGAAATTAAATTCATTGACAGAGAAGTATGTATATGTTCTTTATTGTGATCATCATTTCAAATCAAGCTGATCGAAGTGATTATAAGTCTTAAAACACAGCATTGTGCCATCACTTTAGTCTGTGTTCAGACCCAATGTTTTGTTCACGGGAGATAACGCCTCAGGCTATTCAAATTTTGTTTAACTATGTCCTTTTTCTTCTAAAAAAAATTAGAGAATCAGCGCCAAGAAAGACAGGTCATAATATAGAAGATTAATGACTGGAAAAAAAATAAAAAAAGATAATCTAGTCGGTGGCAAGACTACCATCACTTGTGCATTTGTTGAATTTTGTTTAGGATTATTTTATTTTAAACACTTGCTTATGTGTGTTCACCCCTTCAAAATAGTCACCAAATTTTCTTTATCTGATTTTCAAGAACTCAGTCTCACAGTATACACTTCATCCAATAAATATTCTGACAGAACCACAGTGTAGTTTGTAGAATAATATTTGTAGCCTCTGCTTTTCAGGCTACATCATTAAAAATGTTTTGTCTTATGAATTTTAGAGAAATCGGTCTTTACCTTTAGTAACTACTTCACTATGGCCTTTATTAAATTGTTGTACATTTTAGAGTTTCGCATTGACAGTAAAGTCAGTGCAAGAAGAAGTGCAAAATCAAACTGATTTTAAGCTTTTTCTGTTGGGATTTGTTGGAGTCCTTTCGATAGTGGTCTTGGATATTTGATTTTAATATTAATGTTTATAAAATCTACATTGTATTTTATGTAGACTAAGCATCGTGGAAATTTAGTTAAACTAAAATTCTTGGATAATGCATATTTAAGGACTTTGTTCTGGTATTCTACTTTAAAATAGCATTGAAGAAGTTTTGTTATAGTTTAAAATTTTATTGCTGGCTTATTTTCTAGTGCGGCTTGGCTCGTAACAACTTCTTGAGGTCTATAACAATATTAAAGTATTTATATTTTGATACAATGCAATACTTTGTCCTGTGATAGAATTTGTTTTAGTACCTGTAAGTATCTGGTAAGATGCGTTTTTTAAATACGCATGCGCTGCCTAGGATGTTATCGATATAACTTATAGAAACCATTTTAGCATCAATAAAACATTTTATTGTGGAAAAATAAATACGACCATAAATATAGTTGTTACTGATAAGTTGTTACTGATAAGGTGAACATATACATAAACAATGCAAAGCGTGTATTTCTTAAAGTGTCTTGTAATAGTTTGATACAATTCGAAAACAAAAATATTTAACCTCACACATATTTATACCTAGACAAAGTTTCATGTATGGCCAAGGCGGATGTGGCGTCCATGGCGTCAATATCGCCCACGTCGCCCATGTCGTTTCAAACTGAAGCTTTCCGTTGCATTTCCGCATATAGATAAAATAATTACAGTCTCGTTTGTAAACATAATCTGTTTCTTGGCTCACACGAGTAACTCTGCACAGTATCAGTTTTGCAGGCGTTTCTTCGATTGTCTCGGGTACTGGATCTGAAAAAAGTCCGGTTGTCCTCTCAATTTACTATCTATTTGCAGTTCAACCTTTATTTTAAATGCATGTCATCTTTGTTTCAGATTACTAAATTTGTAAGAGAATCGTGAGATGTTAAACAAGGCAGTATAAATCTATTATATATTGTCAAGAACTATTTTATGTTTAAAAGAATTGGTCGGTAGATTAATATCTACCATAGTATTGGCTTTAAAATAAGTCCATCTAAATGTCTCTTTTGTCCGCAATGCGACAATGTTGACAGCTATGCGGGTATAGACCATGTACGTGTACCGTTGCCAGCAGTCTTTCGAATCAGCGACTTCTCCAGCAAAATGTCACTGGCTTTACATTTGAACTGTGAATAGCTGGGAGCAAACTTAGGAATTTAATAAACAGGTCAGATTGTTTAAATGTCCATCAAGAGAATGTGAAAAGGTACTCGAATAATAGAAATATGTGCAAAAACAAATAAAAATATTTTAGGATTACAAGTAATTTCGTTGATATCAATCTGCGTTTAAAAATCTAATGGATACAACAAATAATGGAATAAATATTGCGATTTAAGGATAAGATTTTCTTTCTGAAATCTAGGTCAAATTACTCATTCATTTTACACTGTGGTCAGGTTGTTCACTTATTTCAATGTTTATTTACACCCTACCTTGATATTCTGATGGTCATCCCCTTATGAGAAGTGTAAGTTCAAATTTCTTTTAAACAGGAAACAAACACTTGAAAAGGAGCTTGGTCCTTCCTCCAACATTAAATCTGGAAAGTCTCTATGCCTTACCACTACGTAGGAGTATCTTACAATTGTACAGGTGTGATTAAAGCTGTGTAGGTATTACTTAAAACCCAGCCTCATTTAATATATAAATGACTACTACACCAGATCTTTCTCATAGCCTTAGCGATAAAAATAGTGTGGTAGAAAAGTATAATACGTTTAAAACATCTGCCAATATTAGTGATAAAACAAGAGAAATTGTTTATCAAATCATAATAATCAATTTGAACAATAAACATCGTCTTTATATGGAGAAATGGTCTGCGGTGATTATTTTGTGCATATTCACATTCTGCTATTACGCGAGGTTCCAAATGATCTTGTTGCAAATTTATTAACTATCGTAAAGTGCCGTGTTGCGACTGAAAAACGTCTCACCGTAGTTGGATACAGTGTTGTTATATTTTCTGGTCTTTTTGGATCATGGAGTCCAGCCAATGCCCATGTAATAACGTTACGCTTACGCCGGTGTTAGCGGGCTTGAGAGATGTTGCTATTACCATCACCTCTCATGAACAAACTCAATCAAACCGAGTCTGTTTTTACATTCCATGCTTGCAAAGGGTCTACTTACATATTTTATCACTTATCGAAGTGGTAAGTCTTAATATAAATCTAAAATATTTTAAAAGATTTAAGCTAAAACCTTGGATACAAGACCGAAGTAAAAACTTACAGGCTAAATCATGCAGTGTACACTTCCAACAAGAATTTGTCATATATATTTCTCATCGCACTTACCTTGAAGAAGGAAATGAATTGCAACATTTGGACAGGCATCGAAAATCGTTTGGGCGTTTTCTATGGAAGGAAACATGTACGTGTACTGACTTCCTACTTCGAAAGTATTGTACCACCCTGTTCCACTCAGCGAGATTTCTATAACATTCTCACTGACCAGTTCAGAGGTAAAGTTCAATGTGGAATCATTACAACCTGCAATAAAAAGATAAAAGAAGACAATCTAACTATACAAACACCTCTTAAATAATGGTATTCTTGTTTCAAACACGTCATGTGTCTTGATCGGAACTGAAACACCAAGCAACCATCTGAAGTTCTGACCACAATAGCTAAATTCACTATTTGGATGCTTTAAGAGCAATTCTATTATTTCTTCTATTGCTTATCCAGATTGAATAAAGTTATAATTTTCCCATACAGGTGGAATATTCCAGCTGAACCATGTGAAGTCGTTCAACACTTTTTGTGGACATGCTCCTTGACGAAGGACATTGTGTACCTTGTAAATTGGCATGAAGACATTGCATTTTAACATAATAAGACACTTTTTTGATAAGATAACACCACCATCTGACAAGATAACATAGCTTTGTAACATAAAATCACACTCGATAGACAATATCACACGACATTTAAACAAGATAACATAGCGTTTAAACATAGCAGCACGCTCGGTAGACAAAATCACACGATGCCTTAACAAGGTAGAAAGATCACACGATAATTTAACAAAATGACATAGCTGTTTAGTATTGTAACACAATCTGCAGACATGATGATCACACCTTGCCATGATAACATAGCTTTTTAACATAATAAGACGCTTTTTGTGCAAGTTAACATCACTCTTTGACAAGACAGCATGGCTAGTTAATATAATAAGACATGTATCGGCATGTTAAAACCACAATTAAAAATATAGCTTTTTAACATAATTACACACTGTTAACATTACGCTCCGACTTGATAATATGAGATGTCTTGAAATAGGACAGCTGCGGAGTTCCATACCATTCTACGTCTATTACAGAATGAAATACAATATATCATATTTCGGCCTCCAGTTTTAAGTTAACGAGAGAAAATATACTAATACGTAACAAGCCTTGAACATTATTTTGGTACATTTTTTTCCATTGAATTTCTCATTTGGAGACATATCTCTTAGCAAGGATATAATTAGTTCAAAGTTAATATACAGGTTGCAGATGACTAAATGCGTTTTTACATTACTCAAAATGATATCTCACTTACCTCCCGAAAAAACAAAGTCTGAAATATAAAAAAAAAAGATTATAACAGTGATTACATGGTGTTTGTGTTAAAGATAGGATAATATACCACCAGGAAACATGATAAATTATGATAAATATACTACGGAGTAAGCACGAAACAATATGAATTAAGTGGAATAATTTCACAAAGGCATAGATCGATACATGCGCCAATAAACACTTCTATCATATTTTATATAGATTTTACAATAAAAGATGAATTATAGTCGAACAAACTCGGGCGGTTACACGCTGCGCCCTCGTAAAATTATTACGTCCGATGTATAACCGCCCATTCTGTATAAACAATGTTAAAACATGGTTTTGCTATAAATTATTCTTGATTCAAACATGACTTGATTTGATTGCAAGTCGATTTAACCATTCTGTAACAAACAATTGTTGACGCACGGACCGGTAATTGAGTAGCCTGGGAATCCAGTCTGACATTTTCTAACTTTTTCTACCTGATAATTGACAATAGTTGATAATATCAGAAACTCCATGAATGCCAATTAACACTAATTAGCGCAAATTAAGTGTTAAGTTTAATGCATAGATATTAGGTATGATTTCTTCTGACAAAGCACCAATATTATCAATGGCTTCCTAGGCTAGTGATAGAGCAATATAACGTCAACTATGACATCAAACTGTCGTATCCGGATACTCCTCGAATAAACGATGCTCTAACGCTAGCGAATCATGTTTAATTTGTCGATCCTATTCTGTAATTCATTTCGCAGTAACACCGAAAAAAATACATTTCATTTCTTATATTAACTTTATTTTTCCTTTCGATTTGTAAACTATATTATATTATAAATTGCAAACATTTTGTTGCATTTAACATTAAATTCAGCTTCCCGTCCATTCTGTTCGCCAGATGGAACAACTGCAACGTCATCTAACAAACGTTCTCTCTGACTATACGCGAACGTCGTCAAAACAGCGGCCCGTTATCTATAAGCAACGTTGACGTAACTTTCGCGCCTTTTCTTTTGATGATCATGCGAAATGAACGTCAAAAGATTCAATGGAAAAGAATAAGGCGAATGTAACAATTGAATGAAAAATATACCAGTGGGAAGCATAATGGTAAATATTGAATGAAAAATATACCAGTGGGAAGCATAATGGTAAATATTGAATGAAAAATATACCAGTGGGAAGCATAATGGTAAATATTGAATGAAAAATATACCAGTGGGAAGCATAATGATAAATGTACCAGGGGGAAGCATTATAATCACAGATACATCACGGGGAAGCATAATGAAATCTTTACGTAAAGATATACGATATCGTGAGAAACATGATGATAAGTAAACTACGTGAAAGATATCACCGGCATCATGAAAATAAATGATATCACGGGACAACATATGACGAAGCATTTTGAAAGATGAAAGGTACTGCGGCGCAACACAGACGATAAAAATGTCACGGAGAAGTGGAAAGGCAGAAGACTGCATGGGGATCGTGAGGAAACATAATGACAAAAATACCATGAGGATTATAGTTCTATGATAAATAACATAATACCTGTACAAACATAGACTCTGTTTTCCTCAGCTCCTACCCATGGAAATCGAAGAAGAATATTACCACTGCAATTCCTCATATAAACGTCAACCTTTTCTTTACATATATCATTCTGATTCCTGATGCATGCTTCTAGAGACAACATTGTATCATTTAGGTCTTTTCTGGCGGGTGGTTTATCTGAAATGCATTAGCAGTGTCTTCTTTCGGACACATATCTGGACACCAAAGTATGTATGCCACTTTTTGTAAGAAATAGCCGACTGTGAATCTATTTCAAAGTCCATTTAGTATAATTGTCGTGTATCATTTTTAATTATTTAACCTTAATCAACAAAATACTGAAGATAAACTTTCTTTGATGAATTATCAAAAAGACTCCCTTAAATATTTTGGAAGAAAGAATAAAACTTAGTGGCATAGCTACGTTGAGACAACAGTCTCGGTGTTTTTCTGACAAACAATTTTAAAGAACGGAAATTCCTTTTTATTTAAGTATGCCCAGACACCCATGTAACGGTTTTGCCTCGGTGCTGTTCTTTTGAGGCTCATCTTCAATGTCTGACATTTTAGAATTAGACCCCTAACATCCTTGGCTCTAAAATAAATAAATAGCACGTACGTACCTGTAAGCACTAGAAAGTCATATTCGTAAATTTTCGAACAGAGTGATACTGAGCTGTTATCCCATGCAATTTCAAGGTATCCGCCCCAAAAATGTGTTTCAAACCAAAACGACGTCGTGCTAGGTCGTAGATAACATACATCGTAGTTTGCGCAGGTTTTATTCCAGAAATGGATCGGTGTGATATTATCGCATGTTTCAAATGTCTGAAAGAAACGTTATAATCTTAGCAAGTGCAAGTGTTATGTGTCACATTTATGTTAGCACTTTGTCTTTTTTAAAACAACGAAACACGCATAAAAAACAAACAAACGATTTAATAAACGCCATTTCCATTACGTTCACTTGGATAGAAGTATTGGATGATATGTTGGGCTGCTCTCAATAGTTCTATATTCAAACAGACATTGGATCGTTTAACGTTTTCAAACATAGTTGGAAAAACAGTTTAAAGCATCTAGGAATCGGGTTATTTTCATCTGTACTTAAGGTCAAATAATTACCACACCCTATAAACGACTGTATTCCCCCTCTTCCTCTTGCGAGTGATCAAAACAATAAACAGACACGCAAAAGGTAAGAATCGTCTTCACATTCATTATTTGGTTTTACACTGTATGTGTATTTAAGTTAAGCGATAAGTCTAACATAGACATGTGTATATGGTGATATAATAGATGAAACTGACAGGTAATGTTTAAAAAATGTTGCCTGATCACACTCATTGCATGAAAATTCACTCGACCAAGTCACGAAACTGATGAATATCACGCCAAATTGATTTCGAAACTGATGAATATCACGCCAAATTGATTTGTAATCCAATTATCCATGATGTTTCCTGTAATAAATATGCATACTCCATAAATATATGTAAATAAAATGTTTCGTTTCTGTTGCGTTTTTGAATGAAATTAATTTTTACATAGACTAGTCGGTGAAAAAACATTTACTGTATGCCCACTTGCTGATTTTGATATTTGATCTGAATGCGTAATTGCGAGTGATACTGTATTCCATCTTGCGAGTACAATAGGCGATTTATGTCCTTCAAAGGCGTTAATGAAATAAAAATATGCATACAAAATTGTTTCTTTTGATCAGTCGTCATATTTATAATGTCATTTAATCTCGAACCCCCATGCGATGCTTGTACTAATCCATTGAGGGTGGGGTGGAGTGTCTGTGACTCGCTATCCTACTTAAATAAATAATT